>NW_020528783.1:75000-419662 GCF_003368295.1 Carassius auratus
ATCGTCTGTGGCTTAATCGCAGGCACTCCACAACCTGTTATTACAAAACATAACACATTGTTCATGAGACAAGCACGAGACAGGGAGCTCCTACTTTTGGTTTTCCATTTTCCATATTTGCCCATCCTTATACTTGCAAACTAAAGGAGACACTTACCCAGAGCAGAAGCCACCAGAGCAAAGCAGGTGATGGAGAAGATGGTGAAGGTCATGATGTAGATGAGTGTGTGATGGACTGTATATCACTGATATATTCGTAGGTCGTCACTCTTGCTTTTTATATCATTTACAGCAGCTGATAAATCTGAGACGTGATGGAGGTCCATCCCATCAGCTCCAATGAGCTCATAGCTGAGGAATGTTTAGATCTGTTATGCTGGAGAAATTCTGCATCTTCATTGTCCAGAGCTGATGTCTTGCGTGCAAAGAGGATGAATTCTCCATTGTTTGACCTCATGAAGGGGTTTAAGACTTCAGTTTATTTCCTTGAGAATTATCATTATTCACTTCTCTCAATGAATGTTATAAAGTGTTTTGGATTAGAAGGTGTTTTTGTTGCTGTTGTGTTGAAATTGAATTCAATATATCATGTAAAGTGCTTCCTTAAGTGTGTCTACTATACTTGCAGTAAAATGCTTTCCCAATAAGACTGTGACGTTAACTTATCCAGTATTCAACCTTGGCAAGCCGTTCAAGACAATGATACTGAAGAGGAAGGAAATACATTTGTGGGATTATTTCACACTATGATTAAAGTATATCAGTTGAGATCTGGGCTAAAGTAAAACTTAATACTATAATTTTTTTTGTGAGTTACGCAATGCTGTGCTATTCTGTGACTTTACTTAAAGGGTTAGTTCATCGAAAAAAATTTAAATTATGTTATTAATAACTCACCCTCATGTCATTCCAAACCTGTGAGACCTCAGTTTATTTTTGGAACACAGTTTAAGATATTTTAGATTTAGTCCGAGAGCTCTCAGTCCCTCCATTGAAGCTGTGTGTACGGTATACTGTCCATGTCCAGAAAGGTTAGAAAAACATCATCAAAGTAGTCCATGTGACATCAGAGGGTCAGTTAGAATTTTTTGAAGCATCGAAAATACATTTTGGTCCAAAAATAGCAAAAACTACGACTTTATTCATCATTGTCTTCTCTTCCGTGTCTGTTGTGAGAGAGTTCAAAACAATGCAGTTTGTGATATCCGGTTCGTGAACTAATCATTCGATGTAACCGGATCTTTTTGAACCAGTTCACCAAATCGAACTGAATCTTTTAAACGGTTCGCATCTCCAATACGCATTAATCCACAAATGATTTAAGCTGTTAACTTTTTTAATGTGGCTTAGACTCTCTCTGAGTTCAAACAAACCAATATCACAGAGTAATTCATTTACACAAACAGTACACTGACTGAACTGCTGTGAAGAGAGAACTGAAGATGAACATCGAGCCGAGCCAGATAATGAACAAAAGATTGATTATCTGATTGATTATCAAAAAACAGTTCGATTCAATAAACCGGTTGAAGAAAATGGTTCACCGCTTCTTTTGTGCTCGACTTAATGGCATCATTTGCGATGATTGCCCTTCATTCAAGCCTTCGGTTTACCCGCGCTCATAACACTAGCACAGAATCAGTTCAGCATCAATCACCAAAAGAATCAGTTTGGTTCAGACGCTCTGTGTGTCGGTCTGATTCACGCTGTATCACAGATGCGCAGTATCATCAGCTCCTCGGTTCTCGAATCGGACGCATCTGAAAGAAACGGTTCTTGACTCGAGAAGAGTCAATCTTTTGTTCGTTATCTGGCTCGGCTCGGTGTTCATCTTTACCTGAAGAGAGACCTGCCAGGGCCAAGAACCAGAAATGGCATTCTGTCCATTCACAATCCTGCTGACGATTGCCCAGTCTCCAGATATGGGCCTGCAAGTAGCTTTAATCCTGCATGGTGAGCGACCATGTGAATTGCAGCATCGTACTGTTTCCTTGGTTTGGTGGCACGTCCAGGGGTTTCCAATGATCTTAATTGAAGCTTAATTAACATCAAGTAATTGACTGCACCACTGCTTTGCACTGCTTTTGTCTTGATTTGTCCGGAACTTATTTGGGTCTGTCTGTTTTGTGTGGATTTAAAGGTCCCCTTCTTCGTGATCCCATGTTTTAAACTTTAGTTAGTGTGTAATGTTGTTGTTAGAGTATAAATAATATATGTAAAGTTCTAAAGCTCAAAGTTCAATGCCAAGCGAGATATTTGATTTAACAGAATTCACCTTCAAAAAATGATCCTTTTGGACTGCATCCCTCTAGTTCCTGCAGTAATGACGTCACTAAAACAGTTTTTTGACTAACCTCCACCCACATGAATTCACAAACAGGGGGTGTGTTCTTGTTGAGCTCCGACGGAGAAGGAAGAAGAGCTGCGTTTGTGTTCGACATGTCATTGAAACGCTGTTATTTTCATCTCAGAGTCCAATCATTTTTTTTTGGGCTTCCCAGGGACCCTATACTTGGAGATTAATGGTTACAATTTATGTTTAACTCGGTTCCCGAAAATTATAATCCACATGTAAAACTATGTGCAGCTCATTTTGCTGAGGACAGCTTGCTGAGAACAACTTCCTCAATCTCAATCAGTTTAATGCCGGATTCGCACAAAGATTATTTTTGAAACATGGAGCAGATCTCTTTGTCTGGAGAAAGCGTTGTTTTTGGGCCACAACCGGTAAGTGTATTTTATTATTTAAGTTGATGCGTTTAACAGTTTCTGTAACTTACTACACAAAGGGCAACGCTGTTTGTTAAGATGTTTGGGCTGTGCAAAAAACAAATGCGATGTTCATGCGCATCTCGTCAGTAAAAACGATCCTGTGATTATAAATACATCTCCAGCACGTGCGTTCTAGCTTAGGGCAGTTATTTCGGTGTAATCCAGGAGGTGTAGTCAAACATAGGATTTCTCTAATTGGTAATTTTACCACCTGACCGTGCGCCATTCTGCTACATTTAGGTTGTCTCTCTTGCTTTTATATCATCTACAGCAGCTGATAAATCTGAGACGTGATGGAGGTCCATCCCATCAGCTCCAATGAGCTCATAGCTGAGGAATGTTTAGATCTGGTATGCTGGAGACAATCTGTTTCTTAATTGTCCAGAGATGATCTCTTACGTGTGAAGATGGTGAATTATCAATTCTTTTACCTTGAGAAGGTGTTCGTGGTTTTTCTATTTCCTTGAGAAGAATTATACTTTCACTTGTATGTATGTTATGAAAGGATTTTGATGGAAAACATTTTTGTTGTTGTTGTTGTCTGATGTGATGTTTAAGTCACTAAGTCAATGTTGCTGAACAGGAAGAGACTGAAATTGTCACTTATGAGAACTTCACTTAAGTGAAAATAAAAGTTCTAATATTAGTTTATAACAGCAGTTTAGATAAAACAAGCAAAATAGTTCTTATAGGACATCTTATCATATCCACTGAAAAGAGATGGCATCTAGTCAACCATTTTCTCTCAACATATTTATTTAGCTATTTTACTTGAACTGCTCTCCTCAGCATCATCACATGCATTTCTGTCATTATTTTTTTAGAATGCATAATTATAGTAATTACATACAGTCTAAATGTGCATGATGTCTTACTTGACTAAGTATATATTTCTAATGCCTGGTATAATTTTCATCTAAAATTCTGCAGGCGTTCAGAGATGATAATTCACAACAGTGATGTTCACATTAGTCTTTAATAAGCTCCTGGACAGTCGCTGGAGACAGTTATCACTGGAGACAATTTGCATCTTCATTGTCCAGAGATGAAGTCTTTCGTGCGAAGAGGGTGTATTCTCCATTCTTTGACCTTGAGACGGCTTTTTTATTTCCTCGAGAAGCATCATACTTCTGTAATTATATGTTATAAAATGATTTAGTAAGGGAACTTTTTTTTGTTGTCTGATGTGATGTTTAAGTCACTAAGTCAATGTTGCTGAACAGGAAGAGACAGAAATGGTCAGTTACGAGAACTTCTCTGAAGTGGAAATAAAAGTTCTAATATTAGTTTATAACAGCAGTTTAGATAAAACAAGCTAAATAGTTCTTATAGGACATCTTATCATAGCCACTGAAAAGAGATAGCATCTAGTCAACCATTTTCTCTCAACATATTTATTTAGCTATTTTACTTGAAATGCTCTCCTCAGCAACTTCACGGGCATTTCTGGCATTATAAGTTATTTTTAGAAAGCCTAATTATAGTAATTACATACACCGTCTAATTGTAAATGATGTTTTACTTACATCATGGCTAAGTTTATATTACTAATGCCTGGTATAATTTTCATCTAAAATAATTCACAACAGTGATGTTCACATTAGTCTCTAATAAGCTCCTGGACAGTTCCCTGCTCTTGAGCTCACTAGTTTGTCTGGTCAGTAGCTTGTCATTGTCTCAGACTGGGCGAGAATGTAACGTTACCAGTTCTGCTTTTGTGAGAAAGAAAGAAAGAAAGAAAGAAAGAAAGAAAGAAAGAAAGAAAGAAAGAAAGAAAGAAAGAAAGAAAGAGACATAAACTAAAATGCAGTTCATTGGAAATCATTGTAGAGATGCTCAACTTAACATATCCAGTCTGCCTTCTGTTTGTCATCATGATGATAATGAATTTATTAATCGTGAAGTTTTGTCATAATGCTCTAGCTTCCGTATTCTGTAGTCTTCTGTACATCAAAATAGAGAAAAACAAGTGTTAGGATGGTTTATAAATAAAAAGGTAAACAAAAAAAATAATAATTAAATAACAATAACAATAATGATAAGCCAATATAAAAAGAATAGATAGAAAAAAAGATAAATAGATAAAGTAACATTAAAATAGAATAGAAAGTGCTAGATTTTAAGTGTCAAATAAAGATGTGTTTTTAGTCATTTCTTGAAGATAGCGAGGATGGAGTTGGACTGGTCATTCCACCAGGAAAGCCTTTTTGAGATGGCACAATTATGCATCGTTCATTTGCAGAGTACAAGCTTCTAGAGGGCACCTAACTTTGAAGTAATGAATTTAGGTAACAGGGTGCAGAGCCAGTGGTGGTTTTGTAGGCAAACATTGATGCCTTGAATTTTAAGCGAGCTACTGGTAGCCAGTGCAAATGGCTGAACAGAGGTGAGACGTGTGTTCTTTTCAACTCGTTAAGATTAATCTTGCGGCTGCATTTTGAAATACTTGAAGAGGTTTGATAGAACTGGCTGCAAGACCTGCCAAGAGA
Source organism: Carassius auratus (assembly GCF_003368295.1). Classification (NCBI taxonomy): domain Eukaryota; kingdom Metazoa; phylum Chordata; class Actinopteri; order Cypriniformes; family Cyprinidae; genus Carassius; species Carassius auratus. The sequence continues at coordinate 80,262 of NW_020528783.1, forward strand.
GCATTGCAATAGTCCAGCCTGGACAGAACAAGAGCTTGAACACAGAGTTGTGTCGCATATTCTGAAAGAAATGCCTGATCTTCCTAATGTTATATAATGTTGTTAGTGTAGTCTGTTCTGAGAAACATCCTTCAGATTCAGTTATCAGTGAAATCACAGCACTCAATATGCCAGAATATTTAGCATAATGGCTTTAAGTGACAAAGTGCTGAAGGACATATGGAATATAGATTTTTTCACAGTCTTTGCCCTAATGAGATCGTATTATCGCTGGAGACAATCAAACTTTTCGTTCTCCAGAGCTAATGTCTTACTAATCCTGTATTCAACCTTGTGTAAATATGTCACACTAAAGTGAAACATAAAGCACTAATATAAGTTTCTGTAACACCTCAATCAGTTCAGTCAAGTGTTTTCCATAATCAACCTTATGAAGCACTCTGTGTTTGACAGAAGAATAATTTACCCTTAACATCATTTTATAGTATTCATGACAATGAAAATAATGACAGTATTGCAATTTCAGTTCATGAGGTATTTTAATAGATTTGGAAAACAAAGTGCTTTCAAGTCATTCACTTAAATTTGGCTAAGAAACAATTATCAGAAAGGTGCTAAGTAACTCATTCAGTAAATTTAATTATAAAAATGTAACTACTAAAAGTGTATAAATCTGAAACAATCTGATATCAATTAGCATTATTCAGTACTTGATAAGAAAACATGTCTTCTGCTATGAGTTCAGTTTTATTGATTTTCTGACTAAGTAAACTGGATGCCAGTTTTTGTCATATTCTAATGGCAAATTTTCTCTTCAGGTTTCTTCGGCTTCTGATGAAACATGTCACAGGTTCAGCACCATGGATGGAGGACAGAGATCGATTTGTATCGTCTTATGTACAAAAGTGGATGAAGGTCTTCAACATGATTGTGTTATCAGAGGGATATTATTTTATTTATTTATTTTTTAAATGTTGTGGCTGACGTTGTATTTGCTGGTAAAGGAACTGTCCGGTTGTGAACATACTTTTGATTTGCTTTAAAGTGAGTATCTTGTAGCTTTGTCTGCACTCGTGTCTGTTACTTGTATCACTGTTGTCTATCATCTGTTACTGTGAATGTGGAAAACATGTTTAAATTGCAAATTAAAGTAATATATATATATATATATATATATATATATATATATATATATATATATATATATATATATATATATATAATTAATATATAGGTTTTAAAGAAAATTTAATTTATATTTCATTTTGCTACATTACTATAGTATGCTGATAATGGCAATTTAGTGAGTACATTTTTAATTATTAAAATCATTACATTCACTCTTCAGTAGACTTCATTTTTTATTCATCTTTAATTGAAATATTTGTACAGCTGGAACAAGAAAACAGTAACATGAAGTGACTGGATCACTGGAACCAAAGAAAGACTGAAAAAACACAACCAACAGAGATCAGCTTATTACATATTAATGACTTAAAACTTAATTTTCTTCATAAATTCTCAGAATGGTGCTCTAGTTGGAAGCGATAGTCCTGTCGATCCAGGAGCGCAGTGGGGAGATGCGGGCGTAGATCCCAGGGAAACGGGTGTCACAAATGCTTGTTCCTGCAGACAACGAGCCCACCAGAGACCAGACCCCTGAACGCTCACACACCAGAGGACCACCAGAATCACCCTGAGAAAAACACAGATTTGATTTGAACAGCAGCAACACTGAGATGGTAATGTGTTTCTTGATCTGTCTTCATATACCTGGCAAGATGAGGAACCAGAGGCTCCAGCACAGATCATAGCATCAGTGATAGTGTTCTGACCCCAGATCTGCTTGCACAAAGTAGGACTTATGATGGGTACACCTGTCTGCTGTAGGATCAGTGGCCTCGCTAAAAAGAGAGGAAATCATGACACATTGTCTTGCACAGTTAACAGATGTGTTGTTATTCTCTCAGTATATTTTTGTTTTATAGATGACTTACTTGTAGTGGCAGTTCTACCCCAGCCAGTGGTGAAGCAGCGGGTTCCAGGCAGGATGCTGAGGGTTGATGGAGCCAGACATACAGGAGAGATACGGGGAGTCAGTGTGACTGGAGACGACAGTTTCAGCAGAGCAATGTCATTGTTGAAGGTCGCCCTGTTGTAGAGTGGATGGGTGATGACCTGCAGATACAGAAAAGAGGGATCAATGCTGAAAGCTGCCTTTATGATTGGAAAACTAAGATATTAGATGACTTTCTTTCCGTTATTTTAACCCTTTTTTTTAAACTTTTTTTTCTATTACATATGTGCTGAAAATTTTAAGTGCATGCTTAAAGGTCATTTTGGCGACTTTTATTAGTGTACTAGAATATAAATGACCTCAGAACATCAATTTTGAAAATGACAATAAAATATTTATTACCTTTTTTGTACGTGATACTTTTTTACTTTTTGTTCAGTATTTTAAAATCAGGTCAGCCAATAAAAAACTGTATAACTCCTTTGAATAAATGACAATAATTTATTATTATTATTATTATTATTATTATTATTATTATTATTATTATTATTATTATTATTATTATTATCAACAACACATTTTGTTTAAATTTAAGGATGAATTGGGTATTTAAAGATTTTGGGTAAAAAAAAATTGCTTTAAAAAAACATAAACAGTCATAAATTGATCATTCATTTTGATTTCATCACTGATCCACTGAGATTAATAAACATTGTTACCTTGGAAACTAATTTGACCTGGATGGGTTCAACATTGGAGCCACGATCATGTTCTCCAAGAATGACACGGTGATTGCCAACCCTAAAAAGTGCAAGATAAAGTCAATGGTTAAAAGACAGACAGAAAGCTGAAAGAGCATCTATTAACCACTTCTGAATGTGATGTTTGCCAGACTGAAGACTCTTACAGGACAGGGCAGTGGGCAGCAGTGAGAACCCAGTTCTGGTTGATCAGGGATCCTCCACAGAAGTGGAAACCATTGGACAGCTGTTTCAAAGGTAAAAGCACTAAAAACGTGAAACTTACTCTTTAAGCAAAGCAGACAAATGTGTGTTTGAAAAACAGATGAGTTACCTGAAGAGAGACCTGCCAGGGCCAAGAACCAGAGATGGCATCCTGTCCATTCACAATCCTGCTGCCGATCGTCTGTGGCTTAATCGCAGGCACTCCACAACCTGTTATTACAAAACATAACACATTGTTCATGAGACAAGCATGAGACAGGAAGCTCTTAACACAGGTTTTGCTTTTTCTAAATATATCTGCCCATCATTATTCTTGCAAAACTGTACAGGAGACACTTACCCAGAGCAGAAGCCACCAGAGCAAAGCAGGTGATGGAGAAGATGGTGAAGGTCATGATGTAGATGAGTGTGTGATGGACTGTGTCTCACTGATGTATCTGAAGGTTGTCTCTCTTGCTTTTATATCATTTACAGCAGCTGATAAATCTGAGACGTGATGGAGGTCCATCCCATCAGCTCCAATGAGCTCATAGCTGAGGAATGTTTAGATCTGGTATGCTGGAGACAATCTGTTTCTTAATTGTCCAGAGATGATCTCTCACGTGTGAAGAGGGTGAATACTCCATTGTTTTACCTTGAGAAGGTATTTGTGGCTTTTCTATTTCTTTGAGAAGCATCATACTTCTGTAAATATGTTATGAAATTATTTTGTTGGGAAACAGTTTTGTTGTTGTCTGATGTGATGTTTAGGTCACTCAAGTCAGTGCTGCTGAACAGGAAGAGACTGAAATTTTCAGTTCTGAGAACTGCGCTGAAGTGGAAATAAATGTTCTAATATTAGTTTATAACAGCAGTTTAGATAAAACAAGCAAAATTGTTATCATATGACTTCTTATCATAGCCACTGAAAAGAGATGGCATCAAGTCAACCATTTTCTCTCAACATATTTATTTGGCTATTTTACTTTAACTGCCCTCCTCAGCAACATCACATGTGTTTCTGGCATTAGTTTTTAGAAAGCACTATATTACAGTGAACTCTATTAAGCTATAATATTTTTTCTTATTTATTTTTGTACCAATGCACATTGGTACATTACAATGCTTGTATTCTATGTATTTATTTATTTTTAATACAACTGATTTTGGAGAATTACTTTTTTACAGTTGCATTTAAAATTAATACACAGTTAAATTCAAAGTTAGCTGTTAAGACGTTATTTTGATTTAATGTGGCTGAACGTTTATATGAATGTGCACCATAAAAAGCATTGGGAATCGTTTGTACACAATACAAAACTTTTTTAAGGTTTTTCAAGAAATACAGATCAGGTGAAGTACTTTACATAATCAACATGTGAAAACTCCTTTTTTCTAATTTCTTTCAATCAAATTTCTGAATGTGATTCTTTCTTAGCGGAAACTGCTTTCAAAACATTTTTATATTTACCACATCCGTCTCCTTCTGAGAATCAACAAAAACTAACAAGATAATCCAGCTCATCTAGAGCTAAGTGTGGTTTGGCCAGATTTTGTTAGAATTTGATTTCTGGCCAAGATGTCTAAATACAGTAACCATAACTTTCTATTTACTTCTGTTGTCGCTGGAGACAATCTAACTTTTTCTTGTCCAGAACTAATGTCTTACAAGCTAAGAGGCTGAATTCTCCATTCTTTGACCTCATGAAGAGGTTTAAGACTTCTATTTCCTTGAGAGATATCATGGTTTCGTCTTTCTCATTGTATGTTTTGAAATGTTTTGAATTAGAATTATTTATTTATTTATTTATTTATTTTTTTCTGGGTTTAAATTTTAATCATTATATCATGTAAAGTGCTTCCTTAAGCGTTTCAGCTATACTTGCACTAGATTATCTGCTTTCCCAATAAGTCTGTAATGGTAACTAATCTTGTATTCAACCTTGTTTAAATATGTTACAGTAAGGTGAAACATAAAGAACTAATATCTGTTTCTGTAAAACCTCAATCAGTTTAGATAAAATTAAAAATAATAAACTGGTCGGAAAAGTTTCTCAAAAATATCTTATCTCACCTGCACGAGAACATCTCTTACATTTTTTTACATTACTTTTTCTTTCTTTCTGGAAAGCTTTATAATATTGTAAATTAATTTTCTTTACACAGTACTAACACATTATATTTATTGGGTTGTTTGTTTTTGCTTGTATATTCATAATTTTCTTTGTTCGATGGTAGTCAAAAATAAAGTCAGAACTCTGGTCATTGGCTTTCATATTATATTTTTGAATAGAAGATAAGGCTAGTTTGCCCTATATTTAAATTATATATAGCTACAAGATATGCCCCCTCAGGGGGTGGTTGAGAGGCAACAGGAGGGTCAACATTAGGAGTCTCATTCTCATCTGAGGAGGATGCCTCATAATCAGGGTCCTCAATATTATCATCTGTTTCAGACACATTCTCCTCTATGTCACTTTCACTGTCAAAAACCTGTGACAAAATCTCATTGACAGAAAATCTTTCCTTAGAGGTCATTTTCAAATGAGAGAGATGGAGAACATAGAGAGCACACAGAAATGGTTTAGAATGCTTCTGTTCATGCTTTTATAATGTTTGCTCCTCCCCTTTGTTTGGTAAACCATGAAAATTAGGTTTTCCCCTCCCCATGGCACAGGAAATATCAAAGTTTTTTTTTATATATAATATTAAATAAGTTAAATTATAATGAAAATTATATAATTATAACATGTTATAGTGACCTTAAAACAATCAAAACAAATGTGTGTAAAATTTTTATATTTCTTATGTTTTATACAGCTAAAAGAGCCTGGGGTCAAATTGACCCCAAGGAACACCGATGCTACACATTGTGTACAGGACATTAAAAAAATACCTTCAGGTTAATTTTATGTTTACAGAGTTGGTCCCATTAAATTAGGAAAATGTATTAAATCTGAAGAAAAAAACAAAATTTTAATAATGTATTTACATATTGAATGGGGTCAAATTGACCCCAAAGTTAATAAATAATGGAATCAGTTTTCTTTTTTTTAATGCAAGCAAAGGCAATCAGTTTTCAAACTTTCTCAGAAAACAACACAATCAAATATATGGGGTAATTTACATATTCTGAGAAACCTGTATAGGTCACTATTCATTGTTTCATTCAATCACCCTTTGAGCAAATTAGAGGAAATAATTTCGAAGTTCTGAATCAATTGAATCAAGTGATCTGCAAAATAATTCACCATTTCGCCACAGTGTGCACCTGCTGGTCAAAACATTGTAAATGCAATGAAAATGCAGACCAAACATTTAAAACACTCTCTTTTACAAACCAAATGCATATGTTTTCATGAAAGTCTAATCTGGTAAATGTATTCTACAAATAATTCACTAACAAGGACCACGCCACAAACAAGCTATGAAACTGTTAGTTGATCAGAGAATCTAGAATTGATGGATCAGAGAGACTCAGGGTGGGGGTACCATCTCTATCATATATTAAAGCCAGACAATTAGGACCCCTGATACAACCTGAAAGAAAGAGAATGTGGGATAAGGTTGGCTGAATGGAAGAGAAAAGGAGAAAAGTGTGGGTTCTAGAGAAACAAGCAAACAGTATGGTATGAGGTGACCCGACATATGGAGGTTTCAGGAAGTCAGGTGACCGTTTGGGGCGTGCCCCTGCTCTTGAACATCTGTTAACCAATTAACTCCATTTAAATGCAAGAAATATGTAGTTGATGTAAAGTTTGTTTTATTAATTTGTAGTTTTTGTTTGGTGTGTTAAAGGGTAAATGTCGAATGTCCCCTAACCAAACGCGGAAAACAGGTCTGAGACTCTAAAAACTTTCCTCTGACTGTTTCGAGAGAAGATTCAAAGCTTCCAGTCTGTCGAAAAACAGTGCCATCTGGTAATTTATAAAAAATAAAGCCACTAAAAACCTTTAAAAGAATGTCTGTAGGACAATGGTGAGCCATTTTGACTTTAATTCCTTAAATGAATATGAATTCTTGATGTCAACAATTAACAATTTCACTAGTTAAAATGGTAAATATATATATATATATATATATATATATATATATATATATATATATATATATATATATATATATATATATATATATATATATATATATAAAATCTATTTATTAAAGAGTTTTCATGACTCATTTGTACCAAGGGCTCATTTCCCCCCACAGGTGGGGTAAATATAAAATAAAATTTACTCTTCAGTACACTTATTTTTTATTTATTTATCTTTTATCAAAATATTTGTACAGCTGGAACAAGAAAACAGAAGTAGAAGTAACATGAAGTATAACAGCCAGATCACTGGAACCACAGACAGACTGAAAAAACAAACAAAAAAACACCAACATAGATCAGCTGTATTACATCTTAATGACTTAAAACTGCATGCTCTTTCTCTGGAGGATAAACACTCAGAATGGTGCTCTAGTTGGAAGCGATAGTCCTGTCGATCCAGGAGCGCAGTGGGGAGATGCGGGCGTAGATTCCAGGGAAACGGGTGTCACAATTGCTTGTTCCTGCGGACACCGAGCCCACCAGAGACCAGACCCCTGAACGCTCACACACCAGAGGACCACCAGAATCACCCTGAGAAAAACACAGATTTGATTTGAACAGCAGCAACACTGAGATGGTAATGTGTTTCTTGATCTGTCTTCATATACCTGGCAAGATGAGGAACCAGAGGCTCCAGCACAGATCATAGCATCAGTGATAGTGTTCTGACCCCAGATCTGCTTGCACAAAGTAGGACTTATGATGGGTACACCTGTCTGCTGTAGGATCAGTGGGCTCGCTAAAAAGAGAGGAAATCATGACACATTGTCTTGCACAGTTAACAGATGTGTTGTTATTCTCTCAGTATATTTTTGTTTTACAGATGACTTACTTGTGGTGGCAGTTCTACCCCAGCCAGTGGTGAAGCAGCGGGATCCAGGCAGGATGCTGAGGGTTGATGGAGCCAGACATACAGGAGAGATACGGGGAGTCAGTGTGACTGGAGACGACAGTTTCAGCAGAGCAATGTCATTGTTGAAGGTCGCCCTGTTGTAGAGCGGATGGGTGATGACCTGCAGATACAGAAAAGTGGGATCAATGCTGAAAGTTGCCTTAATGAATGGTGAACTAAGATATTAGATTAATTTATTTTTGTTGCTTTAACCCTTCTATTATTTTAACCTAACTATTGCCTCTATGTGCTGCTTATTTTAAATGCATGTTGAAAGGTCATTTTGGCAACTTGTAGGAGTATAGATGACCTCAGAGCATGAATTTTAAGAATGACAATATATTTTTCATCTTTTTTTTTTTTTTGCTTCACACATTTTAACTGTTTTTTTTTTTCAGTGCTTAAATATCAGGTCAGCCAATAAAAAACACAGCTGAATAACTTTCGGTAACACTTTCTTTCGATAGTCCACTTTAGACATTCTACTAACAGTAAGTAATGTTGCAACTACATGTAAACTAAGTTAGTAGTTTTCTGTCTGCATACTGTCTTCTAACACTTTCATTGTAAACTTCTTCAACTAAACCTAAACCTATACCCTAACAGTCTGCTCTGAAAGTCAGTAGACATGTAGCTGCAAATAATGAGATTTAGTTGATATGTAGTTGACATGTAGTTACTAAGTTATTTATAGTTAGTAAAACGTCTAAAGTGGACTGTCAAAATAAAGTGTAACCTAACTTTCAATACATCAGCCATTCCTTTGGATAAATGTGTAACAATTACTCAAAAGTTCATGGAAATTATGAAAATACATTTGTAACCATTTGGATCACTCCTTTGCATAAATGACAAGAAATTGTTATAAGGTTATTATTATTATTATTATTATTATTATTATTATTATTATTATTATTATTATTATTATTACATTTTTTTTTAGGTATAATGATTTGTTTGTTATTATGTAAAAAAAAAGAAAAAGAAAACTTTTTCTTTTAAAACAACATAAACAGTCAGTATACTATCATAAAGCATTGGTTGAGCACTCATTTTGATTTCATCACTGATCCACTGAGATTAATAAACATTGTTACCTTGGAAACTAATTTGACCTGGATGGGTTCAACATTGGAGCCACGATTATGTTCTCCAAGAATGACACGGTGATTGCCAACCCTAAAAAGTGCAAGATAAAGTCAATGGTTAAAAGACAGACAGAAAGCTGAAAGAGCATCTATTAACCACTTCTGAATGTGATGTTTGCCAGACTGAAAACTGAAGACTCTTACAGGACAGGGCAGTGGGCAGCAGTGAGAACCCAGTTCTGGTTGATCAGGGATCCTCCACAGAAGTGGAAACCATTGGAAAGCTGTTTCAAAGGTAAAAGCACTGAAAATGTGAAACTTACTCTTTAAGCAAAGCAGACAAATGTGTGTTTGAAAAACAGATGAGTTACCTGAAGAGAGACCTGCCAGGGCCAAGAACCAGAGATGGCATCCTGTCCATTCACAATCCTGCTGCCGATCGTCTGTGGCTTAATCGCAGGCACTCCACAACCTGTTATTACAAAACATAACACATTGTTCATGAGACAAGCATGAGACAGGAAGCTCTTAATGCAGGTTTTGCTTTTTCTAAATATATTTGCCCATCATTATTCTTGCAAACGTCTAAAGTAGACACTTACCCAGAGCAGAAGCCACCAGAGCAAAGCAGGTGATGGAGAAGATGGTGAAGGTCATGATGTAGATGAGTGTGTGATGGACTGTGTCTCACTGATGTATCTGAAGGTTGTCTCTCTTGCTTTTATATCATTTACAGCAGCTGATAAATCTGAGACGTGATGGAGGTCCATCCCATCAGCTCCAATGAGCTCATAGCTGAGGAATGTTTAGATCTGGTATGCTGGAGACAATCTGTTTCTTAATTGTCCAGAGATGATCTCTCACGTGTGAAGAGGGCGAATACTCCATTCTTTTACTTTGAGAAGGTGTTTGTGGCTTTTCTATTTCCTTGAGAAGCATCATACTTCTGTAAATATGTTATGAAATTATTTTGTTGGGAAACAGTTTTGTTGTTGTCTGATGTGATGTTTAGGTCACTCAAGTCAGTGCTGCTGAACAGGAAGAGACTGAAATTTTCAGTTCTGAGAACTGCGCTGAAGTGGAAATAAATGTTCTAATATTAGTTTATAACAGCAGTTTAGATAAAACAAGCAAAATTGTTATCATATGACTTCTTATCATAGCCACTGAAAAGAGATGGCATCAAGTCAACCATTTTCTCTCAATATATTTATTTGGCTATTTTACTTTAACTGCTCTCCTCAGCAACATCACATGTGTTTTTGGCATTAGTTTTTAGAAAGCACTATATTATAGTGAACTCTATTAAGCTATAATATTTTTTCTTATTTATTTTTGTACCAATGCACATTGGTACATTACAATGCTTGTATTCTATGTATTTATTTATTTTTAATACAACTGATTTTGGAAAATTACTTTTTTACAGTTGCATTTAAAATTAATTCACACCTAAATTCAAAGTTAGCTGTTAAGACGTTTTTTTGATTTAATGTGGCTGAACGTTTATATGAATGTGCACCATAAAAAGCATTGGGAATCGTTTGTACACAATACAAAACATTTTTAGGGTTTTTCAAGAAATACAGATCAAGTGAAGTACTTTACATAATCAACATGTGAAAATTCATTTTTTCTAATTTCTTTCAATCAAATTTCTGAATGTGATTCTTTCTTAGCGGAAACTGCTTTCAAAACATTTTTATATTTACCACATCCGTCTCCTTCTGAGAATCAACAAAAACTAACAAGATAATCCAGCTCATCTAGAGCTAAGTGTGGTTTGGCCAGATTTTGTTAGAATTTGATTTCTGGCCAAGATGTCTAAATACAGTAACCATAACTTTCTATTTACTTCTGTTTTCGCTGGAGACAATCTAACTCTTTCTTGTCCAGAACTAATGTCTTACAAGCTAAGAGGCTGAATTCTCCATTCTTTGACCTCATGAAGAGGTTTAAGACTTCTATTTCCTTGAGAGATATCATGGTTTTGTCTTTCTCTTTGTATGTTTTGAAATGTTTTGAATTAGAATTATTTATTTATTTATTTATTTTTTTTTTCTGGGTTGAAATTTTAATCATTATATCATGTAAAGTGCTTCCTTAAGCGTTTCAGCTATACTTGCACTCAAAATATCTGCTTTCCCAATCAGTCTGTAATGGTAACTAATCTTGTATTCAACCTTGTGTAAATATGTCTCAGTAAGGTGAAACATAAAGCATTAATATCTGTTTCTGTAAAACCTCAATCAGTTTAGATAAAATTAAAAATAATAAACTGGTCGGACAAGTTTCTCAAAAATATCTTATCTCACCTGCACGAGAACATCTCTTACATTTTTTTTACATCACTTTTTCTTTCTTTCTGGAAAGCTTTATAATATTGTAAATTAATTTTCTTTACACAGTACTAACACATTATATTTATTGGGTTGTTTGTTTTTGCTTGTATATTCATAATTTTCTTTGTTCGATGGTAGTCAAAAATAAAGTCAGAACTCTGGTCATTGGCTTTCATATTATATTTTTGAATAGAAGATAAGGCTAGTTTGCCCTATATTTAAATTATATATAACTACAAGATATGCCCCCTCAGGGGGTGGTTGAGAAGCAACAGGAGGGTCAACGAGTCTCATTCTCATCTGAGGAGGATGCCTCATAATCAGGGTCCTTAATATTATCATCGGTTTCAGACACATTCTCCTCTATGTCACTTTCACTGTCAAAAACCTGTGACAAAATCTCATTGACAGAAAATCTTTCCTTAGAGGTCATTTTCAAATGAGAGAAATGGAGAACATAGAGAGCACACAGAAATGGTTTAGAATGCTTCTGTTCATGCTTTTATAATATATGGGAAGTCGTGGCCTAATGGTTAGAGGGTTGGACTCCCAATCGAAGGGTTGTGAGTTCGAGTCTCGGGCCGGACGGAATTGTGGGTGGGGGTAGTGCATGAACAGCTCTCTCTCCACCTTCAATACCATGACTTAGGTGCCCTTGAGCAAGACATTGAACCCCCAACTGCTCCCCGGGCGCCGCAGCATAAATGGCTGCCCACTGCTCCGGGTGTGTGCTCACAGTGTGTGTGTGTGTTCACTGCTCTGTGTGTGTGCATTTCGGATGGGTTAAATGCAGAGCACAAATTCTGAGTATGGGTCACCATACTTGGCTGAATGTCACTTCACTTTCATAATGTTTGCTCCTCCCCTTTGTTTGGTAAACCATGAAAATTAGGTTTTCCCCTCCCCATGGCACAGGAAATATCAAACTTCTCGCAAAAATTATGTTTCCCTTCCCCTACGGCACGAGAAACATCAAAGTTCTCATGAGAATTATGTCCCATGTCATGTGAACTACTTCAGATACGGTTATGTTAGGTTAGAGCTTTAAAAAAAAGGGAAGTTTTTTTTTTATATATAATATTGAATAAGTTAAATTATAATGAAAATTATATAATTATAACATGTTATAATGACCTTAAAACAATCAAAACAAATGTGTGTGAAATTTTTATATTTCTTATGTTTTATACAGCTAAAAGGAACACCAATGCTACAAATTGTGTACAGGACATTAAAAAATACCTGCAGGTTAATTTTATGTTTACAGAGTTGGTCCCATTAAATTAGGAACATTTATTAAATCTGAAGAAAAAAAAACAAAATTTTAATAATGTATTTACATATTGAATGGGGTCAAACTGACCCCAAAGTTAATAAATAATGGAATCAGTTTTCTTTTTTTAATGCAAGCAAAGGCAATCAGTTTTCAAACTTTCTCAGAAAACAACACAATCAAATATATGGGGTAATTTACATATTCTGAGAAACCTGTAAGGGTCACCATTCATTGTTTCATTCAATCACCCTTTGAGCAAATTAGAGGAAATAATTTCGAAGTTCTGTATCAATTGAATCAAGTGATCTGCAAAATAATTCACCATTTCGCCACAGTGTGCACCTGCTGGTCAAAATATTGTAAATGCAATGAAAATGCAGACCAAACATTTAAAACACTCTCTTTTACAAACCAAATGCATATGTTTTCATGAAAGTCTAATCTGGTAAATGTATTCTACAAATAATTCACTAACAAGGACCACGCCACAAACAAGCTATGAAACTGTTAGTTGATCAGAGAATCTAGAATTGATGGATCAGAGAGACTCAGGGTGGGGGTACCATCTCTATCATATATTAAAGCCAGACAATTAGGACCCCTGATACAACCTGAAAGAAAGAGAATGTGGGATAAGGTTGGCTGAATGGAAGAGAAAAGGAGAAAAGTGTGGGTTCTAGAGAAACAAGCAAACAGTATGGTATGAGGTGACCCGACATATGGAGGTTTCAGGAAGTCAGGTGACCGTTTGGGGCGTGCCCCTGCTCTTGAACATCTGTTAACCAATTAACTCCATTTAAATGCAAGAAATATGTAGTTGATGTAAAGTTTGTTTTATTAATTTGTAGTTTTTGTTTGGTGTGTTAAAGGGTAAATGTCGAATGTCCCCTAACCAAACGCGGAAAACAGGTCTGAGACTCTAAAAACTTTCCTCTGACTGTTTCGAGAGAAGATTCAAAGCTTCCAGTCTGTCGAAAAACAGTGCCATCTGGTAATTTATAAAAAATAAAGCCACCAAAAACCTTTAAAAGAATGTCTGTAGGACAATGGTGAGCCATTTTGGCTTTAATTCCTTAAATGAATATGAATTCTTGATGTCAACAATTAACAATTTCACTAGTTAAAATGGTAAATATTTATATCAGGAATTTAGGAGTTGGGGAAAATGACCCCCTTAAGAACAGTGTAGCCTAATTAAATATGTCCTGAACAATTATCACAGTTTATGTGACAATGACATAAATTATATCCCAAGTATAAAAAATCTATTTATTAAAGAATTTTCATGACTCATTTGTACCAAGGGCTCATTTCCCCCCACAGGTGGGGTAAAAATAAAATAAAATTTACTCTTCAGTACACTTATTTTTTATTTATTTATCTTTTATTAAAATATTTGTACAGCTGGAACAAGAAAACAGAAGTAGAAGTAACATGAAGTATAACAGCCAGATCACTGGAACCACAGACAGACTGAAAAAAAAAAAAACCACCAACATAGATCAGCTGTATTACATCTTAATGACTTAAAACTGCATGCTCTTTCTCTGGAGGATAAACACTCAGAATGGTGCTCTAGTTGGAAGCGATAGTCCTGTCGATCCAGGAGCGCAGTGGGGAGATGCGGGCGTAGATTCCAGGGAAACGGGTGTCACAATTGCTTGTTCCTGCAGACACCGAGCCCACCAGAGACCAGACCCCTGAACGTTCACACACCAGAGGACCACCAGAATCACCCTGAGAAAAACACAGATTTGATTTGAACAGCAGCAACACTGAGATGGTAATGTGTTTCTTGATCTGTCTTCATATACCTGGCAAGATGAGGAACCAGAGGCTCCAGCACAGATCATAGCATCAGTGATAGTGTTCTGACCCCAGATCTGCTTGCACAAAGTAGGACTTATGATGGGTACACCTGTCTGCTGTAGGATCAGTGGGCTCGCTAAAAAGAGAGGAAATCATGACACATTGTCTTGCACAGTTAACAGATGTGTTGTTATTCTCTCAGTATATTTTTGTTTTACAGATGACTTACTTGTAGTGGCAGTTCTACCCCAGCCAGTGGTGAAGCAGCGGGATCCAGGCAGGATGCTGAGGGTTGATGGAGCCAGACATACAGGAGAGATACGGGGAGTCAGTGTGACTGGAGACGACAGTTTCAGCAGAGCAATGTCATTGTTGAAGGTCGCCCTGTTGTAGAGTGGATGGGTGATGACCTGCAGATACAGAAAAGAGGGATCAATTCTGAAAGCTGCCTTAATGAATGGTGAACTAAGATATTAGCTTAATTTATTTTTGTTGCTTTAACCCTTCTATTATTTTAACCTAACTATTGCCTCTATGTGCTGCTTATTTTAAATGCATGTTGAAAGGTCATTTTGGCAACTTGTAGGAGTATAGATGACCTCAGAGCATGAATTTTAAGAATGACAATACATTTTTCATCTTTTTTTTTTTTGTTTTTTTTTTTTTGCTTCACACTTTTTAACTGTTTTTTTTTCAGTGCTTAAATATCAGGTCAGTCAATAAAAAACACAACTGAATAACTTTCGGTAACACTTTCTTTCGATAGTCCACTTTAGACATTCTACTAACAGTAAGCAACGCTGCAACTACATATCAACTAGCAGTTAGTAGTTTCTGTCTGCTTAATATCTTCTAACACTTTCATTGTTAACTTATTCAACATGTAGTTGCAAATAATGAGATTTAGTTGATATGTAGTTACTAAGTTATTTATAGTTAGTAGAACTTCTAAAGTGGACTGTCAAAATAAAGTGTAACCTAACTTTCAATACATCAGCCATTCCTTTGGATAAATGTGTAACAATTACTCAAAAGTTCAAGGAAATTACGAAAATACATTTGTAACCCATTAGATCAATCCTTTGCATAAATGACAATAAATTGTTATAAGGTTATTATTATTATTATTATTATTATTATTAATACATTTTGTTTAGGTATAGTGATTTGTTTGTTATTATGTAAAAAAAAAAAAAAAACTTTTTCTTTTAAAACAACATAAACAGTCAGTATAGTAGGAGTTATAAAGCATTGGTTGATGACTCATTTTGATTTCATCACTGATCCACTGAGATTAATAAACATTGTTACCTTGGAAACTAATTTGACCTGGATGGGTTCAACATTGGAGCCACGATTATGTTCTCCAAGAATGACACGGTGATTGCCAACCCTAAAAAGTGCAAGATAAAGTCAATGGTTAAAAGACAGACAGAAAGCTGAAAGAGCATCTATTAACCACTTCTGAATGTGATGTTTGCCAGACTGAAGACTGAAGACTCTTACAGGACAGGGCAGTGGGCAGCAGTGAGAACCCAGTTCTGGTTGATCAGGGATCCTCCACAGAAGTGGAAACCATTGGACAGCTGTTTCAAAGGTAAAAGCACTAAAAATGTGAAACTTACTCTTTAAGCAAAGCAGACAAATGTGTGTTTGAAAAACAGATGAGTTACCTGAAGAGAGACCTGCCAGGGCCAAGAACCAGAGATGGCATCCTGTCCATTCACAATCCTGCTGCCGATCGTCTGTGGCTTAATCGCAGGCACTCCACAACCTGTTATTACAAAACATAACACATTGTTCATGAGACAAGCATGAGACAGGAAGCTCTTAATGCAGGTTTTGCTTTTTCTAAATATATCTGCCCATCATTATTCTTGCAAAACTGTACAGGAAAGACACTTACCCAGAGCAGAAGCCACCAGAGCAAAGCAGGTGATGGAGAAGATGGTGAAGGTCATGATGTAGATGAGTGTGTGATGGACTGTGTCTCACTTATGTATCTGAAGGTTGTCTCTCTTGCTTTTATATCATTTACAGCAGCTGATAAATCTGAGACGTGATGGAGGTCCATCCCATCAGCTCCAATGAGCTCATAGCTGAGGAATGTTTAGATCTGGTATGCTGGAGACAATCTGTTTCTTAATTGTCCAGAGATGATCTCTCACGTGTGAAGAGGTTGAATACTCCATTCTTTTACCTTGAGAAGGTATTTGTGGCTTTTCTATTTCCTTGAGAAGCATAATACTTCTGTAAATATGTTATGAAATTATTTTGTTGGGAAACAGTTTTGTTGTTGTCTGATGTGATGTTTAGGTCACTCAAGTCAGTGCTGCTGAACAGGAAGAGACTGAAATTTTCAGTTCTGAGAACTGCGCTGAAGTGGAAATAAATGTTTTAATATCAGTTTATAACAGCAGTTTAGATAAAACAAGCAAAATTGTTATCATATGACTTCTTATCATAGCCACTGAAAAGAGATGGCATCAAGTCAACCATTTTCTCTCAACATATTTATTTAGCTATTTTACTTTAACTGCCCTCCTCAGCAACATCACATGTGTTTCTGGCATTAGTTTTTTAGAAAGCACTATATTACAGTGAACTCTATTAAGCTATAATATTTTTTCTTATTTATTTTTGTACCAATGCACATTTAAAAAAATGTATTATTTATGTATTTGCTTGTATTTTATGTATTTATTCATTTTTAATACAATTAATTTTGAAATTTTGGAAATTTACTTTCTGATAGTTACATGTAAAATGATGTCACACCCTCAGCTCGTTCCCTCAGCCCCAGTCACCATTGCCAGTCACCATCCACTCAATCTCCCATGCACTGCTCACGTGAACCGTCACCTGAATACTGATTACCTGCACCTGCACCAGCAATTACCACACCTTTAAATACTCACCTCACTCATTCACTCACCGGCTGGAATCGAGATTGCATGGACGCTCTTATGGATCTTCTACCTGCTTCTTGTGGCTCATATTGTGACTCTGTGGAGATTCAGACACAGCGATTAAGGGAAGTGACTCTTTGTTGTCTGGCCTAGGCTTGTGCTTGAACTCACCTATGTGATCAGTGCTTGAAGATTCTTCGTCTGTGACCACACTTACTTGCTCTGTTAAAAGTCCTATGTAAATAAAGCTTCACGTAAACACTTACCCATCTCCTCCTCTCCTTGTGTGGATGTGACAGGATTCCAGCCCATAAAACAGAACTTCATATCTCCCATGGATGTTAACGCTGCTGCTCAGGGAGCGGCTTCGGACCCGTTCACCGAAATGGTGGCTGCCCTCCGCCAAGTATTACAGTCAGTTTCACCACCCACCGAAACTAGTGCTTCCACCACCAACAGCACGCCCCTTGCACGTCCCGCGTGCTATGCGGGTGAACCGAGTGGCTGCAGTGGGTTTATTCTGCAGTGCTCACTGTTCGTCAACGCGAATACCAGTAAATTCCCCAATGAGGCCACCAAAGTCGCCTTTGTGATCTCTCTCCTCACCGGACGAGCGCTACAATGGGCGGAGGCTCTTTGGAACTCCCAGAGTCCGGTTCTATCCTCATTCGATGCCTTCGCCACCCACCTCCAGGAAGTATTCGGGGTGGCTCTAACTCCTCTTTCAACCCATGATGAACTCTTAAATCTCCGCCAGGGAGCCACGGAAATTCACGACTACACTCTCCGTTTCCGGACATTAGCCGCCACCAGTGGTTGGAACCAAACTGCCCTGCTAGCTGCATACCGTAAAGGTTTAAAGCCCCAGATCAGAAAGCAAATGGTCATTTACGACGATAATGTCGATCTTGAGACATTCATCAGAAAAACTATAAATGTTGCTCAGCACCTCTCGGCTTGTGCCTCCCCGGCTTCATATACCATCTCTCCATCAACCAGAACGCCCTCGCCTCAACGAAACCAGGAGGAACCCATGATCACCGACTCCTACCGCCTAGATGCCTCTGAACGGAGACGCCGCATCCAGCAGCGGCTGTGTTTATACTGTGGCGAGGCCACTCACCTGATCCACGCCTGCCCGGTCCGTCCGCCTCGCCCAATGGTGAGTACAGTTTCCATTACCCCATCTGTATCTCACATACCTCATATCAAAGCCCAGATAACAATTAACTCACGTAATCTTCCCATCCATGTCCTGGTGGATTCCGGAGCCGCAAGCAACTTCATCTCATCTCACTTCGTAACCAAGCACCGTATACCCATCACCCAGAATGAGACCACCTACCGTATCACTACCATCCAAGGATCACCGTTAGGGGGAGGCAAAATAACTAGAAGGACCCACGAGCTGGAACTCGTTCTGCCCCACGGACACCGGGAACAACTGGCCCTCCTTGTACTTCCTCGCGCTACCGTTGACGTCGTCCTGGGTAGGCCGTGGCTGGCCCAACATAACCCACGAATCAACTGGAGCACAGGGGAGATCCAGGCGTGGGATCCGGGATGCCAGAGTCACATTCACCGTTCACCAGTCCAGAGTTCACAGTCCGAGCCACCGCACCTTCAATTGCACTCCACCTCCATAGGAAGACCTGCCCTTTACTCCTCCTACTCCGATGTGTTCAGCAAGGAACAAGCCACCCGATTACCACCACACCGGCCCTGGGACTGTTGTATCGACCTGCTGCCAGGTGCCAAGCTACCACATGGGAAAATATATCCACTCTCCCGTCCTGAGCAGGTGGCGATGGAGGAATACATCCAGGAGGCTCTCGATCAGGGGTTCATCAGACCATCCACATCTCCAGCTGCATCCAGTTTCTTCTTCGTCCCCAAAAAGGATGGCGGACTTCGACCATGCATCGACTATCGAGTGCTAAATGACGCCACTGTCAAGTTCGCCTACCCATTACCACTCGTTCCGGCGGCTCTGGAGGAACTGCGTGAAGCCAAGGTGTTCACCAAACTCGACCTCCGCAGTGCCTACAATCTGATCCGTATCCGAGAGGGAGACGAGTGGAAGACTGCTTTCATCACCCCTGCCGGGCACTACGAGTATCAGGTTATGCCCTATGGGCTTGGTAACAGTCCATCCATCTTCCAGAGTTTCATGAATGAAATATTCCGTGATTATCTCCACCAATTCGTCATTGTCTACATAGACGATATCCTGATCTACTCCCGGAACATAGAAGAACACCAAACCCATGTCCGCCACGTCTTACAACGACTCCGAGACCACCACCTCTATCTAAAAGCTGAGAAGTGTGAGTTTCACTGCACTACCGTCTCCTTCCTCGGATACGTGATCTCTGCGGAGGGAGTTCAGATGGAGTCAGCCAAAGTAGATGCTGTGACCAACTGGGCGGAACCCACAACGGTGAAAGAACTCCAGCGATTCCTTGGCTTTGCCAATTTCTATCGGCGCTTTATCAAGAACTACAGCCTGCACTCTGCTCCTCTAACATCCCTCCTAAAAGGAGGTCAGCGCCGGCTGCGCTGGACACCCCAAGCTCGAGAAGCCTTCAGCCATCTTAAACACCTCTTCACCTCAGCGCCCATTCTACGACATCCTGACCCGTCCAAGCCTTTCGTAGTAGAGGTGGATGCGGCCAATCACGGCATTGGAGCCGTGCTATCCCAAAGGTCTGGTGAACCTTGCTCACTCCATCCGTGTGCGCACTTCTCTAAGAAACTCTTTCCTGCCGAATGCAATTATGGAATCGGAGACCGTGAGTTGTTGGCCATTAAACTCGCCCTTGAGGAGTGGCGGCACTGGCTAGAGGGAGCTCAGTTCCCATTCACTGTTGTCACCGACCACAAAAATCTCCAATATCTGCAGAATGCCAAAAGACTCAATGCTCGTCAGGCTCGGTGGTCACTCTTCTTTGCTCGCTTTAATTTCCAGATCACGTATCATCCCGGTCACAAGAACACTAAAGCAGATGCCCTGTCCCGTATGTACTCACCAGATCCAGACACCAACAAGCCTGATTCAATTCTACCACCCTCCGTTTTCCTCGCGCCTATCCTCTGGCAGATCGACGAGGAAATTCGAGCCGCCACCCTCGAGGAGCCTGCACCTCCGGAGGTACCCACGGGTCTAATGTACGTACCCACCAACCAGCGACTCCCCCTACTGGAAAGTACGCACACGTCACCTGGCTCAGGACACCCTGGCAGCAGGCGAACCCTCTCGCTCATCCAGCAGAAGCACTGGTGGCCTAACATGGTTCGTGACGTTACCCGGTACATCCTCGGATGCTCGGTCTGCGCCGTTACCACCACACCTCGTCAACTTCCCGTGGGTAAATTACAACCACTGCCCATTCCTCGCCGACCCTGGACCCATCTAGGGGTGGATTTCGCCACTGACCTTCCCCCCTCAAGGGGGTACACTACCATTCTAGTTGTTGTTGATCGTTTTTCTAAATTCTGCAAACTAATCCCATTAAAGGGTCTTCCCACAGCGTTCGAGACCGCCGAAGCCCTCTTCACCAACGTGTTCCGGAATTATGGCACTCCAGAGGACATTGTCTCGGACAGGGGACCTCAGTTTATCTCCAGGGTCTGGCGAGCGTTCTTCCAACTCCTCGGAACATCCGTCAGTTTATCTTCTGGATATCATCCTCAGACCAACGGCCAGACCGAGCGGAAGATTCAAGAGATCTCACGGTACCTCCGTACTTACTGCTCCCAACACCAGGATACCTGGAGCCAGTATCTGCCGTGGGCTGAGTATGCCCAAAACTCCCTTCGCCAAACCACTACAGGCTTAACCCCTTTTCAATGTGTTTTAGGCTATCAACCACCGCTGTTTCCCTGGTCAGGAGAAGTCTCTGAAGTGCCCGCGGTAGATCACTGGTTCCAGGAGAGCGAGAGGGTGTGGGACTCAGCTCACGTCCATCTCCAACGGGCAGTTCGGAGGCATACAGAGACCGCTAACCGACGCAGATCGCCTAATCCCGTCTATCTACCTGGAGACAAGGTTTGGCTCTCCACTCGGGATATCCGCCTCCGACTGCCCTGCAAAAAGCTGAGTCCCTGCTACATAGGGCCGTTCACCATCCATTCTCAGATAAATCCCGTCACCTACCGCCTGGACCTACCACCACACTACCGGATCTCACCCACGTTTCACGTCTCACTGCTAAAACGTCACACTGATCCAGTTTCTCCTTCCTCCACAGAACCAGAACCGCCTCCCCCTCCAGACCAACCCGAGATCCTTGGAGACAACATCTACCAGGTCCAAGAGATCCTCGACTCCCGGCGGCGGGACGGCCACCTGGAATACCTCATAGATTGGGAGGGGTTCGGTCCCGAAGAGAGGTCGTGGGTACCACGCAATGACATCCTGGATCCGGCTCTCCTCGAAGATTTCCACCGACAACACCCAGACCGCCCG
Organism: Carassius auratus; assembly: GCF_003368295.1. Lineage (NCBI taxonomy): Eukaryota > Metazoa > Chordata > Actinopteri > Cypriniformes > Cyprinidae > Carassius > Carassius auratus. Next base: position 102,106 of record NW_020528783.1, read on the forward strand.
GCTCCCAGAGGTCGTGGTCGTCCCCGTCGTCGCTCTAGGATGCCTGGAGTCACCCGTGGGGGGGGGGGGGTAGTGTCACACCCTCAGCTCGTTCCCTCAGCCCCAGTCACCATTGCCAGTCACCATCCACTCAATCTCCCATGCACCGCTCACGTGAACCGTCACCTGAATACTGATTACCTGCACCTGCACCAGCAATTACCACACCTTTAAATACTCACCTCACTCATTCACTCACCGGCTGGAATCGAGATTGCATGGACGCTCTTATGGATCTTCTACCTGCTTCTTGTGGCTCATATTGTGACTCTGTGGAGATTCAGACACAGCGATTAAGGGAAGTGACTCTTTGTTGTCTGGCCTAGGCTTGTGCTTGAACTCACCTATGTGATCAGTGCTTGAAGATTCTTCGTCTGTGACCACACTTACTTGCTCTGTTAAAAGTCCTATGTAAATAAAGCTTCACGTAAACACTTACCCATCTCCTCCTCTCCTTGTGTGGATGTGACAAATGAATGCATGAGTTGTGACAACTATTTTTTTTTCTAATTTCTTACAATCAAACTTCTGAATGTGATTCTTTCTTTTAGAGAAAACTGCTTTCAAAATATTTTTATATTTACCCCATCTTGCTCCTTCTGAGAATCAGCAAAAACCAGCAAAATAATCTGGCTCATCCAGATTTACTGTAAGTGTGGTATGTCCAGATTAGCAAATTGCTGAACAGAGGTGTGACGTGCGCTTTTTTCAACTTATTAAGATTAATCTTGCAGCTGCATTTTGGATTACTTGTAGAGGTTTGATAGAAGTGGCTGGAAGACCTCCCAAGAGAGCATTGCAATAGTCCCTCCTGGACAGAACAAGAGCTTGAACAAGAAGTTGTGTTGCTCTTTCTGAAAGAAATGCCTGATCTTCCTAATGTTGTATAAAGAAAATGTGCATTTATGAAAACTGCGCTGAAGTGAAAATAGAAGTTCTAAGATCAGTTTCTAACAGTAGTTTAGATAAAAATCTTTAAAAATATTATCATAGCCACTGAAAAGAGCGCGTGCGCACCCATAGAGCAGAGCACTGAGAGCAGAGACATTCACTGATCAGAGAGAGAGTGAAATGTCACAAAAGTGTGTTTTTGTTTGCCAGGGCAAGACAACCCTGCACAGATTACCAAAAAAAAAAAAAAAAAACAGCATTAAGGGACCAGTGGATGGAGTTTATTTTTACAGAGCATCAATGGAGCTGTGCAAGTGTTTTTGTTTGTTCCCTGCATTTCGAAGATGCTTGTTTTACAAACAAGGCCCAGTTTGACGCCGGATTTGCATATCGTTTATTTCTTAAGGATAATGCAGTCCCAACGAAAAAGGGTCACGATCGTGTGTTGGAACCGCATGTGGTGAGTAAAACTGCTTCAAATATCTCTGTGTTGTTAACTTAGCTATCGGGGCGTAAGCACATCAAGTAAAAAACATGCGATGTTGGCATAAAACTGCACTTTCCGAATGTACACCTTAAAAAAAAAAAAAAAGACGACATAAAGTGGAACTTAGTCATTTTCCAAAACCGCTAAGCAAATATATACAGTTTCAATACATACCACATATAGAGACGTCCTGCTGTAATCGTTGATGCTGCTGCTCTTGTTCAATTTCAGCCTAGGGATCTGATTCTGTACGCTGAATCAGACTGTTAGCCATGGTTTGTTTTGGATTATGTTTTTTTTCCTCACGGTAATGTCACAGTTTCTAGCACTCTCAACGCAAAAGCCTACTGGCCCTCGTGATTCTTTAGCTCCGCCCACACGTCACGCCTCCAGCCACTCGTGTTTTTCCGGGAAAAAACGGTACAGACTATATTTTTCTTATAAATATAATGAAACTAAAGACTTTTTGGAGTTATGAAGGATGCAGTACTACTGTATAGGTACTCAAGATTAAAATGAAATTGAGTAAAAAACAAGCATTTCACCCACCCTTTAACATATTTATTTAGCTATTTTACTTCAACTTCTCTCCTCAGCAACTTCACGTGCATTTCTGTCATTTGTTTTTATTAAGCACTATATTACAGTAAAATTTAAAAAAAACTGTTATTTTTCTTATAATTTTTTTAATAATGCACATTTAAAATAATGCATTGTTCATTTATTTGCTTGTAATTAATACATTTTTAATAGAAAATATTTTGGAAAAATACTTTTTTACAGTTGCATTTAAAAGTAATGCATGAGTGAATGCACAGCTGAATTCAAAGCTAGCTGTTTAGATTGTATTTTGATTTAATGTGGCTGAATGTTTATATGAATGTGCACAATAAAAAGCATTGGGAATCATTTGTACACAATATAAATATTTTTTTAAGGGATTATCAAGAACTACAGATCAAGTAACATACTTTACATAATCAACATGTGAAAACTCCTTCCTAATTTCTTACAATCAAACCTCTGAATGTGATTCTTTCTTTTAGAGGAAACTGCTTGTAAAACGTTGTTATATTTACCACATCCGTCTCCTTCTGAGAATCAACAAAACTACCAAGATAATTCAGCTCATCTAGATTTAAGTGTGGTTTGGCCAGATTCTGTTAGAGTGTGATTTCTGGCCAAGATAACTAAACGCAGTAACCAGAAATTTTAAGACTTGATTTGTTTTATTATTTATTTATTTAGTAGTATATTGTAATGTGTTCATGAGTGGAAAGGACAGGGTCATCTGTCTGCAGTCCTTCTCTCTCTCGCATACTCCTGTTTCTCCTGGCATTATATACTCCCTCCACGCCAATTACTGAAACAAGACACAGGTGTGGGTTATTAGCTTTTTTGCTCTCCCGCTGCAGACTTCGCTAAACCACGCCCCCTTGCAAAATATATGTTTAATGATAGTCTGTTTTGAGAGACATTATAATACCGTAAATTAATTTTCTTTACACAGGACTGACACATTTTATTTATTGGGTTGGTTGGTTTTGCTTGTATATTGTGACGAGTCAGCTGCCTCCTCCCTGATTGTCACCGGCATCCCGTCCTAAATCACCACCCTTCACCAGGCTCCCGACTGGAGTGGGTGTGTGAGAGGAGGGGCGCTGGACGAGTCAGGGCTGGCGGCGTGTGATGGGGAATCCTGATGTGAATGGAGCCTCATCCCCGCCGCTGTTAAAAAGCCCAACGCGCTGGTCTCTTCCCCGTGCATGCACACTGGTGTCCTCGTGGGTCCAGGAAGGGTGCGTTGAGGGACTCCCGCGCCACCAAGACGTGAGCTGCCGGACCCGCGATCCGGAGGAGAACCGCACCCATTTACACGGCCGACGGGCCAGGATGCCGGGCCGTCCATCCCCTACCAACGCCGCGGCCAACGAGAGAGACGCGGACGCTAGGAGAAGGCGCTGCCCCTCGCGCCCTGGACCGAGGAGGGGAGCGCGTGCGGCCGCCGGACTCCGCCCCTTGCCTGGACCCTTCCTCGATGAACACTGCCCGACCTACACAAACCCCGCAGCACGACGAGGACACCAGATCCCCTGTTATTTTGGACACTTTCCCCCTTTGGCCACTTTTATTCCCTGTTATTTTACGATTTCTGTTAATAAAAGCCTCTCCGAGGCCTGACGCCACGCCCACTGTGTCTGTCTTGTGTTCCTCCCGTGACAATATTTATAATTTTCTTTGTTTGTTGGTGGTCAAAAAATAAAGTCAGCACTCTGTCCATTGGTTATATGTATAAAATATATGCTATATTTATGAATGGATATTAAAGCTAGTTTGTCTTTACAAAAGCTTGGTCCTTTAATAAATTTAATAAATCACACACACACACACACACACACATATATATATATTTATATATATATACATATACAGTATATTATAGTTTGTTGAAACGTTAAATGTGTACATTGTATGAAAAATTATAGAAATAATTGATTCCATTTTTTTTTAATGCAAGCAAAGGCATTCAGTTCCCTTTCATTCGGTCACGTTCAACGTTACGATTGTGATCTCGCCCAAGAGCCCAATCACCTTTGAGTGGTACAAAACGAGCACATTGCTTGCTGCTTTCCAGCACACTTAGACTGCGTGCATGGATGACTCATGTTCTCATTGCGGGGACATGACCATCTTGGCGTTGAGATCGAGACTCGATTACCTTGAAAGGTATAGAGTCACCTCTGCCACACCCTGTAAGTTCTCATCCACGCTTGTGGCCAAGGCTTACAGAGCTGCGGGTCAGGCCGCTTTTGCCCGGCATGCCATGGCCTCACTTCAGGTCTATAAGTCAAGCTGCTCCGGCAGCTGCACGAGGGCAGTGCTGGGGGCAGGGCAGGGGTCTTGCAGGAGACGTGCAGTGCTACCGACCTCGCTCTCCGGGCGACGAAGTTCACTGCGCGCTCCTTGGGTCAGGTGATGTCCACTTTGGTGGTCCAGGAGCACTACCTATGGCTGAACCTAGCAGACATGAGGGAGTCCGATCGGGCTCAGCTCCACAACTTCCCGGTCTCCCAGGATGGCCTCTTCGGCGACATGGTAAAGAGCTTTGCCCAGCAGTTCTCTGCCACCCAGAAGCAGTCTGAGGCCATCAGACACATCCTGCCCCAGCTGCCAACTGCTGCCTACAACCCGCTACCGGCACAGCCGCCTCAGCCTGCTCATTGCAGAGGGTGCCTCCATGCAGCCTCCTCCCTTCCCAGTCAGCCACAGCAGCAGCCTTCACCCCGGCCACAGTGAGGAGATGGCCGCAGAAGGGCGGCACAACCCATCTCTGCCCTTAAGCCTGCCAAACGCCAGGCCAAGTGGCGTTCCTGAGATGGGCGACCCAGAGTTGGAGACATCAGCTCATCAGGAGATGGTAGCAGGACCACTCCTTCCTCCAGAGGAGGGCCGGGGGAGAATCCTTTGTTTTCAATTATTTTTGGCTTATCTGGGTCCCTCCAGCTGACATGAGCTTGGGCTTTTACAGCACTCACTTCATAGTACCAAAGAAGACAGGTGGGTTATGACCAATCCTGGACTTGCGTGCCTGGAACGAGCTCTGCAAAGACACCCGTTCAAGATGCTAATGCCCAAGCACATTTTCGAATGCATTCGTCTGATGGATTGGTTTGCAGCGATTGATCTGAAGGACGCATACTTTCATGTCTCAATTCTTCCTCGACACAGACCGTTTCTTCGATTTGCTTTCGAGGGGCAGGCATTTCAGTACAAGGTTCTCCCATTCGAGTTGGCCCTGTCTCCCCCTGTCTTCACGAAGGTTGTGGAGGGAGCCCTGGCTCCTCTCAGGGAACAAGGTGTACTTATCCTAAACTACCTCGACGACTGCCTGATCCTAGCTCACTCTCGAGAGCAGTTGTGCGAGCACAGGGATCTGGTGCTCAGACACCTCGCCCGACTGGGTCTTCAGGTCAACTGGGAAAAGAACAAGCTCTCCCCTGTGCGGAGGATTTCTTTTCTCGGTGTGGAAATAGACTCGGTCGCCATGTTCACGCGACTTACGTATGAGCACGCGCAGTCACTGCTGAAGTGCCTGAGACAATTTGAGAGCAAGAGAGCGGTTCCACTGAAACTGTTTCAGAGCCTCCTGGGGGAATATGGCATCCGCTGTGGCGGTCTTACCGGTCGGGTTACTCCATATAAAAGTGTGAGTGTGATATAAAAGTTGTTGTGTCAACAGATGCCTTTGCCATGGGCTGGAGTGCCATGTGCAACGGGCATGCTGCGTTGGACTCCTGGACGGGCCCCCGACTTCAGTGGCATGTCAGTTGCCTCGAGTTGCTAGCAGTACGCCTTGCTCTGCACCGCTTCAGGGCCCTGCTGAAGGACAAGCACGTTCTGGTCCGTACGGACAACACAGTGACCATAGCGTTCATCAACCGTCAGGGTGGTCTACGCTCCCGCCGCATGTCGCAACTCGATTGCCATCTCCTCTTGTGGAGTCACAAGCATCTGAGGTCACTTCATGCCATTCAAATTCCGGGCAGGCTCAATAGTGCAGCCGGCGGGCTCTCATGGCAGCAGTCTCGCCCCGGGGAATGAAGACTCCACTCCCAGTTGGTTCAGCTGATTTGGGAAAGCTTCGGAGTAAGCTCAGTTAGACCTGTTTGCCTCTCCAGAAAATTCCCACTGCCAGTTGTTTTACTCCCTGACCGAGGGCACTCTCGGCTGCTGGGCCTGCGGAAGTATGCATTTCCCCCAGTGAGCCTTCTTGCACAGACATTGTGCAAGATCAGGGAGGAAAAGGAGCAGGTCCTCATGGTTGTGCCTTTTTGGCCCAGCCCCGCCTTTGAAGTGGAACCTCTTCGTCACTTGGTGTTCTTCATGGCGTGAGGACTCGTGAAAATGTCCGATCAGGTCAGTGCTTTCCTTTCTTCAGGAGGGGTTGGAATGAAGGCTGTCTCCTTCCACCCTCAAGGTCTATGTGGTTGCCATTTCGGCTCACCATGACCCTGCTTAAGGTAAGTCTCTTGGGAGGCATGATCTGATCATCAGGTTCCTGAAAGAAGCAAGGAGGCTCAATCCACCTCGCCCTCAGCAAGTCCCCTCTTGGGACCTTGCAATGGTTCTATTGGCACTGCAGAGGGCTCCCTTCGAACCCTTGCTCTCAGTAGAGCTAAAGTTTTTATCTTTGAAAACTGCGCTCCTGATGGCTTTGGTTTCGGTGAAGAGGGTCGGGGACCTGTAGGCATTTTCAGTTGACGAAGCGTGCCTGGAATTCGGACCGGCTAACTCTCACATTATCTTGAGACCCCGACCTGGGTACGTGCCCAAAGTTCCCACCCCTCCTTTTAAGGATCAGGTGGTGAACTTGCAAGAGCTGCCCCTGGAGGAGGCAGACCCAGCCCTGGCATTGCTCTGTCGAATACGTGCGCTCTGCACCTATGTGGACAGAACTCAGTGCCTTAGGACCTCAGACAAGCTCTTTGTCTGTTATGGAGGCCAGCAGAAGGGAAAGGCTGTCTCCAAGCAGAGGTTATCCCACTGGATAGTGGATGCTATTGTCCTGGCTTCTCAGGCTCAAGACCTGCCATGCCCCCTAGGGGTGAGAGCTTACTCAGCTAGGAGTGCAGCTTCCTCCTGGGCACTGGCACATGGTGCCTCACTAACAGACATTTGTAGAGCTGCGGGCTGGGCGACACCAAACACAAAATTGTCAATCAATGACTAGCTGAAATGTCAACATATTTATTTAGCTATTTTACTTTAACAGCTCTCCTTAGCAACATCACATGCATTTCTGGCATTAGTTTTTAAAAAGCACTCTCTATTAAGCTAAACTCTATTAACCTTTAATATTTTTTTATAATTTTTTATTAAGCTTATTCATTTTTGTACTGCTGCACATTTAAAATAATGCATTGTTTATTTATTTGATTGTATTTTATGTATTTTTGTACTACAGTTGTTTACTACTTTTTTAATACAATTGGTTTGGGAAAATTACTTTTTTACAGTTGCATTTAAATTAATGCATGTTAGCTGTTTAGACTATATTTTGGTTTAATGTGGCTGAATGTTTATATGTATATCCACAATAAAAACAACTGGGAAATGTTTGTACACAATACAAATCTTTTTTTTAGGGTTTTTCAAGAAATACAGATCAAGTGAAGTACTTTACATAATCAACATGTGAAAACTCCTTTTTCTAATTTCTTACAATCAAACTTTTAACTGTGATTCATTCTTTTAGAGGAAACTGCTTTCAAAACATTTTTATATTTACCACATGTATTTCTCCTTCTGAGAATCAACAAAAACGAACAAGATAATCCGGCTCATCTAGATCTAAGCGTGGTTTGGCCAGATTTTGTTAGAGTTTGATTTCTGGCCAAGATAACTATTCACAGTAACCGGAACTTTTTATACTTTTGTTATTGCTGGAGACAATCTAACGTTTTCTTGTCCAAAGCTAATATCTTATGAGCAAAGAGACTGAATTCTCCATTCTTTGACCTCATGGAGAGGTTTAAGACTTCTATTTCCTTGAGAGCTATCATGGTTTTGTCTTTCTTATTGTATGTTTTGAAGTGTTTTGAATTAGCAGTAGTTGTTTTTTTTTGTTCCTGGCTTGAAATTTTAATAATTATGCAAAGGCCTTCCTTAAGTGTTTCCGCTATACTTGCACTAGATTATCTGCTTTCCCAATAAGCCTGTAATGGTAACCTATCCTGTATTCAACCTTGTGTTAATACTGTATGTCAAAGTAAGGTGAAACATAAAACACTACTATATGTTTCTGTAAAACCTCAATCAGTTTAGATAAAATTAAAGACAATAAGCTGGTCAAAGAAGTATTTAAGTATCTTATCTCAACTGCACGAGAGAGTGTGTTTTTCTGAACATCACTCACATTTTTTACGTGATTTTTTCTTTCTTTCTAGAAAACATTGTAATATTGTAAACTAATTTTCTTTACACAGTACTGACACATTTTATTTAGTGGGTTGGTTGGTTTTGCTTGTATATTCATAATTTTCTTTGTTTGTTGGTAGTCAAAGATAAAGTCAGCAGTCTGTCCATTGGCTGTCCATGTTATATTTCTGAATAGAAGATAAAGCTAGTTTCCCTTTACAAAAGCTTGGTCGTAACTTTTATAAGATTACATATGATTTATTACATTGTAGCAAACTTTATTTGTTTACTGGTTAAATGTGTACATGGTATGAAAAAGTATTAAGCAAGTGATCTGGCTCATGTGGTTTGACCAGATTCTGATGGAGTTGATTTCTTGTCAAGATGACTAAACACAGTAAACGGAACTTTTTTTACTTGATGTTTTGTATTTATTTATTTTAATTGGTAGTAGATGTTTAATGAATGCTAGTGTAGTCTGTCCTGAGAAACATCCTTCAGATTCAGTGTTAGCAGTCTGAAATTACAGCACTCAATAATCAGTAATAATTGGCACTATGGCTTTAGTTAATGAAAAGTAAAAAATGAAAGACTTATGGAATATCACTCTTTGTCATTTCCTAATAAAACAAGTCAAATATTTCAAGCGATGGTAGTTTGTAAAGGATATATACAAGTACAAAAACACAGATGGAGGTTTCTTTGGCTGCTGGTGAGTTAGATATTTGTGAAGAGACCACAATAATATAAGTTTCAAAACCAAGAACAGAAAAAAAAGAAAAAAGGTCTGAAGTGCTTGACATCTCATCCTACCCATCAGATTGTCCTACCAAGGCTTACTGCACAGAAAGGTTAGGTTTAGGGTTGGGGTTAATAAACGCGTTAATAAAGGATAATCTGATGGGTAGCATTTTTTGTTGTCTCATTGTGCTTCATACTGTTTCAGTGGGAGGAAGCAAAATCTTAAAAATACAAAATACCTAACCTGTTAATTTAACCTCTGCTCTTAAACTCGGGTGACTTCTGATAACAAGGTTTTAACCTTAGAAGGAGGCTAATATTAACTTGAGTGTGCTGTTGTTATTTGATATAAAGAAACTGCTCGCTTTTTTTTTTTTATGAGATGGATGAAAGGGTGGACACTATTCAAGATGAATTATTTTGCTGTTTGACATTAACCAACTTATTTTGTACAGTGGATTAAGAAGCAAAAACAAATATAGCAATGGAAAATAAAACACATGCTTGGGCAATGTGAAACACTGCAGAGGTTTTATACTGAAAAGAAGCACCAGTCTTCCAAAAAAATAGATAAAATAAAAAATAATTCAAACAGCATCTAAAGAATTTTAGAGTACCTTAGATATTCATAGTGTACCTTAGATTTCTGATAACATCATGCATTCTAGCAAAACCCTGCAAGCAGTTTGGTTTTTAGATGTCTCTACTTTGTAAATGTGTACTGTAAATGAGTTCTTTATAGCTAAACAAAGCTTGTTTCTCCTGTTCCTCTGCTTTGGTCAATAGAGATTGTTCACCATCCGCTCAAGTGGAAAAATCATCATTCAGCGAAGTGAAGGTAAGCCACAATTTTCTAAAACTAATATTGGACTCAGTTTGTGGGTCATTTATAATTTTATTGTCATTTTAATGCAAATACAACAAGCCAGATCAGTTCACAGGTTGCTTGCTCTTATTATACATGTCAATTTAAAATACAACACATTATTTGGCCTTCCAATCATATCCAGAACACGTCTTTGGTGAAATTCAGAACAATTCGAGATCAGCTTATTTCACTGCATTGGTTTCAGTAGCTTAACGCCAAGTTCCTTAAAGCACCAGTTCACCAAATTACACCGTAATTATTTTACATTATCAATCTGTATCTTCAATATATGTTAGTAATTTGATTGCTAGATAAAATTGGGGTAGGATGTTCAACACATTAGATGTAAGCTAAATGCATTTCCATCATAACCTTCACTTTATTGATTCTTCAGCAAGATGTGGAAAGATTTTAAAGTACTGATGAATGGAAACAGATGATCTGGATACAGTTGTGCTCTCAGTTAATTAGTTTAGTTTTCAAGCATGAGACCCTTTCAGTGTTTACAGTCCAAATCTATATAGCAAATGACCCAAACTCCAATTAATATTGACTTAAATAAAAAATACATATAATTACATCCAAAACACAGCATTGAAAAAGGCAATAATGCAGCAGTTAAAACATCCGTTTACATTTCTATTGGTTCAGGATAAAAGAGGGAAGGGTCATTTCAACCAAGAGAAGACATTTATGAACTTAAATTCAAACCCTATTGAATACACCATCCTAAATCTGTTTGATGCTGGTACAAAATCTATATGAGTCCTACATTTTAATTCATAATTCATAAATGTACCTCAGAGTGATCAAAACAACATAAGGTCAATTTTAAGTGCCATGAGCATCTGATGCCAGTTGTTGAATAAGACAATTCGAAGTCTAATAAATCTAATGATGCCTTAAACTTATTAGAATGCATCTAGAAGCTTATATCCAATCAAATGCTCCAATAATGTACAGTTAAGCAAGCTGCTTCTGTGGTTTGGATTCAGTTCAGAGGTGTTCAAAATGTTGCGGAACGAACAAAGGAAGACAAAAAAAGGCAATGCATTCAGACACAAATGATCATGTCAAAAGGTTTGTTGCGTCCAGAATAAATCTGTATATTTATTATTATTTTAAATAAATATAAGCTAAGATTTAATGGGACGGAGTTTGGTTTGGTATAAAAATGTAGTTTTGGACTGAAGTAATGACAAACATAAATGTACTGGGCCCACACTTTGGTTTCACTTCTGCTGATATGTCACGTAATATATAAGCACAGGATGATGCTGTTTACTTCTCAAAAACCTGTTCGGTCTTCTAATAAAACGATTTAGAGCAAGACATGTCCTTTCTACAACAGGCTAACAGTAATAGTTGGGTTTACGTTATTTGTGTCACAGCGACAGACACTCAAAAATGTGATTTCAAATTTCTATCATGTACTAAAACAGAAACGCATTAGACAGACAACTCTATAACCCTTTAATATAAAAACAAAAACAAACAGCAAACTTGATTTTAAAGACTTACAGAAAGCTAAACCAGTTTTGGGATCACATCTCGTCAGTTTTTTTCAGAGGTGACGCTAGTTTCAGTTACACAACACAAACCCTCGGCAGTTAAATCAACTACTGTATGAAAACGGAGCGATTAGCTAAGCTAACTAACATATGCTCTAACCGCCGCGTTGTGTGATGAGGGACGTGAATGGAGCCTATGTCTACCGAAGATACATTCAGTCAGAAGTTACTGTGTCATTTTCTTGTGCTGGTTTATACAACAGTCCGTTTTCATTCAGCCATGTTAGGAAATGTTTCGTTCTCCGTGTGAGCAGCACAAGGTCATCTTTACGTCCACACATTGCGTCGATACAAATTAATGATAGAAACGTCTATTTTAATTACGTCTTTAGTTATGTACACGTCATTGTTGCAGTGTGATATTTTTAATTTTTATCAAAAAGCAAGAAACAGGACCAACACAAGTACGTTATAGCATCATACACCAAATTTTGCATGCTTTTCTTTACGCGTATGGATTTCAGATTACTTAGAATTGACTTTTAAAGAAGCAATACCAGAAAAATATTCGAAGCTTTCGGGTAGTATTGTTCGATGAGCGTTCGTGGTAGCCTACATTTAAAACACTGATTCTGTGTGATTTGAGACTAACAATCTATTAGGATGTCGGATGGTTGAGTTACGCACTAATACAAACCTCGTTCGTTTTATGTCTGAAGTCAAACAGAAAGAGACTAGCAGGTTATTCTAAAATGATTTCTAGAACTACGTTGTCTTAGAGGGTCAAAACATCTTCCGGTGAACTAAAAAATATATTATTTCATTCGTATCACAGTTTCACCGTGAAATAAACTGCTTTGAAAATAGAAGCGACAAAAACAAAGCACTCAGGTCGAGTTTAGCTTCTTTGAAATTGATTCTGAAAGAAAGTGTGACACGATTCCAAGATTTTAAAACGGCCGACCATGCTCGGCACGGCCTCACCTTCATGAATGAAAGGAAAAACCAGGGGATAAAGGAGCTTTCGGAGTTCTGCGGATTCTCTTATTAGTCTCTCTCCCTGATGAGAGATTAGTATGCAAACGTTTTACTACAAACTCCCTATTTACGTGCCAGGTTTGTTGTACATTTTGAACATCGGTCATATAGTCATACATACAGTACGAGGGAGAGGGGGGTTGCAGTGGAAACCCCAATCAAAAAACAGGAGGCTAGAGAGGAGGGCATGGCCTGGAGACTGCAGAGCCCTCCTCAGTTCATTTGCTCGAAGAATTTGTAAGTGGGGTTTTCATAGCCGTGATTCTGCATCTTATTCAGCTGTCTCTCCTCGGGGGTCAGCATGGGGTCGACCTGCTGGGAGAGAAACGAAGAGAAAGAATCGCTTAGAAATGGAGCATAAGTGATATTAAATGGGAAAAATTAATGAACGGAAACGTTCTAATAAGTTGAGTAAATCTGAAATCATTAAGGCAGGCACTTTGAGCGGGCTTCCCGTATGGAAAAAGCTATTTATGATTTAACAAGATTAGTGACTTGTGTTAGCATATGTGTGGCCAACCAGTATAAAAATGCGGGAAATGTAGACAAAAAATGTATTTAAAAAATAAATTTGTAAGAAAGTTATCAAATAAAAATCTTAGTTTTCTTTTTAAGAAAAAAAAAATGACAGGATCCTTAATTACTTGTCTAATAAATGTACTGGTTAATGTTTAATAAATCTATTAATATTTCTCTCTACCTTTTTTTCTTATTTTATCATAAAAATAGCTTGCAACCCAATGGTTTTTAACTGTATTTCTACGTAGAACACGTAAGAAAGTTAAATTATAGAAGTAAAATATTGTAATAGTAAGAATAAATATGTCAAGAGGAGATGGTGTGAGACCATCCTAACAGAGGCTATTTTAGATTATTATATATATTTTTATTATTCTAAGTTTATTTCTGGTTTATGAAAAATTTAAATAATCTTAAGAATGTTTTTTTTGTTTAAATCTAGGCTCTGTATATGAATTCAAAATACAGATAGCAATTTTCCATTACAAGCTTGATTCTGTCAAATATTCATGATGATAACATCATATAACATAAATTAATATGATCTACCATTTATGTATATTGACCTACCATCTAAACTGATTAATACTTGATTGCTGACAGATTAAAATAAAAACCTTCCTCTTTATATCTACTGATTTTGAAATTACAACTTAATGTCTCACAACTATTTCTCAAAACTGCTGTTGTATATCTTATAATTGCAGCTATAGATTACACAAATGCTACTTTTCTCATTTCAAACTATTTCAAAATGAACTTTTTTTTATGTTAAAGCAGAAATGGTCCACTGTCTCTACAAAGTAATTTCAACACAAATCTTTATTTCATGTCCACTTAATTGTTCACTGGGTAAATATTCATGGAGTTATTAAAAAAGAGAATGTTATACATGATTCATAAATGCCTGTGTTTATCTTTTACAAGTTTTATGAAACTTTTCACAATAAACTTATGAAATACTTGGCAGAATACTCCATGTACATAAGACTTTTTAATGAACTATTCAAATCTGTTTCATGACTTGACTTTTTCCTGTTATGTTTTTTTCCCTATCAAACAAAAACATCAGATTAGGTATCAAATGACTAGATTGCAAAACAGATAGCAACAGGAAACTGCTTCAGGGCTTGGTTGTTACTTCCTCATGTTTTACTGTAGATAAATGTACTTCAATGGGTTATGGTGTAATTGAACTATGCCAGCATGTAAACCATAAACATCAGCCAGAAGCCCTTTTGAGTCTGGGGTTGACCCTGTTTCTTGGACATGCTGCTTCAAATACAAACATGCAAATGTCAGTAATGATCCTCTCAGACAAGCTCTCACCTCCACTATGCCATGACTGATGGTCCCATAAGGCTTACGGCGAACTAGTAACAAGCTGATGACCATCACCATAGCGATAGCCACGGCGACCACCAGAAGCCCCACCATTGCCCCGCGGTTAAATGTCTCCAAAACATCCGGCTGCTGTGTTAGAAAACAATGAGGCATTGAGTTTCACATTCAGTACAATAAAAGAAACAAATCAGCAATTTTTGCTTACGATGTAAATTAATTCTACTTGGTTAACAAATGCATTATTGAACTTAACCCCTTTGCGTGCAAACATCGCTGACGGCCCCAGTTTATTATTGTTTCACTTTCACAGCACATTAAACATCACTGTCTTACTTCATCTGGACAAACTGTGCATCAATGGAAAGTTTAAAGACTCAAGCTTCGATATTTGACCAATATTTTGATAAAACATTGTTGCAGTGACAGATATTTAGTGATTTATGTCAGGAGTACAAAATAATAAATCCGTATTATGCCACATTTTGAATAGAAATTCACAACTCACTCGTATTCAGTCACATCAAGAGCGGTTTATTTGTGTTCACAAAGACTCACTGAACAGCGTCAATAAGGATTTTTAGACCAAAGATGCATATCTGCGGAGATATATGGATATATTTACTGATGTTTACTTCATATTTCTTCAGACAGAATCGTCATTTCTATTCATTTTCCACGGATTTACGCGATCAGATGATAAACAGCCTCTCCCAGCGATCTCTGTGTGCGTGCAGTAGTCACAGCTCGTGCGGTGTGTGACTCAGACTCTGATTGGGTCTTTCAAACGTCAATCTTAGAGTTTCATATCTGGACACCGCCCCATCGTGTCACATGCTTCCTGCACACTTCCTGGTAGTTATCTGGCCAAAACAACACTGAAACACCTCTGTACACACAAAATATCCGAATAATAAACCCGCGATTACGATAGTAAAGCTTGGTATGAGAATTTCTTGAGATCTGGGGCGTTTTTATAAAAAAAATCGAAAATGTACATCGGAAATGCTAACTTGTGCAGCGATGAAAAAGGCTACAAATAACATATTTTTACAACAGTAAACGACCAAATTCCACCCCTGATCGCTAAAGGAAGTTATTATAAACACTCGATCGGGGTTTAAAGTGAGTTTTGAGTAAAAGTGTATTAATAATTTCATAAATTGTCAGATGTAGCTTGATGCTAACGTTAGCACCAATGCTTCTAATAGCAGGTGCTTCTCTTCTTCATAATGCATTTTTGTCTCAATAATTCACGTAAGGTCGTAAGAAAATGTTTTGTTGTATTTTTATAGTAAGACTTTTGATAAATAAGGCCTAAATGCAAAGAGAGACTGAAGTGAGATCGCTGCTTTGTTGCTTTGTAAAGCCTGAAAAACCACAATCAAGGCTAATAAAGGTGGAATAAAAACAAAAGAATAATGATAAAAGAATAATGCGGATAATGTGTCATACTTGGCGGAGGTGTGAAAGAACCGTTTGGTGAGAACAATACAATCATGATTCGGGCAGTTTTCAACAGTGAAACATACACAAAGAGAACAGGAAAGTTTACATGTGAGATCTTACAGAGATGACAAGGGCCATAAATCAATCTGATGAGCCTTCTCTAAAAACACACATGACATGGCCTTAGAAAATATTTCATAAAATTCACAGTTTTACAGATTCGATTATGAAATTTTTTATGAAGTCTTGGAAGACTTGTGGCCTTAGCTACACTGTGTTTTCAAACTCATTTCCTACATCAACATTTTTTTAAATACATTTAAAACATATGTTTTTAATATTTTTATTTTTGTTTTTATGTTTGAGCTTATATATCTCTATTATCATAACAGTCTGAGTGATTCTGATTCCTGAACAGTAAACTTTAAAGTGTCAGCTTTGTGAACAAAGGTTGGTTATGTATCTAGTGAGAAAGAATCATGAGCAGAAACCTTTTTATTTTGCGTATGTAATTTCGGTCTCCATGCCAAAAAAGGGGGGTTACTAGTAAGGGGTTAAATGATAAAATGTACCACATACTAGTAAAAAAAAAAAAAAAAAAAAAAAAATTATATATATATATATAATATATATATAGTCTGAATGCACTGTAAGTTACTTTGGATAAAAGAGTCTGCTAAATGCATAAATGTAAATGTACCATGAGAAATATATGGGACAGTAATTTCCCAAGATCTCACAAATGAAGGGCTTTGGATGCTCACCAGTTCATCTCTCTGGATTCCTGGAGACTTGTAGACCACTTGCTTCAGCTCCACAGAGGTGTTTATCTGAGGCACACAGGACACGGAGTTCATCATGTGATAAGAAAATCATTTTAAATTCTATTCAAGCTTTCAGCTTACAGGCATTGAATTTTTTTTTTTTTATAATAATAAATAAATATACAGTGGCATGCGGAAGTTTAGGAACCCCTTGCAGAATCTGTGAAAATGTGAATAATTTTCCAAAAATAAGAGAGATGCATAACATGCATTTAGTATGATCTCTTATTTTGTTCAAATTATTCAAATGTTCTCAGATACTGCAAGGGTTTCCCAAACTTAATTGGGGAAATATCATCTCAACTTATTCAACTACAAATGGTGCCATCCTGTGGTAAACGTACAAGACTGCAGAAACATACTGTCTTGAAAAGCATTAGTAATAATAAAAATATTGATAATGATGATAGTTATTTATTATTACAATTGTAATATTTTATTGTAGAATTTTCATTAAACAATAATAATAATAATAATAATTGTATTATTATATAACGACATATATAATCAATAGCAATATTATAATTAGACCCCCCCCCCCACCAATTTGTGCACCCCTATCTGACATGTAGCTTAGTAAGGTCGTGTGACAACAATGCAGCATTACTACTGGTTTATATGTGGAATAAAAAGGGAGTAAATAGTGTATACTTAGCAGTATTCAGTAAGTACTAAGCATGTATTTTATTCTAAAGCAAAGTCACTTTGGTAAGAAACACTTGCTGAGCAACACTAGTACACATGCAATCGTAAATGGTTATTCTGTGTTAGAATTTGCTCTAACCTTCTCCTCATATTCATAAGTTGGTCCTCTCTCAGAGGTGGTGTAGTCATACTCATCCACTGATGAAACTGTGGACATACAGAAATATTCATATATAACTGTAAATAAAAAACTATATACATGCAGTATAAGAACAAACTATAATATGAGAATGATATTACAGGAAGTGTAACCAGAGCTTTGGATTTACCTTTCTTTTCATTAGGCTGGGGATCTACATTACCAAAAATAAAGAGATAGAAGGAATAGGATAAAGAATGGTTAGTATTTTCACAATGTGATCATGCTCAAGATTTGTCGTGTTAAGCTTCATTTCCTTCTTTGTAATGCATGTGTTTTGTATATGTGGTTATTGTACCGATGCGTGGTGGGTAAGGGCGATTCTGGAAAGCTCTGTCTTCTTCCTCCTCGTCATCTCGCTCCTCTTCACTCTCGGCAGGAAGCAGCTCCTCAGTGGTGCGCGTCTCAGAAAAGGAAGTGGTCATGAGTTCGCTGATGTCCCCCCTCTCTGTTCTCACTAGCTCCTCTGCAGAGACAGACAGATTCAATGAATGATTCTGAGAGCTATTAGACTTCTGAGCCAGCAAGGGAGTCACAAAAACACTTCTTACGGATCTCGTCGTGAAGTTTCTCAGCCAGGCCAGGGACCTTGTATAGCAGAGCCAGGCTCTGATTCATCCTCTCTTCGATCACATGCAGGTGTGTGTACACCTTCAAACACAGATATCAAATTACCTTTTCATATCTCTTTGCATCATTTAACATGACCAAGCAACAAATCTCATGCTCTTCATGTCTGCGTTAAGCAGACAGACACGTGTACAATTAGCAGTGAGACATTTTGGCTTCTATATGTGTCATGCTGTGCTAGGTAGCTCCGCCCACACTGAAATCCTATTGGTTCAAAATTCTGCTTCAGACAACAATATATTACAAATCACATATGATCTGATATGCTATTATTATTAAATGATCATGAAATCTATATAATATCACAACATTTTGGGCCAAATTGTGAAGCCCTATAAAAAAAGGAAAGCGTTATGTTCTAAAAGTGATAAATAAACACTTTTTTTCAATTAGTAATAGTTTTGCAGCATTAATTTCAACATTTTATAAATTAAAGTTTGTATCTGTAAATATCAGTTTATGCACTGTGAACTAGTTACTAATGTTAAAACATTAAACTAATGTTAACAAATCAGATCTTATTCTAAGGGGTTAAAGTTGTGAGATGATCTGGGTGTTTGTCTCAAACCTGGAATTTCATCTGCTCAGCTTTCTGAGGGTCGGCGGACTCAATGTGCTGGTAATGACGTAGAGTGTGTCGTCTGTCCTTCTGCTCTGCGGCCATGTAACGCTTCAGAGCCTGGAGAACACGGTCCGGCTGTGAGGGAGTAGGAGAAAGAGAAATCATGTCACAAAAAAGAGAGAGAGTTAGAAACATAATATTTCATGGCATGGCACTAGCAGCACCAATGACACAGGTTCGACTCCCAGGGAAAGAATGAATTGAATAAAAATGGATCCTTGAATGCAGTTTGAATTAAAGTGTCTGCCAAATACGTCAATTTAAACGTTGAGGATAATTAAGAAAAAAAAAATACTGTTTGTAAATTGCAAGTACTGAATTGTGCTAATATTCTTGTAGCAGTTGTCTTTAAGAGGGCGGACCTGTGGAGGGTCGCTCTGCACGGCGCTCAGATAGCTCTCCAGAGCCAGTCTACGGTTGTTATTCAGGGTGGCAACAACGCGGGCCAGGTGCGTCTCCACCAGCCTCTGCCTCTCACCCGCTACCTGCTCCTCAAGGGTCTGTAAAACAGACTGGAAATGCTGGGGAAGAGAGAGAAAAAGAGAGACATTTTTGAGAATAGTCACAGTAGTAAATGCTTTTTATTGAAACACAGTATAACAAGACAAGAAGAAGGCAGAATGGATTTTTATTCAATAGGTATTGACTGGAGCGATCAAAGTGGCCATTTCTGTAAGATCTGAATGCAAGTTTGCTTCTGAAACACAGGTCCCACTTGTGAAGAATTTTTTTTATATATATATTTTTTACCAGGATGTGAGGGATAACGATTAAGTTCACCCTCAAGAGAACTATCAGTATTAACTATTGTTGCCATTACCTTTATTTATATCTCATGCAACAATTTGACCTAATCAGACTTTTCAGCAGATAACATGTACAGTAGTCTGTTAAAATCTAAGGGTCAGTCCTAAGATCACGAGTCAAGAGAATCTAAATTGTGACTGTTTTTGACAAAAAAAAAAAAAAAATGTCACAAAAGTGTAAAATATGACCACTTTAATAAATAGCACAGACTACTGTAAGTTTAGGTTGTTAAGATTTTATTTTAATTACTTTTTTTTTAAGTAAAGTTTATGCTCACAAAGGCTGCATTTATTTGCCAAAATGTTATTTGAATATATTTTCAAATGTAATTTATTTCTGCGATGAAGAGCTGAATTTTTAGCAGCCATTATTCCAGTCTTTAGTGACACATTCAAAAATTATTCAAGAAACATTTAGTATTATTATCAATGCTGCTGCTTCAGATGTTTTGTGACATTATAAATCTCTAAACTGTAATGTTAAATCTATTTAATGCATCCTTACTTAATAAAAGTATTACACAACACAATCAATTCATTCATTTCTGTACCTCGTTCAGTGCCTGGCGGTCTGACTTGGGCAGGTTCTTTGACTGGTTGTCTGCCTCTGCCCACTCCTTCATGATCTGATGCACAATAAAGTAATGATTCCCTCTTAATCATTCTTAAGGCACATAAATGACCTTAAACACACACACATAAAAAGCCCCGTCTCTCTCACCTCATTGATGCGTTTCATTCGCCGTTCCTCCAAGTCCAACTTGGCACGTAGGAAGCTGGCATGTTCACTGTCGTCGCCCGGCATCTCGAAGTAAACATCCACACCATCTGTAGGACGAGGAGTGGGCGCTACTCACAGGAGAGAAAGGGAGTTAATTAAGCACCAATCAGTGATTATTCAATCCATGAATCTATCAAAGAGGAAAAAAGGAACTCTAGGGCTCAGTGAGACTGAAGTAGCATCAATCCCAGCAGTGTGTTTACTTAAATCTCTATATGAGAGGGAGTTAAAGAGGAAGCATTAAAAATGCAATGTGGTTTCACCTCACGCTTCCTGTTTAACCTCTACTGAGAGTCTGTGTGTGAGAGACGATTTAAAGCATCAGTAAGACTCACGGCTGTCAGTCCTTGTTTGAGGCTGGGTGGAGGCTTTGGCAGACTGGAGGTTCTTGTCGTAGTAGAAGTTGTCCATGTAGTCTTGGCCTTGTAAATGAGAGTCAATGGGATACTCATAGTCTTCTTGGTCCTTCACCTTCATTGCGGCTTCCTCCTCTTCAGCTACCTCTACCTCAGCTGGATCTTCATCATTGCCTTCCTCCTCCTCTTCTTCTTCTTCTTCTTCTGCTTCTTCCTCTACTACCTCTTCCTCTTCCTCCTCCATATCATCTTCCTCTATGTCTGTCTCGGGAGAGGGACTGGGAGTGGGTGGCGTCGTTTTCACACTGATCAAGTGGGAAGGATTTTAAAGTTAAACGTTTTTTTTTTTTCATATTTTGTCAGTTTTGAATCAAGGTGCAACCAGTGTAGTCAGATTCTCATAGGAATGAGGCTAAGATGATTGCTTTTAGTGAATCAAACATACAGTGCAACCAAATGTAGTCTGATTCTCATATGTGCAGGTTCTTTTGAAAAAAAAAAAAATCAAAAACATACAGGCAAAAAAATGATCAAAAACATCCAGACCACCAATGTAGTCTGATTCCAGAACAAGTGACTTTTATAAGGTGATTATTTTTAGTGAATCAAACAAGTACAGTGCAACCAGTTTAGTCTGATTCTCAAACAAATGACTCTTGTGAAGCGGTTCTTTTTAGTGAATCAAACAAACAGTACATGCAAACCTGTGTATTTTGATTCTTGAACAAGTGACTCGTGAGTCGGCTCTTTTTTAATGAATCAAAAACATAATTTGATTCCTGAAAATAAGTCCCAAATGAATGACTCATATGAGCTGACTCTTTAGTGAATCAATCACATACAGCTTTCAACTACAGTAACTCTTTAGACTATCTAAATCTAAATTAGGATAATTTTTGTAAGAATTATTTTGGATATATTGAAATCTCAACATTTGGTAAAGTAACTGAATTAACTGAAAAGTAACTGATTTTTTTTTTATTTTTTTTTTTTTACAAAAATCAATAAAGGAACCAGAAACATATAATATACCATAATACAAAAACTCTTTACCTGGTGAGCACTTTTTCTCCAGCCATGGACACGAAAGGTGTTGTTTCTCCCTGTACAGTGTCTGTAGTCTCGGTCTCTCCCCGTCCACTGGATCCTGCCCTTCCAGGACAGCAGACGTACTCCACCCCACGGAAACGGTCACCGCATGGCAACAACATCCCATAACTGTGCAGCTCCAGACTGTCAGCTGTGCAGGCCTGATGAGCGGAGCAGAAGATGAATGTCATGTGCCAGTGCTTCAAAAACTTTGAAGTGCATTAATTTATTTTTTTAAATCTTTTTGTAATTGCGCATACGTGTCAGGGTGAAATGACCTACAACATTCAAATTCGAAAACTTTAAGTACCAGGGGATACTGGTGATGAGTGAAATGAGAATAGGAGATCACAGCGTGGACTCTAGTTTCACTGGCATCGGACTCACCATTAAAGATGTGAAGCTATTCAAGTTGAATTACAGTTCTAATACTTTTCCAGGTTGTAATTTTGTGTGCTTTTAGTATTTACCTCTTTGGCGATGTTGTGCCAGTACACGTAGCTCTCACAAGAATCCATCTGCTCCTGGTGTAAGAAACGGCAACGATCCGGAACCAAGAGTGCCTCACTGACATACTCACCCACTGAGAGATAGGCAGAAACAATTACATATTGTCATTTGAAAAAATACAATAAAATGACTTTATTAATAAAGGATTATTAATAATATTTTAATAACGACTGTTCAAAAGTTTGGGGTCAGTAAGAATTTTGTGTGTGTGTCTGTGTGTGTTTGTGTGAAAAAAAAATGGCTGCACAAAAATCCAGCTTTGCATCACAGGAATAAATAAAATTAGTAAAATATATACAAATATAAATCAGTTATTTTACATAGTAAAAAGAGACATTGTGTGGAATATTATTACTGTATTTTTGATCAAATAAATACAGATGAGGTCAGCTTGAGAGAATTATTCCATAAACATTGATACATTCTACAGACCCCAAACCTTTGAACAATAGAGTGATTATGATAATTATTGGAATACATAAATAAATTCAAAGAAGCTACTATAATGAGAACTGAGGTAGACAGTACTGGCATTAAAAAAGTTTATCATGCATTTTTGAAAATGTCCACATGAGCTGATGTTGCAAATAAAAGAATATAAGAAGTGGGAACAAAAAACAAGGACAAAAGCCCCTCAGAGCCAAACAGCTGCACAAGCGTTACATATTCATCAACATTAGTAATGCACCAACAGATTTAGGATCTATTTATATATTTTTGATTGTGATATAACATGATCGCAGAGTACAATGTACTATAAAATGATGCTTAGGAAATTCATAAATCAAAATGTACATTAACAAGTCTTATTTACAGGAATATATCACCAAAGGAAAAAAGAACTACAACCTAAATGATGATTATTTTTTTTTAGCTATATGAAAACAACTATATTAACACACGATTAATTGAATTACATATGATATTGCTTTTTAAATCTGGTCTATACTGCATTCTTGATGGGATGTCTGTATTCTAAACTGTTCAGGGTGTGTTTGTGACTCACCCAGACAACGGTAGGGCACCACGATGAAGGAGCGGGTCTGACAGTGACCCCAGCCCTTCTTACACCAGCCCGGGATGGTCGCTGGAGAGGAGGCCTCTTCCACATGGGAGATCTGCAGTCCTGGATACATCTGACATACGGTGAGAACGACAGACACAAACACACACACACACACACGTGAGGAAAGAGAAGGGGACAGGAGTCAGGATCACAACAGCTGGAAAAAGGACAGGGGAATAGTAAGTTTATCATGCAGAAAACAAAAGAAAAGACAAAGAACAAGGGGGTGAAAAGGAGCGGGACAAAACGAAATAAATAGCACTCCAGGATAAGGGTCCATGGGTGCCGTTATTGCACAATGAACTGTTGTTTCTGAAAATGTAGCTGCACACAGCAGTCTTTTAATATGACCCTGTAGCTAAACAAGCCAGATAAATACATAAATGATGCTTTTTTTTTTTTTTTTTTTTTTTTAACTGCTGTTCCTTTTTAATGGGAAACCTCTCATTTGACCACAAGAGGGAGTCGTGGAGTCGATCCTGTCTGCTGAGACTGCAGAGCATTAAAGTTAATAAAAGAATGTGAAATACATTTCTGAACTTGGCACTAGGGGGCGTCTGAAACTCATTGCGTAGTATTCCCGAATTTCCAGAGCAATTACACCTCACCTTCAAAACATGTTTGCAGGGGCACTGAGTCATACTGAGTCATCTGTACATTATTAGGATTTATTTATGATTCGAAATATAATCATAAATAAACTGAGTGTAACTAATCACAGACGAGAGGGAGCTTAGGAAAAGAAGGAAAATGGATAGAAATGTATATGTATATTCGGGGATATACATGAGTATTGTCACATTAGGTTTGTTGTTTTACTATATATTTTTATATATATAGATTTGACGAGACAAGATCAGCCACACAGATATAAAAAATAGTGACATATATTAATAAACCTAATTACAATTAATATTCAAAACTATTGTTCTCTTGTCTTCCAATATTCTGTCCTAAAATATACAGTACAGACACAATACATTAAAACAGATGCTCAACACTCATTGAATAACACTTTTTTTGTCCTATTTCAATTTTATTTTATTTTATTTGCTTATCAAGGACCACATCTTCTAATGAAAGGAACAATATGATATATAAAAAGCATTTATTTTCTTAATAAAACTCATGAAAATGCATAGTCAACCCTTTTTTTCCAATATGCTGTCTATATATATATATATATATATATATATATATATATATATATATATATATAAAATGCTCAACATCCATTGAATAACATTTTAATATTTTCTACCAATATTAAATCTTAAAATAAAATGTTTATTTTATTTTATTGGGATATTATCTCCTATAGTGAAATATGTATCTTAAATATTTGTATATTTAGGATAACACTAAATAGTGACTTTATGACTAAAGGAGTAGCACACACTGCTTTTCAACATCCACAGTGCGTTTCGACATCCTTTAAATATATTCACAACACAGGACAACCTTGAGTCCATTCCAGCTTAATTATGACATACGGTTCAAATTAACATCATCAAGAATATACAAATACTCTTTTTAAAAAAGAGAAAAATTATTGTTCTGGGTACATGTTTGCATCAAATCTATTCGCACTGGGCTGCAGTGAGTGAGAGTGTAATCTTACAGACATATGGGAAGGGATTATTATGTTCTAAACAAGCTCTGGCAATGAGGACGCGGTCCACTGGCAGACCGCCTGCTAGTCTAAACCTCATTCAGCCAGGAGAATGACATATTCTTTGGCCTCTTCATTCAATTTTGATGTCACTTCGTGCCAGGCTAGAATTCAGACACAATAACGCTTTTAAAAGCCTTTAGTCAAATTAAACTGGTTGACTGGTTGAGCCCAGATTAGCTTACAACGAGGTGATTTTATACTGTGGCGGTAGGGACAGCGTGATGATTCAGACAAGGTTGAACAGACGTTGCTCCGCGCTTATAGAGCACAGAGAGAGAAAAACATGTCTTGTTCAGACTGACATCTCAGAATTGCTGTCATGCAATAATACAGGCTCAGATTGATTTCAGCAATGAAATACACACATGAAAAACAGAGGAAAACAACCAGGCCTCATTTCTCATTCCTAATTCCTCTAGATGAGACAACGGCGAATGAAAAACTTGCAATCCTCTTAGGAGTCAGAGAGTACAGTCATATTAGCCGTACAATGCATTTGAGCTCATGGCGTACGGAGATCATAAATCTCCACCGCTGATTGATGGTGAAAAATATCCCCATTATCCCACACACTTAATACGGCGAGAGTTAGAAAGAGATTTGCATCGAGTTGCCTGTGTATGCACATAAACGCCATCTTAGTCTTGTTTTACAATGCTAATATTAGAACAGACTGCCCTCTGCGTTCACCTTGAGAAAATGCTTGAGTGGAGATTGTCTGCAGATTCTTGTGCACATAGTAATTAAACCAATCAGCGCGCATGCTAATGTAGGTGCGCTGAGTTTGATGTTCAGCGCTTGACTGAAATTAATTACACGAGGCAAACAGAACAGAGTAAAAGTAGAAGAGAACAAAATACAATACGTCTGATAGAATAGAAAAGAAGACTGGAATGTAACAACAGAGCAAAACAAAAACATTGAATGGAATGAAACTAAATAAAATAAAATAAAATAAAATAAAATAAAATAAAATAGAATAGAATATAAGAATGGAATAGAAAAGACTAAACCAGAAAAGAATAGAGTAGAACTGAATAGAAAACAAATAAATCTAAAACAAATGAAATATGAACAATGTAACAATAGAATAGAATAGAATAGAATAGACTAAAATATAATAGAATACAGCACAAAACAAATACTAAGTAAAACTAAAAAAAAATACATATAGTTTAAGACAAATTAAACGGGAGAGAACAGAGCACAAACAGAATACAATAGAAAAGAATAGAACAACAACAGAGTAGAATAGAATATAATAGAACACAAAAGAGTAGAATAGAATAGAACAGAATAGAACAGAACACAAGAGAATACAACAGAATAGAATAGAATAGAACAGATCACAATGGAATGGAACAGAATAGAATAGAACACAACAGAGTAGAATAGAATAGAATAGAACAGAACACAACAGAATACAACAGAATAGAATAGAATAGAACAGAATAGAATAGAACAGATCACAACGGAATGGAACAGAATACAATAGAACACAACAGAATAGAATAGAATAGAATAGAATAGAACACAACAGAGTAGAATAGAATAGAATAGAACAGAACACAACAGAATACAACGGAATAGAACAGAATAGAATAGAACAGAACATATCACAATGGAATGGAACAGAATATAATAGAATAGAACATAACAGAGTAGAATAGAATAGAACAGAACACAACAGAATAGAATAGAACAGAATAGAACAGATCACAATGGAATGGAACAGAATAGAATAAAACACAACAGAGTAGAACAGAATAGAATAGAACAGAATAGAATAAAACACAACAGAACACAATAGAATAGAATAGAATAGAATAGAATAGAATAGAATAGAATAGAATAGATCACCTCCTGGCAGTATGACAGGATCTTGCTGGGCTGGGTGAAGCATCCCTGTCGCCCCTGAGGATCTGGTTCCCAATGTCCACTCTCAGTGTTCATGTGTAGAAGCTGACGGCCACAAAACATGGCAATCTGAGGTTCTGCCACATGAGGACTAACCGGTCCATTCACCTCCGTCATAGCCAGGGCCTGAGAAAGAGATATGGACTTATAATGCTGATTCAAAGTCAGAATAACCCTCAGTTCAACATTAAAGCATTATGTGGCTGTGCATACATGTCAGTGACAGGTGTTTTCTTAGGGAACTAGATTATAACCAAAGCATGCATATAAGTGCTAACCTCAAGTTCAAGTTTATTCAAATGCATAACAATATAGTAAACAAATGCAAGAGGATGTGAATACAGCATGTTTTGCAAACAGAGGACTCTCTTTGAGAAGATATGCAACTTTAATATCTCGTCTAGCATTGATGAAGTTAAAGAACTGAAATTGTTCGAAGTTCAAAGTGGCCTACGTTCATGATAAAAATATGTTAAGCCTGGCTGCCTGTTATTACTGCAAACCAAAGAGCGATAAGACATATTTGAGGCCAGCAAAAAAAGAGGGAAGAAGGGTGAGTACAGTTGTTATCACTGGCCTGACAGTGAGGAGGAAATATAACATGGAGGTTCAGTATTGAATTTCAAATTGAGCCAGCAAGCCAGACTTGCTGATAACCCTAAATGCATCTTATCCTTCTCCCATCAAACCTGCATGTGTAACTGGAGTACAGGCAAAGACAGCACACTCAGCCGCAGAGGAGCACAGCAACAGCTTTTGTCACTGGATAGCCACAAATATGCATGCTCACCCATCAGGTCAAAATAAAAATGTTAATGAATTCAGAAGGGCAAAGGTGAACTACTATCTTTAAAAGGTAGAAGAGGCTCAGTATTATAACTGTCATTTTTTCGTGAAACAAAGTGTCATTCTTCTCAGTGAATATTTTTTTAAGGTATTTATTCTCTCTGTCTAGTGCCCTTTCGATGATCCCTTCTTGATTATGATTTTCTTTTTGGGGAATGGAAAGCTGTGCATACTGGAAAGTATATGTAAATAGCATTTAAATTAATAAATTCTATAATAACCAAAAACTATAAAAAATAAACATGAATACATAAAAAAAAACCACTATTCATAAATAAAATAGTACTGATGCATGAATAAATATTAAATAATACAATACAAAAAAATTCTAAAATAAATATTCTTAAATAAAATTGTATTGATAAAAACATTAAATAATTAATAGTATAAATAAAATAGTATTGATAGAAATATTATTACTAATCAAAATACAAAAAATAAATATTGTTAATAAATAAATTAGTATTCATACATTTTATAAATAAAATACTCAAAATAAAGAAATACTCAAAACTAAATTATATTCATAAATGAAACAACACTGATACAAATATTAACAAATACTACAAATAAACAACATCTTTAAACAAAATAGTATTTAAACATTAGTATTTTTAATAAATATTTTTTTTATAAATCCATATACTAAAATAAATATTATTAAATTCAATATTTAAAAAAAAAATCAACTAGATTATACATGCAAAACAAAGTTATGTAATAAAATTCTTAATTTAATTTTCCATATTGAAAATGAAATTGTATAGTATTATGGGATACAGAGGGCCTGCTATAGTAAACTAAGAGTAAAGTAAGAGTACGCCATTGAGAACACACCCTCAGTTCCTGATCCGTCTCTCTCACATCACTCAGTTTCTAGTTCATTCATTTCCTCTCTGTCTCTTTGGCAAAGGATGTAGGTATTGATCTGAAATGTGTTCAGTGCTCCTGGAGGAAGGGCCCCGGGGACAGTCACACAGGCAGAGCAAACAGTAACCCTGTTGCTAGAGTCAGATGTTAATACAAGCTCACTGACCACTGGGTCATCTGAGTACATCAACACAGAGCAGGAAGCAAGGGATCAGGCGAGAAGAGGGAGTCTAATGAGGGGAGAGGCTTCATTTCATCTGGTTATCCACCCATTTCACCGGTTAAGGCTTAGTTGCGGTAGCGGGCACACTAATCACTTCTCTGCAGCCAGGAGAATTTGATATTTCTGTGTTAGTATAATATATGCAGATAATTTGTCCTGTGCCTAGACAAGCCCCATATACAGTAAATATATTTATTAATATATTTATTAAATATAATTATTAATATGATTTATGAAAAGAATATAAATAATAAAAAAAATTGGGGCAACAATATAAAATGAACATATGCAGGAATCGTCACAGACGGAGAGAATGACTGCGCATTTCAGAGGATCATTAATCTGGGGTTTGTCTGTGCTAGAGTGATTTATCCTGGATTATGTCTAATCTGATAAATTAGAGTCAGAATTTGTATCAGGGTATAGACAGTGAATTAAAGAGAGTCAGGAGTTTACATGAGTGATTGTTTAAAAGTGTCAGACAGAGCTCTCACTGGCTTCACTTACACTGACACACAACCAGCACCATTAATATATATATATATATATATATATATATATATATATATATATATATATATATATATATATATATATATATATATATATATATATATTAATGGTGCTGAATATATATTAAATTCTATTTCACCATTTATTTAAATCTTACAAAAATATAAATTACAATTACAAAATTATATATGTATATATGAGATCATTTTAAAATAGAACATTAATATATACTTTATAAAATACTTTTCTATTTTTACTATACACATTTAAAATATAATTTAAAATACACCTTTAAACAGTAAAATATGATATTCAATTAAACTGAATCAAACTAATTTAATGGACACAAATATATTTGTAATATTCAAATATTATAAAATAAAACAATATAATATTAAGTCTAAATTATATAATTATATATTAATAAATGTGTATTATTCAATTATAAATTATAATTATAATATTACAATTCTCTTATAAAACGTTCATATCAAATAATCATTTGAAATGAGAATTGAACTGTGTATACTATCATATACATATTTTTATATATTTCTAATTTAACATTATATTTTTATTTCTAAATACATTGCATCTATGTAATATTTTTAAGATTTTAAATTAAAATAAAAAAAAAACTATTAAAAAAAATTGTGTTTCAGGTTACAATGACAACTAAAATCAGTTTTGATTTAGTCAAGCTAGAATAATTTCCTTTTCATCACACATCTAGTAATTTTGATCAGTTCGGTTCTGTGGCCAAGAGAACTATAAGATATTCTAGAGAACTGCAATAATGACTAACGAGGGAGAACACATTGTAACATGATAATAACAGCAGATTCTGTGTGCGTCAGTGCTGTTCTTCTGCATGCGTGGAATCTGAGGGGGAGTGATGCTGCGAGGTTGCATGACTTCTTACTTGTGGGCGGAAAGACGCAATCAAAGCAAAAAAACAGCTTTAAAAGCCTGCTAGAGTTTTTTTACACTCCAAAGCTCGCCACATTTCAATGGCATCCCAACTGAGGGCATCAATCTGGCAACCCTGGCAAAGACTGGAAAGCCGGCGTACTTTAATCTTCAACGACAGAGCGAATGACAGACACACAGCACTCAGGCAACCAATTAGAGCGGAGATGCCCACAGGGAAGAAGAGGGGGAAAAAGAAGGAGAAAGGCAAAATGTGAAAGTGATCAAAGGAAAACCCTGCCTCTGCTGGCCAATGCAAAAACGTTTGAAGTCCTAATTAAAATTTATGAGGAAATAAATATATAAATCGGAGCCATAAATATACAATAAATATACAGAGCCCACAGGATAGATAGAGTGAGAGAGAGAGAGAGAGCGAGGGAGAGCAGCATTACTGCAGAGAGCTGAGAATAAGAGCAAATGCCATTAGGAGACTGTTGGATTAAAAATGATGAAAAAAATCTCATCAGCTTGAAGGCTTGACGAATCGGTTAGTGCCGCCACTGCAGTGTTTGCAGTGCACACACACACACACACACACACAAATATTCAGATTTAACCCTGGTGTCATGACCTTGCACTTATTCATCGCAGAATTTCAGCTGTCGATTACTCAAGTGATCTGCTGGTGTCGCTATTATTTTTGAGTAAAACTGATTCTTCAGTCGAAAATTTCTGACATTTGACACAATTTCAGTACAGATTATATGGAAAAAATGATTTCCTTGAAACTTTTGTTTATATAAAATATTATATATTTTTTTCATTCAGTATCTGTGTATTGAATGCATCATTATTGTAATTGTTTTTTTTTTCTAATTATAAATATAAGATTTTAACTACTGTATGTGTGTGTATATACAAACATATATATATATATATATATATATATATATATATATATATATATATATATATATATATATATATATATATTAGTGCTGTCAAAATTAGGGCGTTAACGCATTCGATTAATTTGAAATATTTAACGCGTTAAAAAAAAATAACGCAATTAACGCGGTTGCAGTTTTTTTTATTTCCAGTTGTGGCCTATGTGTGTTCAACGTGCAAAGAAATATGGATAAGACCAAGGAAGGACTTTTAGACGGAAAGTTTCAGTATAAAACTCTGCCGGATTACTCTTCAGTCTGCCACAAGAAACATTACTCTTCATTTAGTCTGTCACAAGAAACAGCAACATTAAAATCATGAACTCAAATGTCATTGTTTAAAAAAAAAAAAAAAAAATGACTGTAACAGTGCGTAAATCAGACCTTTCTGTAACGCTAACGTTAATAAGCTTAAATGAAAATAACGAAATAATTGTGTAGCGGAGTATTTTTTGTACACAGTGCCGCGAACTGTCAATCACTCCTGTACGCGTGCATCACTGTCCTCCTCGCAGCTGCAGCAACTTGCGCTCTCTCTCTTCATCAAGCTTTAAAACAAAAAGGGGACAAAAAGATCGAATTGTCTTTGTGCATAGGCTATAGATTAATTAGATGAATATCTAAATTTGTGCCTTGCCGTCTACGGTATTTTTTTAGAACTTAGAAAAAAGATGCTGCAGCCAATGAGCAGCCAGCGGGGGCTGCAGGACGACTCAACCTCCGCAGACAGTTTTTAATGTTTATCAGACAATAAATACTCAAGATTTTGCTTTAGTATAACTCACAACGAGTTTCACACACCTTCTCCGGCCACGTTGAGTTGTTGACACTTAACAGTGGGAAAAGCGACACATGCGCTATTCACTTGTATAACTTAAAGGTGAATGGGTAATGTAGTTTCTGCTCTGGGTGGGATGAATTAGGAAGCTTGCATTGTGAAGGGCGCTCTGAAAATCGGCAGTGCAGGTAAAAGATTAAAACCTCTATTAAAACAGATGTCCAAATGAGCGTACCGGTACGCTACAAGCACGTTCTGGGCGCATGGAGAGGTGGCGGTACGCTCAAGAGCTATGTTTGGAAGTGGCGGTACTGAGTACTGGTGCATACCGGCCCACTTAAAGCACTGGCAATGACTATACTTTGGAATTTTTTTGCAGTCCACTTAGAATTCAACATGGAAATCATTTTTGTTTTTTATTGGCATTGATTGTTTTGAAATTCACATGGTACTTACATGCCTGTGTTTTTATTTCTGTAATAAATATGGCTTTCAAGCCAACAGTTAATTTGGAGGATATTGATGGTTTATTGCAGGTATGTTGTTTACATGAGAAAATCTGTGTTACAAGTTAAAAAAATTCCAATAAACAATCATATTTTGAATTTAAATAGTTTCTTTGTCTTGAGTTTACATTAATTATTTACATTTTACATTTACATATCCAAAAAGTTTCAGTCTTTTAATTGCGATTAATCGCGATTAATCGCGATTAATTTTAAAAAATTGTGCGATTAATTAGTTAATTTTTTTTAATCGATTGACAGCACTAATATATATATATACTGTATATGTATGTGTGTGTGTTTATATATGCAGTGCTATTTTAGTATTTAGTATTAGTATATTTTGAATCCGTTTTTATTTTTATAATTCCATTTCCATTTTAGTTATATAATATACAATTTTTATTTTTATTATTCATTAATTGATTAAGTTAAACGAAAACTAAATGAGAAAATAAACAACAAATATCTGAACTAAATTTGTTTATATATTTTATTTGATTTCAGTTAACATTTATTTTATATCAAGTAATGATTTATTTAAATTTTTATTGATAAAATATGTCATATACTGTATTCATAATGCCTGAATACAAACATCTAAATTATTTATGTTGACAAAAAAATCAATCAATGAATGAATCAAATACAGTAAAGAATTAATTAAAAATGAGAAACATGAAACATAGTTTTTGGGCAAAACGTTAAACTAATTGTGATTTAACATTAACATCTAACAAAATGTTTATATTAATGCATCTCAAATTTAAATAAAATGCATTACACAAAGTGAGACTTTGGTAACATAAAAGATGATGCTCATTTAAAATTCTTTCAAAATAACAAATCATTTGTGTAGAATCTATTTGATTACATTACACTAAATTGAAACAAACACATGCATTTTTACATACCCTGACATGTATCTACACTTTAGCTCACACACTGAGTTACAGCAATGCCTGGAGGTATTAGGACTGATTATTATCAGCCAACCTGGTGTTTAGAGATTTCTTTAAGACCTCTGATGTGGTTTAAAACAGGATGAACCCAGGCGTGGTATGGGACCGGCACCTCTATCTCCTAAAACTAGATAATGGGATGAGATAATTATTGTTTTTATTTTTTTAACAGGAGGAAGGTCATAGCCACATGGGAGACTTCCGGACATTTGAGAAGATAACCTGCCTACACACATTTTCCAGCTCTTAGTTCCATATGCACACATGGCACAAACACACAATCAGAAACACACACGGTGAAGATCAATACCCAGAGCTGTTGTACAGTCCTACTCCTTCAATCGATATCAGTGCATCAGGAGCCCCGAGGTCTGATCTAAAACATGCACACACACGCACATACAAACAGGAGGCTTGTTATATGCCAAGTCTTTCAGGCTTAGGCCAGATCGCATTCTGGGAAGAGCAGATATGCACGACTCTGTGATGTGCATCATGCGATTAATTCACACAGTCTGCTAAAACCTGAGCCAGGTTGCACAATGTGTGACGTCCTCCATCCAAAGGAGAAAAAAACAACTCTTTATCCCTCGGATAAAAGAAGAATCCATAAGCGTTATTGTATTGGGGATGACAGAGATGAATGCATGCTCACATTCACTACAAGGTATTTAAGACGCTGCCTTTTATCTTGGTTGTTGATGACAGATGCCATCAGTCTTGAAGCACTCCACGGGTTAAAGTGGAAGGATTATGCTTAAAGGGATAGTTTAAAAAAAAAAAAAAAATTCTGTCAGCACATGCATGGTTTTCCAAACCTGTATAACTTAGTGTTTTTTTTTTTTTTTTTTAAGAGAGAAAAAAAAAACTGTAATCTGTAAAACATTTGTAAAGAAAAAAAAAATTTTTTTTTTAAATGGAATAGAATTTCACAGTATTAGCGTTTTTACCAACCCCAAACTTTTGAACTGTAGTGTATATTTAAAATTGACTAAACTACTGAGACTAAATCATTTTCATTTACTACTGACTTACATTTCAGTCTGTTTCTCATGGAGATACATCGTTTGATTTTAGAATACTTGTAATAAAGTGCACAAGTCATATAACCTACTATTCTTTCATTATACTGACAAAAGTGGCTGGCAGATTCTTAAAACCTGATGTGCTCCATATAAGAAAGAAAGAAAATGATACAGGTGTAGGTTTGGAGAAACACAAGGCTGGAGTAAATATTTGTCATTTTTGAGTGAAAAACTTTTCTGCAAGAGGAGATTCAACTGCAGTAAACCACATGATGCATGTAAACACCATCTAATAGCAGCTTCCCCTGCAGATAGAAGCTACAACACTGCATTATTAGATACAAAAAGGAAGCAGGGATATTGGATCGGGTTTAATTTTTGCTCTGAGGCAAACAGGGAAATTAGCAAGAGATAATAATGAAAAAAAGAACATCAAAAGATTGATTGAAATGTTTTCCAGGAGTAAAGAAAACATTTTGCAGTACGATAAAATAGCATTCACATGTCGCTCGCAATGGAAACTGCAGCATTTCATACAAAGTCTTGTTAAAAAGAAAATCCCATCAATGCAGATTCAGCCATTGTTTCGTTTTAATCGACCACGGCTAATGTAATTAGATTACGTTCTGATCCATTCCATTAAGTTCAGTTCAATTCAGTTCAAAAGCTTTATCCATTACCTTTAAAAACAGAAAATTATATTTGACGCATAATGCAAGTCACAAGCTCCATTGTAATGCTATTGAAAAGCTCCATTTGATTCCTGTACGCTCTTGAACTCTAACATGCAACAGTCAATGATTAAACCCTGTTAAATGGCTGTGACTACATTCACAAACCACACAGGTCCATTTAAAATGGATTTGCTCTCATTCACTGCTGCTCATGCTCCATCTGTACAATGGAAACTTAAGATTTTATCATGCAAAAGGCCCTGCGCTCACAGCTCGAGCTATCCAAAAGAGCGTGTGTACTTGTTTTTGGAGAAATATGTCATGCTTGATTTTCCTTCAAGTCAAAGTGAAGTGCAGCAAGCTGTACGTTACCTACAGCTCATTGAGGAAGAGAGCGAGGGTTCGCCTTACCCAAATAAAACCCCTCAATTGGACAGTCAGAGCTGGGTGTATCCAGAGCGAGTTCGACATAGAGGAGGGAAGGCAAGCACAGCCAGACATTCACCCACACAGATACACTCAAATGTGTTTGATTTGGCTCTAGAGCTCGACCAGACTTGGAAGCAATGACATTTACTCTAAACAACCTACACACACACACACACACACACACACTACACTTAAGAGTGAGAACAGACCAACTTAGACCTAGAAAGACCTTTACGCTACCATTAAAACCTTTGGAGTTAGTGGTTTTGTTTTTGTGTGTTTTTTTTTAGCACAGATGCAATGAGGGTTCAACAAAAATATTAACTGGCACAACTGTTTTCAACATTGATAAAAATAATGATAAAAATGTTTGTTGAGCAGCAAATCAGCATTTTAGAATGATTCCTGAAGGATCATGTGACTCTGAAGACTCAAGTAGGCCTAATAATGCTGGAAATTCAGCTGTATAATGTATATTATTACTGTTATGGTGTTAAAACCAAACAAACATGTGAATATCAATAAATGTAATAATTTTGATTCCTCTAAGTCTAATTTAATTAAAGCACTTCCTTTTTTAAAAAAAACTTCCTTACATCAAAGTTATCTCTACAGTAGCTTTGTTTCCGTCACACTGTTTTGATGTACATTTTAAAGCATCGCATAAGAAATGAGTGATGGAAATCGCAAATTTCTGAATAAAATAAAGTAAAATAAAAACACCTTAATGTGCAAAAATGTTTTTATGCTCGCCTTAGGTGGTTTTTGACTTCGGGTTCGAGTTGCCTCCATATTCATCAAAAAAGTAA
Organism: Carassius auratus; assembly: GCF_003368295.1. Taxonomy (NCBI): domain Eukaryota; kingdom Metazoa; phylum Chordata; class Actinopteri; order Cypriniformes; family Cyprinidae; genus Carassius; species Carassius auratus. Next base: position 138,522 of record NW_020528783.1, read on the forward strand.
TATGACTTTGGGTGAAGAGACGGGATAAGTTGACTAACCACTGGACCGATCTCATTGCACATCATCTGAAATGTTGTTTCGGTTATTCTGCGACGCCTGAGCAAAGTCTGTCATCAAAGTATTTATGCATAACTGCCTCCCAGAATTTATACGTCTGTCTTCCCAAATAGCTGCTCTGAAAAGCAATGACCACATTTATAGCAAAGTAAATTGTTATATATGAAAATTATTAATTTCAGTAGCTTTTCCTACTTTTCTTAGTGATATTTAATGCCAGTTTATCAGTACGTGATGATTTATGTGATTTTATTCCTATTTTGGGCATACGTTAGATTCACAATTTTGGATGGAAACATAGCTACTGAGTGCTTAAAGTCAATATAAAACAGCAACAGCAAACATTTTTTGGTTCCATAATAAGAGAGTTAACAGGGAAAACGGGATATTCAATAGAATAAATGAAGCTCCTACATTTCCTTAAGCTATTACCAGTCACGATTACCGAATTTTGTTCTTTGGAATAACATTCACCCAATAAATCACTCTAGGAATGTGTATTACAGTATATTAACAACCATGTTTAAACAAACACAAAACCACCCCATATTCAATCCAGCTTCCCCTGAGATTGCATTCCAGCTGTTTGCAGCAACAGTTCATTCAATAACAGTGTCCTGCTTTCTGATTAAATATTCCACTCCGGGTGCTGCTCCTGGTCGTGGATGCAGGATGACATCATGCCTGGCGATGATGCAATCGTGCAGAGCTGGTGGGTAAGTGAGCAGAGAGAGGACGCCAGTTCATCATGTGTCACCTTTTAACAAGTCAACCTTGTTTTAATCCATCAGACCACCCTGCAGTAAATACGGAGCGTATGGACTGTGTGTGTGTGTGTGTGTGTGGATCCTCTGTTCATTAGAGATGCCGTCATCTCCATCTGTACCCATGTGTAGTAGGATGAGCCCATACACCATGCATCAAATTATATATATATATATATATATAAAATATTATATATAAAAATAAAATATATATAAAAAAATTATTTTTTATTTTTTGGATGTTATCGCAATAATGTGGCACTACTGCATGATTCCTCCACACCTTGAATGTAGACCAACACATCAGCGTTCATCTGATGTATGGAGATACCTCAGTAAGAAAATATATGTCCTATTGAATTTATGCTGATAAAAATGAAGTTCTGTGGGATCAAAGTAAAGTCTGTTGAATGCACAATGAAAAAATAATAATAATTCACAAATAAATACAAAGAACTGGCAAGTAACATTATATATGAAATTATTAAGTAGTACTGAAATTGTATTTTCTTGTAAAAAGTAAAAAATCTTTGTTTTTACAATGGTGAGGGTTAATCTGATCACCAAAATATATTTTAAATATATTTATAATCAAATTAATTCTGATAAAATGCAAGCATACACGGAGATGGATGAACTATACCTATATAACATATAAAACGAATGAAAAGTTAAAACAGTGAGAAAGCAACTAAGTTTCTATTTTTGCTTCTATAATTTATTTTTAAAATATATTTTTGTATATTGTATGTTTTTTTTTATATAATTGTTACCTCTGTCACTCATAAATACTTTTATTTTACTTGTATACTTTGTGTGTGTGTGATTTTAGCATTTTCTCTCACTCTAAAGAACTGTACTGAATTTGTTTAATATATATATATATATATAGATGTATACAAACATACACAAACATACAAATTTAACACACATTCACCCCAAAAAAAAAAAAAAACCCTGGAAAATGAAATTTGATTCACACAAATCAATCAAGCCCTTAGCTGCTGCAGGTCCCAGGAGTTCAGCCAACTCTTAAAACTGAAAATTACACAACAAGCTCCGGCATGTCAGGCAGTGTACCTGGAAACGCTTCTTCCTTTGGCTCAGCGGCACAGTGGGCTTTTTGCCGCAGATTTGGGGAATAAATAGAAACAAACATGTGCAAAGCTCTAGCGTGCGCTTACACAGAAACGTCTTTCTGCAGGACAGATGGCCCTAATAGTGGGTTGCTGGCCAGCTCTCCGGCCCCCCTCCACCCTTTCTCTCTCTGGCTTTCTGCTGATCTCAACCCTCCGCAATCTGTCTTCCTCTCCCCTCCTCTCTGTGTCGCTCTCCCCCGTCCACCCCTCCCCAAAGTAATACAGCCCCTACAAGATTTGGGTGCATTTATCATTGTAATCATGCTGATTAATTATTCAGTGCTCAGCTTCATTTGCCTGCCAGCCCTTGATTAGGAGAGCGTAGAGTCAGCTGGGTCCACCCTGCTCTTGGATGTGGAGAAGCTTGATGAAAGAGCCCGGACAGTCTCGGTTCAGTCAGAGCAACAACCACTATTAGATTCTGACGCTAATTGTGTGCCCCATGCTAATTGCATGCTGTAATTAATGTTAGCGAAAGGCAACGAGCTGTGGAGCCACACATTCTCACACTTGGCAGGTGTGAAGGATGGACAACACAGCAGGAAATGAGATGTCACGGGGCAAACAGTTCAACATCACTTGCTAAAACGATTGGCCAGTTTTCATACTGGTTTATGCTGGTTTAGTTGGTGGATGAACACAATCACATGGCAATTCATAACTATTTTATATTTTGGTGAATTGACTTCTAATTCATATGAATTTGTACAATCTGCTTACTATGTGAATAAGCATGTGAATCTTACAAATCTGACTTATTTTTCTTGCAATTCTGAGAAAAATCCGAGTTGTGTGATGTTAACTATGATATAACTTGCAATTCTGAGAACAAAAGTCAGAATCGTGACATAACAACAACAAAAATGTCACTATTGCAAAGAAATAAACTCAGAATTGCGAGACATTAGCTAAGAATTTGCAATTAGGAGAAAAATTCTAAACTTTTATAATTGCGTTAAAAAGTCGCAATTACCTTTTTATTTAAATTTTTTAATCCATAGCAGAAAAAAAAGAATTGGAAGATGTAGAGATATAAGATATAACTCGCAATTCTAAGAAGAAAAGTCCAAACTGTGTGGCATAAACTCACAATTCTATGAAAATAAATAAGTAATTATTGCAAAGATATAAAATTGTGAGAGGTTAACTATGGTATATCTCTCTGTTCTCAGAATTTTGAATTGTGAGATGTAAGCTTGCAATTCTGCAGGGAAAAATTATCATATTTGCAAGATGTTAACTAAGATATGATTTGCAATTAAGAGAAAGAAGTCTGAAATGTGAGATATGAGTGCTAAATTGTGAGGGGAAAAAAGGCAGAATTGCGAGATAAAAGGTTCCGAATTGTGTGACATAAACTCGCAATTCTATATTAAGTCTTACACTATACTAAGATTTGAACTCAGAATTGCGAGATGTTAACCGAGGTATAATTCTCAGGTAGGAAAGTCTGAATTGTTAGTTTGTTAGTTATGATTACAATTGATACATTTTCGTACAACATAGGAGAAACGAAGTCATAGTAAACCGATCAATAGATCTATTCATATTAACAATTGAACAGAATCTTCAGGATTGAGACTTCATCTACAGCGATATCATTGACTTGATTGCAAATAAAAACAGACACTATTTCAACTGAACAGAGATGACATAACTGAATTCAATGATGAACTGCCTTTAACTATCATTTTGCATTATTGAGACACTGTTTTCCAAATGAATGTTGTTCAGTGCTTTGACGCAATGTATTTTGTTTAAAGCACTATATAAATAAAGGTGATTGATTGATTGATTGATTGGGTCACTTACCCTTCTAAGCCAACTAATTACGTAGGTGATTTGCAAGTGTGTATCATTCAAATTTGTACGATTCACATTCTACGAATTCACATAAAATTGTCATCTTGTAAGATAATAATGTTTTCCTGTGCGATCGGGTTGTGTAGGTCACCAGCATCCAAATCTTTTCCCAACACTATTTATTTTTTACTTTTTGTGTTACGTAGAAGAAACATTTGAACAAATGATGACCATTTTCTTGTTTGAGTCAAACCCGACAAAGCCAGCGAATTATCTGGTATAATGGTGATATAAAAAAAAAAAAAAGAAAAATAAACAATTGTAACATAAAGCAATAAAAAATCTTTAAGTGATAGTCCAACCTAAAATGAAATTTTCAGCCTTTATTTGATTTCTGCAGAACGCAAAAAGGAGATATTTTATGATATGTGTTCTGCAGATAGAAAGGATGTCATACTTCGAACTACATGATAGTGAGTAAATAATGAATTAATTTTTTGCGTCCTTAAAAGTACTGGTGTTCGATAATAAAAACCAGTAAAGCAGAAGAATTAGTCATAACCCGAAAAGTTTACTCAATGAATTACTGTGCATTTGTGGGCTGTAAATTCGTGATGTCCATGTCCTGTGTCACTGTTTTAATACCACGTTTTGTGAAGAAGAAGCCATGATGCGTAGCTGGAGATCTCCCACGTAGCCTGTGAGTTAAACCACAAGAATAGTCCTACTGGTCTGAGAGGTTTCTACACTCCCACATTAGTCCAGATGGGCACCAGCAGCGAGAGGTGAGTCACTGTCAAACCACACAAACACTCACCAGACCTTAAATAACCGAGCACGCTCCTAATATACAAACAATCTACAGGACCAGCAGGGAGAATGTTGTTTTTCTGCATTGAGCCGTTGCCGCAGTGCATTCGACTGAGAAATGCGTCTGACTCAGAGAGTGATGTATGACTAAACATTCCACTTTCAACAATCTCCTGTCAAACTCTATTTTTTCTTTGTTGCTGTCACCCGCAGTTCCGTTCCTTTCCATCATTAGAGCTTTTTGTCCATTCCCCCCTCGAAAGTGGGCTGCTCCCTTTTTATAGCTTAATTGCGAGAACATCAAGGACGACATCAAGCAATCTTTTTTTTTTAACAGACAAAGAGGCCTTTTCATTTTCTAAATTCAATAACTTCTATTCAGATTGAGGAACAGTTCATAGATGACGGCTCTCGGTGAGACACTCAGTTTTTTGGGGTCTTTCTGATGAACACACAATGTGCTGCTATCTCTCTCTCTCTCTTTCTCTCCAAAAAAAAAAAAAAAAACCCACTAGTCAAGCATAATTTGTACAATTACAACTAAGTCTAGCATGACTCAAAAAGCATAGAACAAAGGCAAGATTCCGGTGGGAACTGTGTGAAATCTTTAACTAGCACTTTATGACATTGCAAGAACAGAAAGTCTGACAGTTAGAACTAGATTTTGGCATTTCCTTAAGAAAACCCTGTGCAAAACTAGCTGTCATTACGTTCCGAGTGGTTTTTAGAGTGTGCTAGTGCTAATTTTTTTTTTTTTTTTTTTGCCTGTTTTATTGTCCACAAAGCAAATCTAAAAGCACTCCTCTCATAAATAATCTGCATGCTGCATGATTGAGGCATCATTCATGCTAGCAGTGCAAGCTGTATAGAAACAGTCATACACCACAGTTCAATACTTCTTCAGATCAATGGCAGTAAATACTACCTCAGTCATTAGAACATTATAACCATTATTGATTATTCATATATGGTCTTGATTTTGCACTCGAAAAAATACAATTATAATAAAATTATATGCCATATATTTTTCAAGCACAACATTAAATAAATAAATTATATATTTATATATAGATACACACACACACACGCAATATATATGCAATATATGTATTATTTACACCATCAACACCCAAAGATCATAAAAATTACACAATCATTATCTTCCATTTATGTTGTATCCCTCCCACAATTTGTAGTTTGATGGAATGAATCACTGAACCCCTGCTGTTATAGCTTAAATAAAGGAAATTGTTTGCAAAAGGAGTGACAAACAGCATATCACAGTTGTACTGAGGACAAATGATTCATATTTCATAAAGAAAACAGCAATATACTCCAATTTTACCAATATTAAAACCACAATAGTCTACCCCCAACCACATGCCATTCAGACTGTATAATGCAAGCGTTTAGAACGGAGGATATTCTTTAACTTACACTTAAAAAAAGCAGACTGGAAAGACTTGTGGACTGTTGTTTAAAGTATGTACTTTATACCCGATGCATGTTCAAATTAAGCTCCCAGCATTATTCTGCTCTTATATTACTTTTATTTTCTACACCCTATTGTGTCAAAGGTGTTCAAAATGCCAAAAATAATAAGTTTTCTTTAGCAAATGTGTCACCACAGTACTAGGATGTTATTCTAAAAATGGCTTATTTGCTCAAGGATTATCTGGTTATTTAAAATTTAATAGAACACAATTTCTGATTCTTTTTTTTAATTTATTTATTTTTATCACAAACTAAGCTAATTGCAAAAAAAAATTATACATTAATAATTTTCTTTGTCCATACATGCAAATCCAGATTTAGGCCAACTCAGGTTACTTGCTACTATATATGACAGAAAATAAAAGTTTGAAAAATTATACAAATGTTTAAATTGAACGGATTATACAGCACTGAAATCTTTCTTCTAATGATGCCAGCTGCACTAGAGAAGTTTGCGCTTTCTGACTCAGAAAATCTGCCATTTTTCGAGAGGCCTCAGATGACGCAAACCCGTAGGACGTCAGGCTCTGCTGTGAAAATTGAACATGTGTTTTTGTAAATCTTGTGTCTTCCTGTCCAAACTAAAGCATAATCTCTCCAGACAATGACTGCAAAGGAATTATAGAATAACACTACTCTTGACATCACCGATCACTTTTCTGTCATGAGGTTATTTTCTTGGGCCTTGCATATAAATAATGAAATATAACATGAAATGTCCGTGGTACTAGTTATCACTGCACATATGTTTCAGTTTATTCCTTATACTCATTTAATGCATTTCATTCGTTCAGTGTCTTATGCCAGAGCAAATCAGCGTCTCTGCCATCTGAAAGCTTGCCAGCAAGACACAGCGTGCTAACAACTGTGAAATCACTAATCCTGCTTTGGAATCGCTTGCTTTTCTTTGTGGGTTATTGCAGATCAGCGAATGGCATGAGAATTGGATTTGAAAGAATAAAGATGATATTTTTCCGCTTTCTTTCGAGGCAGGTGCGTGTATCAATGCTAATGTGTATGTTTAAAGACCTATTTATCAAATTCAGCTTGTTAAATGAAAGGTCAAATAAAAGTCATCAAGTGAATTACTTTCATCTGCGCTGTGGGAATATCCTGATCTCTTATCCCTCTGAATAATCATTCAATCAGCATGGAATTCATCACTGAAATCAAACATTTACTTCATAAACCTACCGCCTGCCTTTTTTGGTTTGCGTCACTTTTATTACCACCACAACCTTTGGGACTGTTAAATGTGTGTGTGTGTGTATATATATATATATATATATATATATATATATATATATACCCACACACACACAAATACATTCATGCATAAAAATACATTTCAGAAATGAATATATTACATGCATTATTTTACATATTTAAAGCTGCAGTCCGAAACTTTGTGTTCAAAACGTTCAAAATGTCTATAATAAGCAAGTACACCATGAATCAATTTTCCAAACAGTGTTTATGGCTTGTCCTGAATCACTATGGTATAAGTTTATATTATATTAATATTATATACACCAATAATAAGTTTATATTCGGACTATTTAGACAGGTTCAGGTAGGTACCACTGTGGAGTAGCCCAGTACCTGCGTGATTCACCATAGACATAAACCGAGAGAAGTAGCTCCGGATACAATGTTCTACCGCAAGACGCACGCAGTTCTGTTTATAAACCGCTAGCTCACCAAACGTTACGGATTTTACTGATGAATTCCTTTCTTAGGATTGGATGGTTTGGAAAAGAAATCAGTAAATAAATGCATAAACAAATATTTTGAGAATAGAGCCATATAAATAGAATATAGAATATAGCTATAAAATGAATGTGAATAGCAAATCTCAGATACTGTCACAATCTCCAGCTGAAGTGCCCTCGAACTCCACTAGAGGGCACTCCACCCCTGACTCTTGCCATGCTCACAGACTACATTTCCCATAATCCTTTGCCGGACTCATCCTCACTTATTGCATTCACCTGTGTCTTGTTACCTCCATCAATCGCACCATATTTGTAGCCTGGTTATCCATTCATTCATTGCTCAGTATTGTTAGCCTGTTGCGTTCCCTAGTTCCTTGCTTTCTTGCCGTACCCTTTTTTGACCCTGGACTGTTTCTGATTGTTTGCTGCCTGCCACGATCATTTCCTTGTTATTGGATTATTCTTTTGTCTCGACCTGGATTGTACTTGTTTTTGACCCTACCAATTTGACCACTCTTTGTAATAAAGCCTGCACTTGGATCCACTACTATGAATCTAATCTAATCTAATTACAGAAAGTCTTTTATTAATTTGATCAGAAATATTTGAGACACTGCTGACCTCTGTATAAAATTGGGAGGCCAATCAAAAAGAGAAGGAGATTATTTGAAAAATCTTAAAAGTATATTTTTAATTTAATTTATGAATTATGTTGACCTTACCAAGGAAAAATTAGAAGAATAAAGCACACACATGGGTTGTAGAAGATGTGGAAGCAAATATAATTTGTTTATGGAACTGCTCTTAAGGCTTTCCTAAAGAGAAGCAGCTGTAAAGAGGCTACAAATTTCAACACCTCAACACACACAAACACGAAAAACATGTCTGTCTGTTCCTTGTTTCTTTTGGTCACATAAGGCCAATCCAATCCACATGGGAGCTTTTTGTAATTCACACCATGGGCCCTATTTAAACGATCTGAAACGCAAGTGTCAAAGCGCAAAGCGCAAGTAAGTTTGTGGGCGGGTCTCGGTGCTGTTGCTATTTTCCCGGCGGGATAAATGGCTCTTGCGCCCGGCGCAAATCTAAAATGGGTTGGTCTGAAGTAGCTTCATTATTCATAGGTGTGGTTTGGGCGTAACGTGAAATAAACCAATCAGAGCGTCATCCAACATTCCCTTTAAAAGCAGGTGCGCAAGTTCCATTATGGATTGCTATTATTATGGCGTATTTACCAGGCGCACGCCAGGAGCGGTTCACAGCCGAGGAGACTGATGTTCTTGTAAGAGCAGTGAAAGACAGAGAAGTTGTGTTGTATGGGGATGGGAGAATAATTAGCCTGAATAATTTGTAAGCTAGATTTATGCCTATTTTTTTCACATCTTCGTGTCACACCACAATGATTTCCGTCATCTCATGTGTTAATATTTTTTTAGTGTAACAATTTATGATTTGCAAAAATAACTGTTGCATCTGTGTAGATTACATGAGCAAAGTGTATGCGCGTTGTGAACGCTATACATTATGGTCAAGCATGCGCCCTTAAAATAGCATAAGGAACAACGCGCAACGCGCCACTGACTTTAGACTAGGTTTTTTCTGGTCAGTGGCGCAATTGTTTAATGGAACAGCAAAATAGCACCAGGGATTGTTTGCGCCGGAACACGCCTCCTTTTTTGCGCTGAACCGCCCAGGGAGCGCAAGTTCATTCACTAGTTTAGCGACGTGCCTCTGTGGAGGGAAAAGCGCGCTTTGCGCAGGTGCAAAATAGGAATGACACATGCGTCGGTGTACAAAGTCAATTGCGCTGGGTGCAAGATAGGGCCCAATGTTTCTTCAAGGCTGTTTTGTTGCAGCAACTGACCATGTGTAAAATGAATACAGTCCTGCATCATTTGAAAAGGTCCCCACTGGTCGTTCAAAAGCTTCTGTCTGTAATAATGTTTCTGTGCAGTCAACGAACGTTGCGGAGTCAAGGCCTTTTTTTGCTTGAGTTTGTGCTCTTTTTTTTAAAAGCACATTTGCACATTACGTTTATCCTCATTATGCCTTCGTTTCTTCTCTGCTCTCATCTCTTCCTCACTCTCTTCCTCTCTTTTCTCTACATTTAATACATCTGTTGGATTTGTCTGCGGCAGGTTGCTGTCTTCATGCTGCAGTCCACTTTGGATCTCTTTTACATGAGGTATGCGTGTGTGTGTGTGTGTGTGTGTTACAGATAAGATGATGACTGACTTCAGTAGGTGTAAACCTGAGTTTAGCATCAAGAAATGCCACTGTAGTGATTGTGGATGGCTGATGTACATGGCTGAATCAATTCAGTTTAGGGCTTAAACCACAAATTGACAAATTGACATTACAAGATTGCATGATTTAGTGTAAACAGCCCAGAGGTAATGTGAAATATATTAGTTGATCCATTATGTATCATGAATTTTAGATGAATATTAATTTATAAATATACTATTGTTCATTATTAGTTCATGTCATGTCCATTCATAATACAGTAAATAATGTTAAAACTTTGTTTTATATACACTTTTGAAAGAAATTAATAATTTTATTCAGCAGGGACACATTAAAATGTTCAAACATGTCAGTACAGACATTTATAATGTTACTAAATATTTCCATTTCATATAAATAAATCCAGAAAATCCAAATTTGCAAAAAAAATATTAGGCAGCTCAACTGTTTTCAAAATTGATAATAATAGGAAATATTTCTTAAGCAGCAAATCAGCCTATTATAATGATTTCTGAAAGATCGTGTGACACTGAAGACTGGAGGAATGATTAATTTACTTCACAGGAATGAATTTTAAAATATATTCAAATATAATTTTTTTTTTTTACATTTAAATTATAGTAGTATTTCACATAAGCACTCTTTTTCTGTTTTTGCAGAACAAGCCTTGGTAAAAGACTTACAAAAACATAGTATGTAAAATTAAATGATCGTATATTATTAAATGCTGTTAAATTTCATTGATAGTTCATGATACCTAATGCAATATGCAATGTAACCAAATTGAACCTCATTGTAAAATATCACTAAATTAATATAAGGTAAACTCGTATTGGAATGTTTTTGTCCTTGACCAACAAGATGTTGTTGATTCAAGAACATCCAAGTCTGCTTGAAAAACTAACATCACCATGAATCCACAAGGGATATGCAAAATACACGATTGGTTCTCAATTTAATATCATTACTATCTACAAGGAAGTGTTTTCTTAGGAAAGTTTTATTTCCAGTTGGAATGAGCAAACATTGACAACCATTCATAAGAAACAAGAATGTATAAAGTGTTTGCCATTTGATCTCATTTTGTAGAAATCAAAACCCCCATTTTCATTATGACAGCTGACCTTTAGACTTCATCAGTCTTTACAGTTCTAGTATTTTCAGTAATACAGCTTGCATGAACATTACATGCTGTGAGATCCCCATTATAATACCTCAACATACCCCTTTGCTTTCGTTCACAAATCCAGAGTCAATGGATTTAAAGCCAAATCGGAGAAATCTGAGCTCTCACTGACTTTGAGCTGTGATGTCTGCGGGCTCTGAGCTGTCAGGTTATAGAAAACTTGTCAAAGTCTGCGTTAGCATGATTTCGCTCTCCCCAGAGGAGTGAAACAGTGGGCTTCCCTTCCTCATTCTCCTTGTTTACCTTTGTTCACTTTGTTGTGGAAATTTCCACGAGTTCCAATTAAGCATCCCATTGAATTGTGGCACATGCGTCAACACATTTAAAGCTTTTTTTTTTTAATCACTCTTTCATCTTGTCTCGTCACCAGGCCACCCTTCCCCCATCTCTTAACACACATCAAACACTTGTGCTTGTATTTTTGCCACTCCTTCCCCCATTCTTTACCTCACGCTCTCTTTCGGCAGCATCACTTGCCCACTGAGGCTGGTTGCTGTGGCAACATCTCCCAACGGAGCTGGCTACCTTCCTTGTTACCGTAGCAACTGGTTCCCTGCAGGATTCCAAATGAGCCACTCCATCTCTCTCTCTCTCTCTCTCTCTCTCTCTCTCTCTCTCTCTCTGCTTTCCAAAATTGAACTGAAATATGCTTTCCTGGCTGCTTTATATTCAGTAGGTCAAAAATATAAATGAGCACAAAACATTAGAGCCATTGATATTGTTTGTTTGAACGCTACATCGCAGCCACTTAAGATGCTTAGACACACATTTACATGTGACTGATGTTGCTTCGACACAATGGCTCATGACATAATTAAACAAGAGCGAGCAACCAAATCAGATAATGTCCAACAATCTCACTGGTCTAAATGGGTTCGGTGCATTTTAGCCCGAATCTCCGCATCTTAATGCTTCATCCTGTCCAATGCTTGGAATAAGGATCTTGTTTTCCTTTTATATAGGGAATTAGACTTCTGCCTGCTTTCTCTGAGAATGTGGAATATACAAGAAATGCTTTATCATCCATATTGCAGTACATGTTAATATAATATAATATAATATAATATAATATAATATAATATAATATAATATAATATAATATAATATAATATAATATAATATAATATAATATAATATAATATAATATAATATATGTGTGTGTGTGTGTGTGTGTGTGTGTGTGTGTTAAGAACATAACTAAACATAAAAATAAAATATAATTCAAATGTTCATAAATACTCAAAAAGGACCCGTTAATACTCACTTACATACTGTATTCATATAAATATAAAAAAATAAATTACATCTAAACAGAAATGAAATTTAAAAAAAGCACATCAATAAATATTTAAAAATGTAACTATTATAAAATTAAAAAGACAACTGGAAATATAAAATATTTTTAGTAATTGAATATAAATATATATAAATATATATTAATTTAAACTTATTTTATTTCAGCTAGTTTCCAAGGCAACATTTAACATGATGTACTAAAATAACTAAAACTGAAAGAAATTTTTGTTAAAACTATACAGACATTAAAAAAAAAAAAAACAGCAAAAGGTAATAAAAATGGCAAAATGATGAAAAACACAAAAACTAAAACTCAGGCAGAAAATGTAAAAACAAAATACAAATATTAACAAAAACTATAATAGTAACTTTACTACTAAAATAACACTGGTGTGGAGTTATGACTATAAAAGTATGTTTTAAATACAAAATTAGCCTATAGGTTACACAGATTGTTTCAAACGGCCTCCTGCTTTCACTAGACACTAGAGTGTCTTTATATGTGAAATGTACAGGATCTGCTTCATCCTCCCTACCGCAAGACCCTTTAATATTCATATTAATATTCATCACAGACCATTAGTGGGTGATATTACTCATGTCTCAAATTGCAATGTGTAATTGCTGCTATTAGCAGCGATTTACCTGTGGTATAGCATTAGTTTTAATGCACAGACTCAGCCCTTATAATTTAAAACGTAACACTTCAGGTTTTTACTTTGCATCTAAATATCCAAGATATGGAAGGATCTTGTAGTATTTATTAACTACATCTAAAATTATTAAACTCATTTGCATCAGTTATAAAAAAGCTAAAATAAAATATAAATAACAGATGAAAAAAAAATGAAAATGAGAAATGTTGATTTGGAACAAAAATAGAATATGTTTAAGTTAAAATTCTAAAATGACTAAAACTAAAATTAAATTTTTTTTTTTATTAAAAATGCTAAAAACACTTTACTAAATTATTTAAATGAAAATAATCAATTAAAATGTAATTAAAATAATACTGGAAATATACAAGTAAAAGCTCATTAAAATATTAATAAATAAATACTAAACACGTGCTATGGCTGTAGAGTCCTGCAGCTTTGACTTCAAAACCCAGAAGACCAAGTCACTATGAGGTCCCTCAAGGTTATCTTATGGGATTTTATAATGGGATTTCTCAGTTTATGAATAAATGAGTAAAACCAGGTCTATGGTAAATATAAACAGACGATATTTGGACATTTTTCTGTACAATGTAAATTACACACACCCATACTGAAGGTGTGGAATATGTGCAGTTTACATTGTACAACAACACATCCAAGTATCATCAAGTTATGTTTAACACACGATTATTTTACTCATTTATAGGAACATAATAAAAATCCATAGAAAAAAAAATCAATAAAGCCCACGGCGAAATAGTCTTTTGGGTTTCGTCATAATCTTTTTTTCTTTTTTTATTCTTGTCATGTACATCTGGGAGAAACAGATTATATAAAAATGATTCTATCCATAGGTTGTTGATTGGATGCAGGCAAATCTGAATGCGAGACTGAGGTTGATTGTAAGAAAGGGCTGGGTTTTAAGCAGACTAAATAACTGGAGAAAACCAGCATTCATCACCAGAAAGAAGTCCATCATTTCACTGAAAAATTGAGTTTTGAAATTTGGACTAAGCTTGAAAAATAATGAAAAATGAAAAGAAAAAAAGAAACATGAATCGTTCATTATTAGATCAATAAGATGCATTTAGAAAGTACAATAATAAATACAATGAGCAATACTTCTCCAGCTTTTATTAATCTTAGTTAAATGTTAATTCCATCATTTGTTCAACTAACATTCAAAAAGAATAATAAATGCTGTAAAATATGTTACTTAGTCATGTCAGCTAATGCATTAACTAATTTTAATAAATCGGGTTTGGAAATACATGAGGCTGAGTAAATAATTCTGTCTTATGCTGGTTTTGTATCTGGTTAAAGTCAGGCTGAATTCAGTCATTGTTCGTTATCTGCATTACTCTCTTTTTGCACTAATGGTTCCAGGGCCGAACATGTCAGATTAGACAATTAAAAAAAACTGTACGTGTACTATATACAGTATATACAATGAACTATTCTTCAGACAGAGCCTAGAGGTTTAATACTTTCCCCATTTCTGAAAAGAGAAAAATGCTCTGTAATCTGTGCTGAATAAAGAAGCACAGTTCAACAATTCATTCAATTATCTGTGCTTGTGAAACATATTGATAGCTACAGAACTCATCTCAGCTCACAGTGGCAAATGTTTACAAATGCCATTTTCTTGCCGTGTCCTTGAGACTTCCTGCCAGTGTGAAATATGCCGACGTTAAAAGACTGTTGAAAAATATATTGTGTGAAAGATCACACTGCACAGATATAGCACAAAGGAAAAATTCATGTTAATGCTACTGTGAAAAGCTAACATTTTAAAGTGGTCATATGACGTTGCTAAAAAATGACATTATTTAGTGTATTCGGTGTAACGAAATGTGTTTACGTGGTTAAAGGTAAAAAAAAAAAACATTATTTTCCTCATAATGTACATTATTGTTTTTTTCTCTATGCCCCGCCTTTCTGAAATGCACCGATTTTTACAAAGCTAATTGGTCTGAAAACTGAGGTGTGATATTTTGGCGTTGTGATTGGCCGAATGCCTCAACCATGTGACGGAAATGTTACGTCCCTTATCATACTGTGATGCCATGTCCTGGCATGACAAGACAAATCCAATAAAAAACCATTACAAACAAGGAATTTGTTGCATCCTGTGGGGACATAATTATGAATTACATGTTGCGTTGGGTATCGTACCGCATAAACATAAAACCATGTTTGTATTTGTGATCGGAGAAACAACAAGCACTACTCTACACTTCTCAAAACTCGTGTTTGAATCATCAGTGGCCAATCCTTTAAAGGTGCTGTATGTAGGATTGTGGTTGAACTAGGTACTGCAGTCCACTTTTTTTTTTTACCTGGCCCCTCCTCCTCAGACTTCACACTCACACAGGTTTCCAGATTGACGACACCAATAGGAACGAGTGCACTTGGCGAAGAATTAAATGAAATATGTTGTGTTTTCCGCCAACTGGCAAACTGGTGTGCCGAAATGCAATTAGGTAAACTGTCAGTGGCCTGGTTTCACAAACCAAAACAGAGAACGACATTCTGACCCGGAACCTACATTTTCAAAGAGGAATAAATGACTGTAGCATTGTTCTTCAGATAAACAAGGATGTTAATTTAGCATGTTTCTTAAAGAGTCAAAAGCTTACATACAGCACCTTTAAATATAAAAACGTACTTACAGGCTGATAGTCAGCATTATTTGTCAGAACACCGACATTGCAGGCTATTCTCCCAGGAAGTCCTCGTCCTCCGTAAAATGTGCTGCAGTGCACACATCTGAGTATTTGGGTTGAACTGATTTGGAACAGCTTTGTAAATACAACGCAACGAAACACAATATCTCTACAACATGGCAGCTGCAACAGTTCTACAGCTAGAATCAAAGTCACGCCTTCTTTCTTTGCGAAAACATTTGGGCGGTGTTATGCAAATCTTCCCACATCATGATGTAGACACATGGGGGTGTGTTTAAACGAGGCATTTTAGGAGGATGTGGATGAGTCTTAACTTTTATAAAGAATATCTCTTTGGGTTTGAAACTTTAGTCGTTGCAACTTTAGGGATCTTATCTATTCACGGCAAGCTTGTAACACTCCAAAGAGAAAGGAAAACTTGAAATCGCATCATGTGACCCCTTTAAAAGTGATGGACAATGAACGATGAACAAGGCAAGATAGACCATAATACTGTGGTGCAATGGTTCGAGGAGAGAAAGGTTGCAGAGAACACTGAGTTCTATTAGAGACAGGAGAGTTACAAGATTGACAGAGGTAGTCTGAGAGAAGGACAGATGGAGAATGAGTGAAGTGGGCACAGACGATAAATATTTGATTGCAAAACAAACTGAGGTGATGAAAAAAAGGGAAGAAAAGCAGCAGCAGGCCGGCTGGGGATGAACACGGGTGGCGGGCGGGACGTTCAAGAACAGGAGAGCGTGACAGAGGCACCCAAGCAGATCCGACAGAGCAAGAGTCCGGACCTTTCCGAGGTCCTACATTATTGATGGAGCTGCAGCTACCAACCATCTTTATATATATATATATATATATAACAGTTTGCTAAGTCACTTCACATTCAGCAATTGACATTTCATTTAAAAAGCATTCTCAGTTCAGTCCTGAATTATGCACAACCCTGGTACATAATGGTGATGCCACTCGACTAGAAAAGTCCCCTACTGATGGTGATGTGGCGATTTATACAAGCTGATATCTGAAGAAAAGAACAATCCCATCTTGCTCAGCGGTGCAGGCAGAACCTATTTCATGTCTCAACAGGGGACACTGTCATCACAGAGACAAAACCACTTCTGTCAAACATATAAAACCCTGATGCAACCTCATTGTTGACGATGCATCTTTTCAGAACAAACAACATTTTTACATTTTCTAAAGAACGCCATCATTTGCGTAACAAGTTTTGCATTTTACTCTACACCAAGAAATAATGGACAAAAATGTGATCTCCATAAAAACATGGCATCTCCACAAGAAATGGTTGAATATGTATTTATTTATTTTTACGTGGATTAGTGGCATGCACCAACCAGCTTTTCTCATGAAGGACTATATATTTTTATTCCACAGAATTCCTCCAAGGTGGCCCTAAATCTGTCTTCGATCTCAGAAATCCATCTTATCTTGCTACAGCTATTTGCCTGTCCCATTTGCTTTAAATATATTATCACTCCCCATTTAGCCCAGTTTGCATCGCACTCCTGCATTTAACCACATTTCGAACCGCTGGTCTAAACTTGTTCATGCAAAACCACTGACATTTAAACTAGAAACACTGTGTTGACTGCTGTAAAGTCAAGTCTTATATACTGTATATGAATACAATCATATGTCAACACCTACATTTTCTGTCAAGTTGATTCATTATCGCAAAAGCCCTTCGCTGCCGAAATCAATTCTTGGTAACTGGCATGGTTTTATATATTACTGCATGTGCTCTGAAGACAGGCTTGTGACATCTTTCCACTGACTGACATCTCCCACCAGGCCATACGTGAGTGCAGATCACTGAGAGAGATGAAGAGGATCAAGCAAATAAATCCGAGGATTTCTCCCAAAAGCTAATATGGCTCTATCTACCTTACACTCTCTCCTCCCTTGGCTGCAGTTTCATCTGCCATTACTGTATCTTTCAATGTAAACTCTCTCTCTCTCTCTCTCTTTCTTCACGCTTTCTATCTTTTTATCCATGTCCCTTCAGTTAAAGTCTAGAACAGTGTTATCAATTTATAGCAGCAGCTCCATAGGTTGTCCAACTAAAGCCTCCATCTGGGAAGCCAAACCTTCAGACTTCATTTTAGCCTCACAATCTCTGAAAGTTTGAACAGAAACCACATCCAATTAGGCTTTTCCCTGGCCAGGCTGAAGACACAGACAGAAACCTGCACTGGGTATTATTCACACTCATAGGGCTGCACACTTATGACAAAAGTCTTGCCACACAATTATGCCACATTTTTGGCTACATATCCTCCAACTGAGATCTTTTTTTCTGATCTATTCAACTTTGTATGCTGTTAAAAGAAGGCTCTTATGCTCATCAGTGCTGCATTTATTTAATAAAAGATAACAGTTTTCTATATGAATACATTTTAAAATGCAATTTATTGTTGATGCAAAGCTGAATTTTCAGCATCGTGAGCACACATCAGCGACACATGAGCCTTCAGAAATCATTTTAATATGCTGTTTGCTGCACAAGAAACTATTATTATGATCAATTTTGAAAACATTTGTGCTGATTTATGGAAAACAAACAAAAAAAATTTTAAGTTTAAAAAATAAAGTGGAAATATATATATTACAAAAAAATTCTCAGCAGGTATGCATTAAATGAAAAAGTCAAAGGTAAAATGTAAAATGTGTTTACAAACAGTTTTCAACATTCATATGAAATGTTTCTTAAGAACACTATCAGCACATACATTTAAAAAGAAAACAGTTATTTTAAATTGTAATATTTGGCATAAATATTTGGTATAATGTGTGTTTTTACTACACATGCAGCCTTGATGAGCACATGAAGAGACTCTCAAACATAAAAGTCTTTAATATTCAATTTTTTTTCCCAGTTGTGTACATCAATAAAAACACACATTGATTACTTAGCAGAACCAAAATTTGACATATTGTCTGTCTGCACAATAAGTCTCTTATATAAAACATTTCTGTGCCTTGTAATGGAAGCATTTTTTTCTTCTTTTTTTACATTGCTCACATGCATTGGATATTATGTGCTTCATTGTCTACACTGAAAGCAAACAGCAAAACATCTAGAATGTTTTTTTTTTTTTTTTTTTTTTTTGGCAGAGTCAGGCGATATTTATTCAGCATTGGCATTGGCCTCCATGAACAAAAGTGAAAAATAACAGTGCTCTGCTCTTTAGCACCGGTCGCCAGCAGTTTAAATGTCAGTCATGTGCACAACATGTCTGTGATTGGTTATAAAGTTCAACTACTGCAAAAAAAAACAAAAAAACATTTTAAATAAAAATGAGAAGAATTAAATAGAATGCTGTAATCAACACTTTTTAGTACAACTAGTTAATTATGGCATCATTTGGTAGATTGCGCAACCTGCACACTCGTTCAGAAACTTGAGGAAATGTATCTGATGTCTTTTGCAGATGCAGATGATTTGCCTGCATTTCAATCTACAGTAAATCCTCAAATCCATGAAACGGTTGCATTTTTTCAAAGAAGATGCATAATAAAGGTGCAGGAATTCACCAGCTTGACCCTGGGTTTTATAATCAACAAACAAAAGTGATAGTGGCTGCCAAATAAGCCACACTGCTCAAATGGACATAATCTTATTGGTGAGAGTTAATGGGTTTCAACGGCATCTCTTTTTAATGAGGAGTGTATTTTTCTTTCATAGTCATAGAGCATATGACATATCTCTGCACTGACAAGGAATACTAAAACGGCGGGAAGGAAGAGGAATGATGCACTGAAATGGTGCATTTCATACCCTGTAGCAAATGCACATGGTAGAGCAAAGCACATTGGAAAACATTAGTGAAACCTGATTATCTCCTAGCTGGGAAATTAATTAAACGAGAGAGGGGAGATCTGGTAGGGCTTGTATGCTCCTATCTGTTTCAACAAATCCCCTGCCCTGCAGCCAGAGTTGCTGTACCTCTGTACCGACAGGGCCTATAGCCTACTGGGGGAGTGCTGAGCATGCTGGGAAATTAAAAAAATGTAAGCACATCACCACCCAAGGCTCTTTCCTCCCATCCGTGGGGCTCTCTTTACCCGATTAACACTGTCTTACCCCATCCACCACCCACTGCTAACAATGACTACATGAGGACGTCCTGTAGAGCAGTGGCGGCTGCATAAGCGGAGAAGCACAGGTGCTACTTATCAAGGGCAAAACAGGCTTACATTTTTGTGTCTGCAAAGTCACTCCTAAAACTGGCATTGAAAAGCACGGAAAGAGATCAATAAAATAAATAAATATACACATACATAAATATGCAATACTATAATTTTTAATTATTTAAATTACAATGTTATATCCTAATAACAATTATACACTTTATATGATTAATTATCCTAAATCATGTTAATTGGTCGAATAATTTTCATAATGTACACAATTTAACAATTTATCAGAAGCATAATTCTACAAATTATATTATTAATCATACTTAATTATGTTAATTATATTTAAAATTGTATTTACTTAAATCATTTAGTAAAAGTATAAAACTTATTTAAAAAATAATAAATAAATAAATAATATTCACCACTAGTAAAAAATAAAGTATATGATTATATATGTATATATATATATATATATATATATATATATATATATATATATATATATATATATATATATATATATATATATTTTTTTTTTTTTTTTTTTTATAATATTTTTTTAAATAAAACTTCATTTATTTAAACAAATATTTATTTACTACAAGTAATCATGAACAATTTAGGCTTACATAATTTAATCTAAAATGACATATACTATTATAAGTGATTTTTTTATAATTACAGTTATTTAAATGAAATATTATTTCATATGTAATTTAAAGTTTTTACACAAATTGTAAAAACATACTACGTTATGATAATAACACCACATATAACACTATTTTGACAATTTATTAGACAATAGGCTTTCAATAAATGCACAAGAAGTCTAACACTGCTGTGGAGCTGTCAGGTCATTATATATCAAATTCAAATAAGCCAACAAAAACTGAATCTAATTTTGATAACTGAATTATTAACCTACAGTCATCAAAATTCAATGTACATGGTTCCTACAAAACTCAGTCCAGATGTGCTCCATAATTGTGCATGATCTTCCAATCTTTCTGAACCATTTCATGCTATGTTCCCCGAGGGGCTTCGCTGTTCAGCTTCATCAGGTCTCAGGTTCCATAATGTGGAGTCTTTCCTCTGCCTCTCGAAATCCAATATCAAAATGTTCTCAGATGGATCTCACACTCCCAACCATCTTCACAACAGGCCACAGTTCAGCTGTTTCCTCCATGCATAAACAGAGTATGAAAGCACTCCAAAAACCCTCCAAAAGACCCTGAGAATAATCCTTGCTCTCTAGCATCAACAAACAACCGCTTCACTACAGTCTAAACATCGCTTTCATGAGGGAAACAACTCCCAGAGAACATTACGTGAGGTACATTATAAGGTACGGTGAGGAAAATGCTGCTTTTTGTAAACCACATATTCGGGGTGAAGTTTTAAGAAGTGGTTTTATTGTGAGCCAAACGGGGGAATCCAACATCCTCAATCGTGACTGCAAAACCAATGAAACCAAGACTGACTGTACAACACAACTGATATACTGCAGCAACAGTAATCCCAGTAATGCTCTTACCAGTCCAGCATAATTGAACAATGAAAGATGGGTTTATGAGTCATAAAATTAAGCAATCTGCACTGGTGGTTAATAAGTAAAGAAGTATAGTAATCTTCTTAGGATACGACTGTCAACTTTTTGCACTCTCCCACTTCCGAATAACAATGGATGGGATTTGCACCTCATCCAGATTATTTCAACATGGAATAATGCTCACTGTTTCACACAAGGTGACTTATCCCTTCAGCTTTCATCTTTCATACAGTTGGACTGAATAGAGCTGTATTTGTGAATGGATACATGGTTCATCAAAGAAAAATACTGCTACCGTTGCAAAATAAATCTCAGAATTTGTTGTATCGCATTTTCAAATAATTAACACTGAAATTTGTCATGAATAAGGACCAGTGTTTCTACTGACTGACCAGTAGTCCTGGGTAATACTGAATTATTATATTATATGATCTGTGATATTAATACACTTAATAGGCAAGATGCCTATAGAGTTTGGAAATTAATTTCTCTAAATTGGTCCTTTTGAACTGTTCACGATTAAGCGATTCATTTGCATCCTAATATTTAATAATGTTATCAGAAGCCCTTGTCTGTCATTCTGCATCCTTCAAAATGTTTTATTAAAATATATACTGTATGTACAGATAATTACATAAATATTGTTATGCTGGTGCAAATCTACAGAAATTATTACAGAATTATTATTTCTTTTTTTGTATATAGTTTTTACATGCCTTGACAAATTTATATATAAAATAATAATAATAATAATCTGTATTTTATTCTTGCTTTAAACATTTTGAATGCTCTTAACAACATATACAAAATTTGGTCAAAAGAATTTAAACCAAATGATTCCTCTGATCAAATAAAATAATCTTATGATGCCATTTCAAAGCAAATACATAATTATTAAAATATACTCTACTATTAAAAGTCAGGCGTCTGAAAGAATTTTTATTTTTATTTTTAAAGAAACTCATGCTTGCCAAGGCTGCATTTATTTGATCAAAAACAAAATACAACAGTAATATTGCGAAATATTATTACATTTAAAAAACAAATGTCTACTGTATTTGTATATTTTTTTAAATATTTTTTTTACTCCTGTTATGGCAAGAAACATTTTTTATTATTGTTGATGTTGTGCTTTTAATATTTTTGTGTTTTCAGGATTCTTTGATTACTAGAAAACATCTGAAGAATAAATCATAAAAAAGACAAATGAAGGTCATAAGGGAAAAACTTTTCCACAATATGCAGTCTTCACATATATGTCATCATATTTCCTCTCTGTTCAATGTTTTACAACAAGTGCACAGACATTGCTAAAGGCACTGCTGCTATAAATGCAAAGAAAGGGTATCCCCTCACAGACCCCAACAAACTTTGATATACGTGCCACAAATATTGCAATGCTTTACAATGATGGTAAATACACACTGGGTCACTGCACATAGCAGGTGACAGTGGGTTTCCTAGACACACCCAAAAAACTCTGCTATTTCCCATGAGGCTTGACGGCAGCATCTGTGGACCAGCAGCAAGAGGTGAGTGCTGACGCAATCAGACAGCAGGAGAGAGGACAGTGGAAGTCAGCCAGGTCTCCCTCCCTCCCTTCCTTTCTGCTCTTCCAGATTTTCTAGGCAAGCTTCTCATTGAAAAACAGCTTGACGATATGACAAACAAGTTTCAAATGTGACAGAAACAGTATACTAGTATACTCACACAATGTCTTTACCAAGATTTTAGTTTTAGTTTTAGTTTGATTTATTATAGGTTAGGTTAAGATTGAATTCCACTGAACTCAATCAAACTGAGTGCATTCAGGGAGACAGGATGTGACTTCATAAAGGGGAGTAATATTAAGAGCAGAGCAGTTGCAGAGCTGATTGATTATTGGTTATTGATTATGCTGTGCGAATGACTGAATGAACAGATAAACAGAATAAAGAAAAACAGCATTTGAATATAGATTTTTTTAGGGTTGTGTTAACATACATAGTGAATGTACTGAATTAATAATTAATATTTTTACAGCATCTATTAATCTTGTTTATATATATATATATATATATACACTAGAATATATAGACAACATTTTGCATTAACTGTGTTAACTTTAACTTTGTATATGTAGCCGTTTGTTTCTCTACGCCTGATAACAAATGCTAAAAAAATTCTTGTTAGGCTTTTTCTAAATTGATACCGATGTCGCAGTATGAACTATTTTTTAACCCCAAAAATGTTGGCAATAAAAATCCCTGGATGCAGTGAAGGATTGACAAATATGCATTCTCTTGATCGCACCCTGATTCATTCACAGGAACTGAAAGGGATTTACAGTGTTTATATCCTGTCAGACGGACACAATCCTCTTCCTGCGCAACACTTTATTTCCCCAACATCTGCATGTGGCCAAATTTAGAATCAAGTTATATAAGGTGTTTATATAATATATAACTCTACCACATTATTATAATTTTTTTTTTCATAAAGGATTACAAACCCTTTCTAAAATATATATATATATATATATATATATGTGTGTGTGTGTGTGTGTGTGTGTGTGTGTGTGTGTGTGTGTTTGTGTGTGTTATATAGGCTACAGTATATATGGAATGGGATGTCAGGATGTCAGCGTGGGATGTCAGGCATAAAATGTCTGAGTAGCCTCATTTTTCCATCTTGGGCCTGGAGGTACAGTAGGCTTCGTCAGCACTGCAGGCCGCAGAGGCTGCAGCATATCTAATAGCACTGAATCAACATCCCACCAGACATCATTCAAGCATCAGGGCTGAGAACGTGTCTGCTGCTGTAACAATCTGTGTTCTCCTGCTTCAAACTATTTCATCTGAAATACTACTCAGAAATGTCACATTTTATTTATAGATAGATACATTTTCTCAGACAAATAGCCAGTTCAGTTGTAGACCAGAAAGAACTATTTTAAGATTTTTTTTTTTTTACAATCTAAGATGCATGGTAACCCATTAAGTTGCATGTTGGACATCTGCAGTCCACCATCTACGATAGACAGCAATTGCCCCCTCAATGCAAGTACATATTAAATACTAAAAATCGAATAGATTTCAGTGATATGTCAATTGTATACGAAGAAACATCCATTCTTTAATGAAAAAGCTGTGCCCCACCCTACAAAATAAATATGTTCAGCTAATTTATCTTTCCATTTATCAGGCTAAGGTCCCGACTGGTTCTTTCTCTCAATCACACACACACACACACACACACACACGCAAACACACACACAGGTGCACACACATGTATACACACAAACGCACAAATATACACATACAAGCAATCATAAATCTTTTTTATTGTTCATTTTCAAATTGGCTGCCATAATAATAATCTATATAGAAAACAGCATAGGGCTAAAATGAGGTAGCCTACCCAAGGTTAATCTGAAACAAGTGCAGAGAAATGAGAACAATAAATATATCATCCGCATTCGGATCCTACCTCATCTCTCCAGACGCAATAAGACAATAAAGTCATCAATATTAATGGCGTTTTCTGCCCCATTCTTCTTCCTTCTCCTCTTAGTATTTAACTTTGCTGATTTATTTGATTGTCTATTTTTAATTAATGTATTATTTCCAAAAGAAAAAGCAACGGGTTTGAGCCGGTCTGCTGCGGGATACGAGCTGGTCTGATCGGAGATATCTCCTGTGTCCGCAGATCTCGGTGTGAACTGACACTCGGTTGCGGCTCCGCTCAGTAAAACCAGACCCTCCTCCGCTCGGGTTGCGCAGAAGGTGGGCGTGCATTTGCTGATGAACGGCGCCCCCTGCTGGACATCCGTGGACAGGCACTGTGGGTGCTTGAGAGGAAAGGGGTTAAATTAAATATTTTAAGAGATACATACAAAAGCACATACTTTTCAGCTTTCTAAATGTCTCTCGGTGCCAACAATTAATTATTTCCATAAATCTGACAGCCGCTGGTGTCCCACACTACGATACTTTCACAGCCACCTTGTGTTTTAATGATGTAGTTTCAGAATGAGCCGCTAGAGGAAAGTCAATATAATGTTTACACCTTGTACGCACGCGCTAATGTATGATTATTAAACTAACATATTTAATGGCTGTATAACCTAGAAAAGCAAACGAGACTGAGTTTTGGTTGAAATATCCGATAAAAGTCTGATGGGTGAATGCATTTCCAATAGTCTTATTACTACCCTGAAAAATATAACATGCATTTAAAACATATAAATACATTTGGCAACTTAAAAAAATGTACAAAAAAATTAAAAAATAATATAAAAAAATAATAAAAATAAAATATGGCAACTTGCATCGGCCCACTATGTATATGACATGATAACACAAGTTAACCTTACAGGTATTTATTACACCTCTTGCCTAGATACATTTTGTTCACTTGTTTAACTGCAATATCAACATATTAGTCTGGAGTTAATGTAAGAACAATTCTGAACAAGGTGTCTGAAACCAATATACAAAACTACGGCTAGACTCTTTTGACACTTTATTTGTAAACGCCTGTGCCTTTGGTGACGGAAGTAGTTTTACCTTGTCATGCCCACTGAAACTATAGCGTCATTCTGAGCCCTCAGGTGAGAGATGAAAGAACGCCACGGGATTTAAACCCTGAACAGCCCGTCGAGAACTTTTCCAACTGGACTATTTCATCCAAACTGCATTACAGAATCAGCGTCCGGATTGACTGATCGGATACTCGGGCGTGTGATTTTCTTCTATTTCGTAGCGAAACGAGTTTCCTGAAATAACATGACTTCTGCCGTGTATGAAAATGTAAGTGTAAAAATATCTTTAATTGAAATGGTGTATTTCCCCAGCTATGTTGTCAACTTTAATGTTCCTAATATTAAATTAGATGTATTCAACCTTACCAAGATATACCTAAAATGCCCTGTTCAAAATTGACAACACAACTTGAATATGTGAATTTTAACCCTTATCAAAGAGATGATTTGTGATGTTGCATCCCAGTAGCCCAGTTTTACTTTATTTTTTCTTCATGTATTATTATTATTATGATAAAATGTTTTCCGCTTTGACACCTGTTCGAGTCTCGCGCGATAAACTAGTGGTGGAGCTTTTGATTCATTCCAGTGACTCGTTTGATGAAATTCACTAAAAAGATTCGTCAAGTCGTTAAGCCCCAAACGTAGAGAAACTTGAATCATGAACTAGTTCAGTTCAAGTGGTGAACGAGAATGATTTGTTCTTTGAAAAGATTCACGTAAGAAGATTTCCTAACTGCGACGACCTTGTCAGTGAATTGTCAGTCTAAGGACAAAAAATAAAAATAAACTATTAATCAGACGACAGAAGGCTGTAGTAAACACATATAACAGTTTATTTATTTATTTTTTAATAGCAAAGTTTTTTTTTATACAACTGTATCAAATATGATACTGTAGGCTTCATTGGGTGAACCCCTGACACTGGCATTTAACATTCATAGTATTTAGTGTTACCTGAAATTCAATCCCTTGACTGTGGTGTTGCTTGCATTTTACTCTTGTGGTTGATCAGCAGTAGTGTAAGACAGCCCAGATACGTCCCCAGAAGGGAAATGAAGTATTTGAGATCCATTTAGTGGAACTGTGTTAGTGTAATCCTGTCTCTCTCTCTGCATGTGGTTGTGGTAAAGTCTAAATTCTTGTCATAAAGTTGGAAATGAGCACACATCGGCTTTGGGCTTGGCTTTTTTTTTGGCCTGATGTTGAGTCACATCCACAGCTTAGTTGTTATTTGTCTGTGATGACAAAATACAGCAACACAATGCTTGTGGGAGCAAAAACTGACAGATACACCCAGTTTTGAAATATTATATTATATAATCCACATTATTTGTTTTTTGTTCTGGATAACTTTGTGTGCCAAGGTGTTGAGAAATCTAGATTACTGGTGTGAGATGTCATTTGTCACCTGTTTTCAAATCCCAAATAACGCTAGTTTCTTAAAGCCAGTCATTTCCCTTGAGGATATTGCCTTCTAAGTAAAGACATAATGGATGTGTGTGTCCTATAAATAGGTTGGGAAGTAATCATTTCTTTGGCACTTGATGCATTGGCTTTTTGTATAGATTAACCATGTCAACCAATATATGTTGACAATATATACTTTAGACAGATTGGGCCATATATGATCAGGCATGAGTAAGACCTTTACTGCAGTAAGGGGAGGTAATGTGTACAGATACAGTATATAAGATCTGTTTCCTTCTAAACACGCCTAGATTTCCAGGTATTTTGCAGTCTGTTCTGTTCCTTAGGCCTGTTTCAACTTGATAGCAAGAATCCTTACATACTCATGGAGGACAACAAATTTTTCTCAGGCTCCTCCAGACAGCTTATTTCAGTATGGGTAGGTTTCATGGAGTAAAATAAAATTCAATGATTGCATGCCTTCTTTATAAAAAAGTTTTCAAAAATAACTAAGAATAAAACACCATGTCATACTACCGTAATTTATAGGCAAGAGCAAAATTCTTTCTTTGAAAATGCTGTTTAAAATAAACTGTGTGACATTTTGCCATTATCATTGGATTTTGGTGCATGAGCCCATTTATGAACCATAGGTTAAAGATCGGTATGTAATGTTTCAAAATGCAGTTGTTTGCGATGCAGCTATGGGACAAACTTTGAGTCTTGTCTGCTTTTGTTCAGCATCTTAGATTAATACAGCAGATTTTTTCTTCTGAAAGATTTTTCTTTCTTTGGTGACCAATCATCAATGCCATTCATTTAGGTTGAATGTAATATGTTTTTTTTGCTCTGATGTGGACTGATGATACTGAGGCAGACTGCATTGTTTGGTACATGCTCAGCTATTCACAGCCGCTGTCTATACATGTGACTATCTGATCCTTTCTGAGAAAAACAGATGAAGGCCTTAATGCATTGCAGAATGGATATTTCCTCTATTTTTGCTACACAGGCTAAAATCAGTGGTTTTAAGTGATAGACATGAATTCACAGTTGTGCTAGCCATCAGCATGGTATAGATGCATAACCAGCTTTAAGCTAAAATGTGTTTCACTAGTTTACTGAAAAGTTTCAAGCATTGCAATGTAAGAGGATTGTTCTACTGTGTGGCAAATGTTGGATACTTTCTAACCCTGTCAAATCTAAGTTGAAGTTTGCAGCCTATTTCATGTATTAGCTTATCTATATGCTATTGCATTCCTGAAAGATCACAAAATCCCATGCTATATACAGTGGGTAGTATTTAAATATATCAACTACTGTATATAAAAAAACTACAGTCTTTAGATTTAATTACAGTACCCACAAATTAAAAAGGATGTTGTTATTCAATGGATATCTTCCCTCCTCCATAATCTTCAAAATCCATTCATTTTCTTCTACGTTAAGGCATATTTTTTCATTTTATGGAAACATGGCCTACAAAAAAAGAGGAGAAATAGCAGTGAATTACATTATTTCCCACTGCTTCTTACATGCACAGAACTATTGCTTGTCTTCAGAAATATGGATATGGAATAAATCAAAATTCAGTGTTATATGGACATTTATGGTGCGTTTATGGAGATTCTTTTTTGTAATTGTTGGCTCAGTTTAACATATACAATTAAACAAAAAATAAATCATTTTGTTATTCAAACAACAACAACCTCTGTTAGGCCTGTTATTGACAGACTTATATTATAAAGATGTTTTGGGACCCAAATAACCTCTGGTCCGTGTTGCCGGTATAAGAGCAATTCTTATATTCTGTATCATCTCAGTCGATCCAGTGTGACTGTTTCATAGTAGCCTCTTCTCGTTCAGCACTGATTCATCTTCTCTCTGCTTGCAGTTTCAGGTTTGTTAACTTGAGGTAAAAGGTGTGTTTGTAACCTAGTTGGAAAGAAATGTGATTTTACAACTTCTTAATAAGAAATGTCTGAACATGACAATAGGCACACCTTTTTTATACTTGGTCTTATGCAATTCTGTTTTGTACAATCCCTTAAAAAGTTATTTTGGTGTTCCTAAAGGCGTTTCATTATTAATGTGATACTACGAGTCTTGGAGAAAGAGTTGTTGTTTTTGATTAGTTGAGCTAACTGACAAGTATTTAAAATATTTATAATCACTATAAATGCTGTTTTTATGGCTTCATATTAATTGAAAGACTTTCTGGAATATTAGTAATATTTCTCATTTGTTGTCAGTGACGTAACAAATAATTTGCAGAATCAAGTATTTATCAAATATTTATTGTTTGCAGGCCTAAAAACATCTTATCTGGAAAGCCATATTTAGGGTATGATGATGATTGCTGGTGTAATTGGAATTTGTATAAACACAATTTATTCTCTTAAAATCTGGATGGTTCATGTTCTGTTCAGGATACAAATACTTACATTACTGTTAAGATGAGACATTTATAGATGTGTGTGATTGGGGGCTTCATTAACACCCTTGACTGACTTTCTGTTCATTTGAAATTCATTTTGTAATAAAATTATTGCTATTCGCATGGACAAATATTGCTAACTAAAAAATCTTGATACATCATGTTGCTGTTTTTCCAACACTTCCAGTTTAGTTTTAGTTAGTTTAAGTTTATTTTCAACAGTTTCATAAATGATTATAATTTCCTGTTAGCTTGCTTTATTAATTAACAATCAATACAACTTAAGAAATCATTTACACTGAGATTGTTGGGTGTTTTTCATTACATGGCCTGAGTTATCATTTTCTCAAAGTAGTGGAATAGTATTTTAATTCCAACAGTTTTACAAAAAACTTTTTTTTTTTTTTTCTGTCCAGGCTGAGATTCCTTTTGAAACGCTTCAAAGACGTTGTCCAAAACTTGACATTTACTAGTAGTTTTCTGCTTTTGTTTCATAATATGTTTTAAAAAAGACCCTAATATAGTACAATTATCTGCTGCATGGAGTACAAACATATCAACTGAATAAATAACTCAACCGTCATTTCTCTTTTAATTGCCTGTATATCTTTAAACATTCTGTTTTGCCTTAGGGGGATTCTTTCTTTAATATTTAATTGCTCCTGTGTTGTTTGGAGGCTCTTCGGTGTCCTGAACTGTCTTTTCCAGCTGACTGACCAGTCAGTGATTACTGGCCTCTAGTCCAGCTCTTTGTCAGAAGTACTTGACAGCTGGACTCTCTCAGAAATGTGGTCTGCTTGGCTTTGCAGACTGCAAACTGGCGTCAGAAGAATCCTTGAAATTAGTAAAATTGCTTTCTTGCATTCTCTTCAGTTATTGTCTCCATTCATGATGTGACAGCTTTTTGTCATGTCATGTGACTGTCATACTGTGTTGATAATTTTTTTTTTTTTTTTTGCAACAAGCCATGGATTGACATGCATAAATTTATCAAATACAGTTTTTTTTAATCAGTCAGTATTGAATGTATATCAATATATAGTATTGAATATATATCAGTTTCTACTTAGATGACTCAAAGTTAATCTTTAAAACACTAACATTTTAATAACACTGTTAAATGTAATCTTTAAAAATCTATGAATATCATTTTTTTTATATATATTGTAAATTTAAAATGTAGCAGTGCCTAAATTGATTTGTAGCATTAAAAATGACTGATTTGACTTTTTAATTTGTTTATTCAAATAATAAATATATTAAATATTTAGATAAATTATTTATTCAGATTAATTATTTACCATTATATTTTCTGGCATTTATTAGTTATCATCCATAACATTAAAAAACAACAACAACCAAAAAAAAAAAAAAAGGCTCCAGCGTGAATTTGTTGGGTTCCCATGTGTAAATGTCAAATCTTGCTTATGATTAACAGGTTCTGATCTCTGTTTCAGCTGAAAGTTTGGCTGCACAATAGTGATTCATTAACATTTTATGTTCTTGGCAGGTAGCTAAGGCTAGAAGTACAAAGACTAAACTTTTAGTTCCTGGAGAAACAGAAGAACAGAAATAAAACAGAACAAATGCAAACAGTGCGATATGTTGCAGGGCAAGATTAAAGTCAAATAAAAAGATGAGTTGAGTCAACAGCCTGTGATGTGTCTGCCATGAGAGAGATAACATAAGTGTAACGTGAAGAATTTGAGATCTTATCCATGATCAGGTCTTATCTGCAGAAGGCAATAATGCATTTTATTTTAGAAAAAGTATATCAGTTTCTTCTGTTTTGGTCCTTCCTTCCTTATTTATTTTTTTATTTTTTCAAAAGCTTGAGGAACAGGTTTGGTTATGCATGCCATCAATCATTTTTCATGTGGTATGCCGAAATACTTTTAACGCATGGGTCAAATGTCTCAGTTCAAAAACAGTACTCTTTGAAATGTGGCAACAGGTTAACAAATCTATCCGTAGGACTCTGTGAACACCTTCTACTGTGGGAAATCGACTCTAGTTTGAGTAAATTCTATAATTTGGTCACATTTTTCCCCCCTTTTTTTTTTATAAGGTAAATATAGTAAAACTATTTGCGCTACACAAACCAGTGTGTTTATGATTTTAAAGGTCTCGTTTGATTGTGTTTACAATAAGCAATATAACGTGTTCATGTTTCGCGTGTAAAAAAACACAGTATTTTTCACACAATTCACCTATCTGTATACCGCTGTTTTCACTGTCACAAAAACGGGCTGATGTCTTCCTTGTTCTATGAAGCCTCTCCTTCAGAAATATGTAAAGAGTTCTGATTGGGCCAGTGGTACCTGTGTTGTGATTCGACAGCAGCTGAGAGCAGGCTGCCCTCCTGGTAACGTGATTGGGCTAGAACGCACGTGCTGGAGATGTATTTATAATCACAGGAGGAGCGTTTTTACTGACGAGATGCGCATGAAAACCGCATTCGTTTTTTTGCACAGCCCTAACATCTAGTTAACAAAGCTAAACAGCGTTGCTCTTTGTGTAATAAGTTACAGAAACTGTTAAACGCACCAACTTAAATAATAAAATACACTTGCCGGTTGTGGTCCATAAACAACGCTTTCTCCAGACAAAGAGAACTGCTCCATCTTTCAAGAATAATCTTTGTGCGAATCCGGCATTAAACTGAATGAGATTGAGGAAGTTGTCCTCAGCAAACTGTCCTCAGCAAACTGTCCTCAGCAAAATGAGCTGCACATAGTTTTACATGTGCATTATAATTTTCGGGAACTGAGTTAAACATAAATTGTAACCATTAATCTCAAAGTACAGCGTTCCTGGGAAGCCCAAACAAAGATGACTGGACTCAGAGATGAAAAAAACAGCGTTTCAACAACATGGCGACAAACACAAACAGCTCTTCCTTCTTCTCCGTCGGAGCTCAACAAGGCCACGCCCCCCTGTTTGTGAATTCATGTGGGTGGTGGCTAGTCAAAAAAACTGTTTTAGTGACGTTATTACTGCAGGAACTAGAGGGATGTAGTCCAAACGGGTCGTTTTTTGTAGGCGAATTCTGTTAAATCAAATATCTCGCTTGGCATTGAACTTTGAGCTTTAGAATTTTACAGAAATTATTTAAAACAACAACATTACACACTAACTAAAGTTTAAAACATGGAATCACGAAGAAGGGGACTTTTAATACTCATAAAATAACATGACAACAAATAGAGCATAATGGACCAATGGTTTTTGTACAGGTCAAATAATTGCAAGCAATGGGAAGTCTTGGACATTCAAGCTTTGTTTTGCTTTCACGAAAAGTAATTTTCTTTTGTTTGTTCCATTGAAAAGCTTGTTGCTAATCTTTAATTTCAGTGATATCGCTCCATTTTCTGAGCACTCCTCAGTTCAGAGAAAGAACCCGCACTGGTTTTATGCACATTACACCTGTGGATGGGGCATCTAATTAGATTTGTCTCCCCTGGCTGATAAAAGTGTGAAAGAGACGCTACTGATTTGCTGGTGGCCCTTACTGAGAGTGATATGTCTTCAGTATAGCGTTTTCCAGAGGGTAATGGGTAGAATCACGGCGTGTAATGCTGTTATTAGGCTGTGATCAGGATGACTGATAACAGAAGCCCACAGGAGCAAGTGACTAGCGTTCCCCGATGATTCTCTTAATCTTGTGCCATGATGGCTATTAAAAAATTTAGGCAGCGTGGGTGCCAGGCGGGCTACAGTAAGAATGGCTTTAATTGTGATGAGTTATCGCACTTGCTGTTGTAAACGGGAGCGAATCCTAAAAAGGGGCTTGCAAATCTGACAAATTGATTTAATACCAAGTGACTCTGTCTCTCTAATGATCTTCGGATGTCTATTCTAACCACTTTTTAATTGCAAACTCTTTCCTTATTGTGCGAGCGTGCACTTTTAGTTCAAAACATGCACTGAGGCTCTGGCTAATTCCACAGTCCCAGTTTAGCTTCAGTATGATACCGCTGCGGTGGGCAATGGCTGATTTATGGACAATTAGATCCGTTTTTTATTTTTTTTATTTTTTTTTGTGGAGTCAACAGTGTGTGGAGAAGAAAGGAGGAAATGAGGGAAGATGCATATTGGTTCCTTAAATGCCTGACTGTGGATGTGTCTCAGTGCTGTTATTTAGTACCTTTGCATCCTTTGGGGATTCTGCATAGAGAATGGAAACCATCCAGATATCTCACAGCAGTTCCCTAACTGCATCTTGCAAAATCAAGTCATAAGTTGAACCTTTCTCAAACACAGGCTTCTGAAATAAAATGACTTTGTTATTTTTCACAAATATTCAAGCAATTGCTTCAGTGTAGCTCCTATCTTCAATAAATAAATAAATAGTAAATGTCAAGTGAATTTAGGCATCACAAGATTTACTTTTTAAGTTTGCATTAACAAAATTATTAAATGTTCATAATGTTAATTCTTTTTCAAATTGTAAAAATAAGGAAAATGGGTTTGCACAATTAAATATTGGCCAGTATATATCCAGTATCCAATATATTGTTGGATACATTGTGTCAGATAGTTGATATTGTTGCAATGTCAGAAGAACTCCTTTTGGTTCCCTAAAGATCCTTATTATTATTTTTTTTTTGTCCGAATAATATATATATATATATATATATATATATATATATATATATATATATATATATATATATATATATATATATATATATATATATATATATATATAAAATGAAAGATGCATAAATAACCTTGTGTGGAATGGAGATTTATAAAAACCTTTTGTGAAATTTCTAAAAAAAAAAAAGAAAAAAATGTTTATGGATTTGAAAGATTTCATGGATGTTAAGGTCCGTTCACACCAAGCACAATAACTATAAAGATAATGATATAGTTCTAAAAATCGTTCTTAATAATAAAGAAAAACATAGTCCACACCACAACTATAACGTTCCGGTCACAGAGAAACAATACTGTTGGAATCACTTTCAGATCTTTTTTTCCAGCTGATAAACATTACAAATATTGACAGCCAATCAGAATCCATCTTGCTGTAACGTGCTCGAGAATTTAAAGTGGCAGACTAGTGTGCACCTAAATAAACAGACATTAAATAAACAGATATTGTTCGCTGATGTGAACGCTAAAATTGTTATCGGTTTAGTTATCTTTATAGTTATATTGCTTGATATGAATGGGCCTTTACACAAAAGGAGGTTTTTTGTCGCAATGCCATAGAAGAACCATTTTGGGTTCCTCAAAGAACCTTTTAGCGACCAGTTGTTGTTTTTCTTAGCATAATGAATATCATCTCAAAAAACTTTTCCACTCTGAGGAACCTTTTTTTTTTCTAATGAAAAGTTTCAATGAATGTTAAAGGTTTTCATGGAACCATATAGATTCCAAAGAAAGAAACTATTTTTCTTAAGTGTAAATCCAGTCAATTACCATCAGATAAAATCAGAACCTACATTTGCTTTCTTCTTCATTATGCTGTTTTACTCAGCAGGGTTCCAGGGAAGTGGGCTGTGAATGTCATTTCATGTTGACTCATTGGACACTGTTGTTCATCTGTGACGGTTTTACTTAGAACTGAGCTTTCAACATTTTAGTTAGCATCCCAAATTTACCCGTTGTGGAAGGATCTTCAGGATGTTCATCCAATCACTTTTAGTCATATTTCCTAATTAACTCACACAACTGCACTTTAAAGATAGTCATGCAAACAATTTAGTACTCTGCTGGATGACATAGTATGTCAAACAACTGACAGTGTATGTGTGTTTAAGGTCACAGAAACAGGCCTAACTACTTTTGATGCTTCAGTGTTTAGGCCACTGAAACCTCCGCATATGTTGATGCAGAGTGCAACAGAGCATAACTGCATTTATATGTACGTTATTTCACATATGTTCAGTTCTGTTGGGACTTGTAGCCACATACGGTACCGTGTATGAGAAGCTTAAAGCTGCGGTAGGGAACTTTTGACGCTCTAGCGGTCAATAAACAGAATTGCTTGCGTCTTGCGGAAGAACATCGTAGCCAGAACTACTTCTCTCTGTTTATGTCTATGAAGAATCACAAAGGTACTGGGTTACTCCGCCGCGGTACCCCTGAAGCAATCTAAAATAGTCTGAATATAAACACTTATTATAGGTGCACCCTAGTGATTCAGGACAAGCTAAAAACACGGTTTGGAAAATGGATTCATGGTGTACTCACTTATTATATAAATTTTTCTACATTTTGAACACAAACAAAGTTATGGACCACAGCTCTGATTGGTTGTTTCTTACCGGGAGCGAATGACTTTCTGCAAATGGCAATAGGAGCACTGGGAGGAGCCAGAGGAGCTTGATTTTTTCACAGATTATCTGTCTCATATTCTACTGTCAGGACATAATGACAGGTTTAACAAATATGTAAAAAATACATTTTTACAAAAGTTACCTACTGCTGCTTTAACTGTATATCTGTTTTTGGCTTATCTTTGTTTTCCAGCACTTCCTGTATAGTTTAGGAAGTGGTTGTGGTGGGTAGACCACATACTATGCCTTCTCATGCACAATTTAAGTTAAAAGCACAAGTTAAAGCTCACGAACACATTAAAGCATAAATGGCGTGGGATAAAATAAAAATAAGTGGTTTGCATTAAATGTTCTCATGTAAACTGTGTATCTCATGAGTGTTTCGGTTCTTATTAACATTTAATAGCATTTAATGTTTAATGTATTAGTGCTTACTTGATCTCGAACCGAAACAAATAATAAGCATTTTTATACACAATGCACTGTTTTTGTTCTGTAGAGTGGAAGTTACACAGCAAGAACACAAGAAAGACATTTTAAACAATATTAATCATGCACTTTCTTAAATCTTTTGCCTTTTGTAGTGCTGTTTTTTTTTTTTTTTTTGCTTGACAGCCCTAAAGTTTCTTTAAAGAGGAAATGATGTGAATTCATTTTTCAGTTTATTTAATAAATTTTCCAATTTCAAATGTGGAGTTTAATGCAGGAAATTCTGGCAATATCAGTTTACTGTTTTTTTTTTTTTTTTTTTACTGTAAATGATTGATTTGTTCTCTCTTACTTCTGAAAACGTACCATTTTAACCTTACTGTTCATAAAAAATCGTTAACATTTTTTACAATGTTTTATTGTTAAAATGACACTCATTGTTTATTCACGATTCATTCTGAAGATGCTATATTGTAACATTTGCCTGTCAAAGAAACTAAATGTTTCCAGTACTTTTGAAGGACGAATACTTTTCATTTCTGTTTCAGGGAGCGAACGGGCGCCATGAGAATGTCTCCTTCATGACGAATGAACAGAAGATGGCACCAGCAAGGAGGGGGAGGATTGCCGTGGGGGTCTTCATTGCCCTGCTGGTAGTGGCGGCAGTGGTCGGATTTCTTGTCTGGCTCTTCGTTGGTACAAAGATTCACCAATCATTTCTAACTTGCTCTTAAATGATGAAGGTTGCACACCTACACTGTTTAAATACTGTTATTCTCTCCAAAACTGAATTGAACTGATCAAAAATGCAATAAAATTGTAATATTGTGAATTATAAATGCCATTACTTAATTAATAGGTCCCTCTTTCTTTCAGTCAGGACCAAAGAATTGGAACAAGAGTCCACCTCTTATAAACACAGCTCGTCCACACTGGTTTACAGTGGGCAAATGAAACTTCTCAGACCAGAGTATAGTCCAGTGTACAACAATCCCGAAAGTGCAGAATTCCAACAAGTGGCGAGGGGCTTGGAAGGAATTGTGAGTGTTTTTGCTTCCCTCAGACTTTTCTTTGCTGATGGTGTTATAAGTGTTCTGGTGACCTTGACTTTCTTTTGAAACTTTAAAGACCGTACTAAAGCTTTTAAAGAATTTTAAGTGTTTTTACACTCCAAAGATGTCAAACAGACTATTTTAGGACTCTATTTGTCTTAACATTTTATATATGTATATGTATATGTATGTATGTATGTATGTGTATATATATATATATATATATATATATATATATATACAATAAGTATATTTAAAGGTTGTATTGTTGCTGCTTATCATTGACCTTTTATATCTTATTGTAATTGTGTTAAATAATCTATGTTTTTTTTTTTTCAGATGAACAATACATTCACCAGAGATCCTCTCCTTTCTAAATACTATACCAAGTCTGTCATCACTGCCTTCAGGTACGGCTGAACCCCTGATCCCTGATTCAGACAAAGCTGATTTTACAGCATGCTCTCTAAATCAAATAGTTTTTTAAATGAAAGGACAGATCATGCTTTATGTCTTGATTTTAATGCTCAGTGGTTCCGCTGATAGAGATAAATTACAAGTCTCATAGAAACTAGGTTAAAAAAAATCACCCTAATAAAATACAAATGATAAATTTCCAGTTCAACTATTACTGCTGCTCATGCTTAGAGCCGGGGAACCATAAAAAACAGAGTGAAAATCCATTACACCAAATTAGAGGGTCATTTTTAATGGGCTCTTTTTTTGATTTGGGTCAATAAGAAACCAACTAGACCTAGCATAGCATAATTCTTAATACCATACAAAACACCTTGGCAACTAGCATTGTGCAAAGCAAATCCTAAAATTTGAAAGTACATTATGCATGGCAAACATCACAAAAATCAAGTTGTACATTCGTTCAACAATATGTCTACTTTGCACCAACTTTGCATTTGCAGTGAAGGAACCATAGCGTATCATTGGTCTCAATTTGACATTCCTGAGAATGACCAAGAGATTGTCCCGGAGCTGTCGGAGGAGCGCGTTGTCAGGGCTCTGATGAGGGGCATCCGCCAGGAGGGCAGACAAGTCGGCAACATTGCAGTTACTGACATCGACATCACTGCTTCAGGTAAGATGATTGGTAATTCTAAAGATAGCGTGTTTGCTCCACACAGTCACAGTGCAGTGATTAGGATGAGATAAGGAAGATTATATTGAAAAACAACATTATGATTCTTTTTGGAGCAAAATCTGATGACTAACTTGTATATAAATGACAAAAACAATAAAAAACACATAAAGATGCTTTTTAATAACATTGTTGATATCGGTAGGGACTTGGCTTCATTGTGCAGCTCAGTGCAGCACAGTAATTCTTTGTGTTTGCAAAAAAAAAAAAAAAAAAAACTGTAACTCTGTCCTTCTCTGGTCCCCTTATGCATTGTATACATGAGAGCAGGAGGCCTGAGTGACACCTCAGTGCTCTGCTTAAAATGATATCTCTGTATGGAGACTCATGTTCCTGTAGTGGAGTGAGAGACTGGTATTTGTGAACGCTGGAGTCAAGGTGATGGGCGGAGGAGGAGGAACAGAATATCTGACAGGCCTTTGGAAAATGGAATGAAAAAAGTACAGCATGCATCATTTTCTCTCTCTCCCTCCCTCTCTCTCTCTCTGCAGCCACAGACCCTCGCATGGCCAGGGACCCCAGATCCAGTGAGTAAAGTTTGTCCCATTTCAGTCACCGCTGCACTGTAATTTTCCACCTGGGTTGTCGTGCTCTCTCCTGTCACTCACTGAAAAATGCCTGCCCGCCTCCATCTCATGCTCGCTCTATCTCTCGCTCGCTTTCCCATCCACTTACCTTGCTGTGCACAACAGTACAGTGATCTCAAAAACCTGTTTTTCAACCGCAGAGAGTAAATGTTGAACAACAGCTCTTCAACAGCACCTTCATACGAAAGTCTAAATTATCTGCATTAAACTGCAAGTGCATGGACGTTTCTTCTAACTTTAGAGTCAACATGAAAGCCAAATTGACCCGTTTTTCTTCAATGAAATATTTGGCTTGTAATCTTTCATACAAATATAATAACTTGATTTCTAGGCTTTCCTTATTTGAGACCAGGGATTCCCAAAATGTTTGTCAGCCAAGCACATTGACCTAAAATAGTAAATAAGTAACCCCTGAGAGTTGATATTTAAATAATTTAGCAACACCTTGACATTATTTACGGTTGACTGGGGTACTGGTCACATGACATGCAGGGACACAAATAAAACTGTTAAATAAATGTACTTGTGGATTAATTTTGAAAATTTATGTTTTTATTTTATTTGTATTTTAGTATTTTATGATTTAATTTAGTATTCATCAACTCACAAATCACTCTAAGCTTAGTGTTTAATGTGATATTTTTTTAGCATTAATATTTAAGGTCATGTCATTAAATAGAAAATAATGGAATATAAAAAAAATTAAAGTACAAATTAGTTTCATTTTGACTTCTAAGTCTATTTAATGCTGGAGAAGCAAAAAAAAACAAAACAAAAAAAACGGGAATACATTTTCATATAATAATGTTTCCATAAAAACCTGTTTCAATCTGAAGTTAAAGATGTGCTGGACTACTGACAACAGCACTCAACAGCTAATGAATGATTTCGAAACATTTAGTTTTTAACTCTGTGGTTATGGTGATGTTATTTTGTGGTCTGTTTGGTTATAGTTGGGACATATAAACAGTGATTGATTAAACATGCCTCAGTTTAGTTTGCACAATACATCACAATAAGGAAGAAAATCTAGCCACAGTTTTGATTCATGCAGATGTTTAAGGTTTTTTCTTGATCTTTTGTCCATCCAATAATCCACTCTGTTCAACCACTTTGAGGGGGCTAAGGATCTTTGTGCTTCTTATACTTGCTGCACAGCAATTATCATCTGATGTGTTATTTACCTAGAACACAATAAGTTTAAAT
Source organism: Carassius auratus (assembly GCF_003368295.1). NCBI lineage: Eukaryota > Metazoa > Chordata > Actinopteri > Cypriniformes > Cyprinidae > Carassius > Carassius auratus. Next base: position 179,172 of record NW_020528783.1, read on the forward strand.
CTATCTTTTTCCTGTTTCTGTTATCAGAGAAATGCTTTTACAGTCTCATGGCTGACACCACCAACAAAGAATTTACATCTCCGGATCACCCTAGGAAATACCCAGCTAAGTCCCGATGCCAGTGGCAGATCCGTGCTCCCAAAGGCTACGCCATCATTGTCAAGTTCAGGACCTTTCACATAGAAGATGACTGTGCCAATGACTACGTGGCCATCTACAACTCTCTCAGTCCTGACAGCACGTATGCTATCACAAAGTGAGTACATGCCACTTTCACACCTCAGATTTGACTTGAGTGTCATTTTAAAGGAATGTTCCAAGTTAAAAAACAATTATGTTCTGTCAGTATCACTTGAATACCATACAAAAAATAAGTAAATAAATAAAAAACACTTTTAGGGACTTCAGATTAGCATGTGCTGTAATTTACAACCAATCTTTTTTCCCCTCATATACTCATATAGGCTGCATCTATTTGATTATAAATACAGTAAAAACAGTAATATTGTGAACTATCATTGGAGTTTAAAATAACCATTTTCTATTTCAATTTATTGTGATGTAAAGCTGAATTTTCAGCATCATTACTCTTAATTTTAGAAATTATTCTAAAATACTGATTTGCTGCTCATAAAAACATAATAAAAGTTGGAAATGGTTATGCTGCTTAATATTTTTGTGAAAATTTTAAAATAAAATATTATTTTGTTTAAAAAAAAAAGTACAGTATAGGATATATGTTATATCCTTTGCAATGCATCTCTGCCTTTTAAACTTCAAGGAAGAAGCCCTCTCATCTGCGCTGGCTACACAACTTTTCAATTCTATTGCATTTTTCATGGTTGGCATCCGGCTTCTTGCTCAGGATTGGCTTGTTAAGACCTCTTTCTAGCACCTCTTATTTACATGCCAAGTTTAAGTCACCTGGGTCATGACAGACTTTAGTAAAGGAACACTGTACTTTTTTTTAATGTTATTTTTTATTTATGCTATGTAACAAATAACCTGAAGAGTAAAGGTCGTAAACTGTATCTTAAAGTCAGTGTGCTCTGAGCATAATTCACACCACCACTCCCCGTTTCCAAGGTGACACAGCGTTCCTGTGCATCACAGCCATACAGTTCATAATAATGTTGTTACGCCCCAGGAATCTCTCTCTCTCTCTCTCTCTCTCTCTCTCTCTGTATCTGTCTTGAGGCTTCTGAACTCGATATACCAATGTGACTTTGCTTTGACATTTAATTTCACTACAAAGTCAAAGTTTACACAATCTTGATAGAATTAATGATCTTAAAAAGATTTATTAAATCTTTTTGGAGGTCATCTGCAGGCTTATATATACAGGTTTATACCATTGACAAAATGTACTTTAGAAACAAACATACCAATTATACAACCTCACAGATTTTCGTCCCATCAAGCAATTTAATATATATGTATGTGTGTGTGTGTGTGTGTGTGTGTGTGTATACACCGTTGCTACAGTTCTAACACTCTTGCACCTTTTATCACAGACAGTGTGGACTTCGCCCCCCTACAAATCCTCTCGAGGTAGTTTCTTCTGGTAACGTCATGCTTGTCAACCTAATCACTGATGTGGCCCAGACACCTGGATTCAGAGCGGTTTACACTGTCGTTCCCATTATTGCTGGTAAAGTCATTGATCATTCTGTACAATGCTTTAATATTCTATAGTTATAAGTCTTGCAGTGTCTGCCTTGGAACTCAAAAATAATGTTGAATTGGACTTGAAGTGTTCCATGTTATAAATATCTGTTTTCCATTCACCCCCCCATACTAATTTCTAGCTGGGAGCTGTGGAGCATCTCTGACTGCTCTCACAGGAAACTTCACCTCTCCTCATTTTCCCAGTTTCTATCCTCCTTTGTTGGACTGCAGCTGGACCATCAACGTAAGCCCCACATGACCGTTTCACTTTTCTTTATTTACCAATAGAGAGAACTCTGTAATGGCTGTTCTTTCTTTTATCATGTTCTTTCTGTCATGAAACACAAAAGGAGATGTTAGGTATAATGTAATTAGTTTTTTAAATGAATGCATTTTTTTCCAGTAAGGATGCGTTAACCTGATCACTGTCAATCAGTGTTTCTAAAAATAAAATAAAATAAAAAATGTAAACAGCACAGCTGCTTTCAACATAGATTTGCACAGCAAACTAATCATGAATTAGTTTGAATTAATTCTGAAGAATCATGTGACACTGAAGACTGGAGTAATGATGCTGAAAATTAAACTTTGCCATTACAGGAATACATTACATTTTTAAATATTAAATTAGAAACCATTTATTTTAAATTCTAACAGTAGTTACAGTACTACTGTTTTACTGTATTTTTGACCAAATAAAGTCTTGCCGAGCATAAATTATTATAATTTTTTTTTAAACATAGACAAATCTTAAAGTTTAGAACCGAAGTGTATAAGTAAATACTTGTCTGAAGGTGCAATTTTTGAACTGAGAAAATGTGAGCTTTGAGAGATCTGGCAAATTGTCCGATTTTTTTTTTTTTCAGCTTATAAGTTCATAAGTGGTGAAAACTACATTAATATAAAGCAGCTCAGGCATTCTGCTTAACATCTCTGTAACAAAGTTTGTAGATCGGGAAGGAGGCGGGAACCGGTGAACATTTAAACATAAAACTTTAATTATCAAATAAACAAACACAAAACAAAGTGACAGCCCCTCACGGACGACTGCTCCATAAAACATATCAAAACTACCGTATTTTTTTGGACTATAAGTCGCACCTGAGTATAAGTCGCATCAGTCCAAAAATACGTCATGATGAGGAAAAAAAACATATATAAGTCGCACTGGACTATAAGTCGCATTTATTTAGAACCAAGAACTAAGAGAAAACATTACCGTCTACAGCCGCGAGAGGGCTTTTCAGGGGAGACTACAGGAGCACTGAGCAGCATAGAGTACAGCATGCTGTAGATGGTAATGTTTTCTCTTAGTTCATTTTTTTCTTGGTTCATGTCAAGTTAATTTTGATAAACAAGTCGCACCTGACTATAAGTCGCAGGACCAGCCAAACTATGAAAAAAGTACGACTTATAGTCCGGAAAATACGATACAACATAAAATCCTTTCTCGTCTTTCACTGTCGTTACTCTTATCCTTCGGGAGCTCCTCCAGGGAACTTGAGACTGGTGAGAGGTGCAGGTGTCACTCATTATGCTTTACTCCACTCACCCCACTTGTCTCAATCTTATTTTGTGTTTCACAAAAGAAAGAAAATAATAAGAGGTCAGACTCAGAACAATATGATAGTGAAGAAATGAAGACAACATTTTCATATTTGATTGAACTACTCCTCTTGATTAGGGTTGTAAAAGTGCTCTTTTATTATTGAGCTATGCATTTTTGAAAATAACCGTGAACAACATCATGTGGGTTCTGCAGGTTCCTGCTGGCAGAAGGATAAAGCTTGAGTTCAGTATGTTCCGTGTGAAAGAGCCGATGGTGGACACTAGCACCTGTCACAAAGACTACGTAGAGGTGCTGGGTAAAAAGTGAGTTCTGTCATCTGTCCTACCATGCCAACCATTTCCGTCATCATTTCTTGTCTGCTTCCTGACAGTCTGAAATAAAAAAGGCCCAATAAATAAAAGTTTGTTAATTTAGCTGAAAACCATTTGTTGCCAATTAATTTTTAGTTTCATTTTAGCTTTTGTTGTTTTGACACTTCTTTACTTCCTCTACTTTTGAAGGTATTGTGGAGAGAAACGTAGACTTGTTCTTTCTAGCATCACTAATTCCTTAGAAGTGAAGTTCCATTCAGATGAATCCTACACTGATAAGGGATTCAGGATCGTTTACACCGCCTTTGACCCTGGAAACCGTACGTAAGCCCAGTGTTTCAATATGGCCAGCCAAATCCAGTTATGAAATTTTGATCCTGGACCATTTAAAACCAACAGATCACATTATTATATAATTAGAACTTTCTTTCACTTCTCCTTTGTGTTGGGTTCTGGCCGTCTTCCTGTTTTTACCCTCATGAATTTCATCTCCAGCTTGCCCTGGTCAGTTTGCATGCACCTCAGGCTACTGCATCAAAAAAGAGCTACAATGTGACGGGTGGAATGACTGCGAAGACATGAGTGATGAGAAAAACTGCAGTAAGTCTCATCCCTGTCAGGATTTTACTAAATTGTCATTCAAACCTTTTGAACTGAATTAGCCCTGTGCAACAGGATACTGATGTAGAACGACACGAAGATGAATTTACAAAATTGCAATTCAGTTGCTGTATAAAATTCAGTCCAAATGAATAAAAACAAAATCAAAAATGTAATTGTTACATAATCTGACATATATATATATATATGTGTGTGTGTGTGTGTGTGTAATATAAAAATATGTTGTTTTCTTAAGCTGATTGGACTGATTCCTCCCATTTATGTTCAGTACTGTCAGTTTTACTGGTGATTTTACAATTGTACTCATTGTTTTTAGATGTACAGAACTTAATTTAAAATACTAGTTCAAAATGTATGTATTATATGAAATATTATATATTAGATGTATGATTTGTCATGTACGTATGTTATTATGTATTGAAAATAATGAAATGTTAGCAAATTTTACACTATAGGTGGTACAGTATTTCAAACATCAGTTCTTTAGATCATCAGTTTATGTTTATGGTTAATTCAAAATCATGTATAAGTTCCACTTCCTTAACTTCAGATTTGCATTATAATTTTGCATCCTGTTTGCAAGTAACCAGTAAACTTAAAAAAAAAAAAAAAAAAAAAAAAAAACTAAAATAACCTTAAGATGAGTGTTTACATGGTTCTAATAATTGACAAATATTGGTTATGTTAGACTTAAATTTTATGTTGACACATTATTTAGTTCAATGTGGTTTGTGTTTCAGAGTGTGATGACGAACAGTTCACCTGCAAAAATGGCCTGTGTAGACCTCAGTACTTTGTGTGTGACAGAGCGAATGACTGTGGTGACAATAGTGATGAGGAAGATTGCGGTGAGTTTCTCTAAGTACTGACAGACAAAGCCATGGCAGGTGTTTTATCTCCACAAAGCGAAACCTCATTGAGGTCACATGACCAGCTGTTTCCTTGGATTCCAATAAACAAATTTAAGATTAACTTACTTTGATCTATGACTTTTTCCTTGAGAACTTCAAAACATGCTTCTTTGTTGCACACTATAAAAAGCCACTTTGATTCTTGCCATTGAAGGACACTTGGTTTTGTTTTGGTGTTCCTCCTAGATTGTGGCAGGGCTCAGGAAAGGTGCGGAGACGGTGCCTGCATCCCACAAGAATTTATATGCGATGGGAAAAATGATTGTGCTGATGGCAGTGATGAGGTCTCCTGTGCAGCAGGTGAGTGGATTTAACTTTGACTTACTGACCACAGATCTGCTTTTCCATAGAGCTTATCACCAGGTCAATCTAACTAGTTTTGTAAGCTTACAGTATGTGCATCGAATATACCTATTCACAAGCAACAAACAACTTATGTTTTGACATGGCATCATAGGTGCCACTTGAAAGGAAACAAAGCACTACAAAACAAAATAATAAAAAAATGAAAAAAGATACAAAACAATAAACAAAAGATACAAACAACCAACAATAGATACAAAACAAAAGATACAAAACAACAAAATAAAGATACAAAACAATAAACAAAAGATACAAAACTGAATTAGTCAATGTAGGCCATATATAATTATAGTCAATCTAATTATAACTTGTATATGTAAATACATAAATAAATATATATGGAGTGGAGAATGTGCTAACCTATGATGAAAATATTGTTACAATAAATAAAAATAAAATAATAAAAATGTCCCTTTTTTTTCTTTGAGGTAAACATTGAACATTTCCATTGTGATATTAACATATGCAGGTCCGAGTCATTCACAGAATCATAAAATATTATAGTGCTTTCTATTGTTGGGCTGGATGTCCATTTATAGTAAGACTATCCCTATCTGTCTATAGTTTAGGGTCTCTAATGTCAAGTTAAGTTTGGAAGAAACTGAGTTTTACGTTATCTGTACTCTTTCTCTCTTAGCGGCTGGTATCTGCAATGATTTCTCCTTCAAATGTAAAAACAAAGACTGTGTAAACAAAGTGAACGCAGAGTGTGATCGTGAAGCGGACTGCTCAGATGGTTCGGATGAACAGGGATGTGGTAAGTCACATTTTCGATTTGTATTTTTGCTTTCATAATCTGTGTTGTCTAGTAACTGGCCACGTGTTGCACAATATGAAGAACTTTTTGATTAATACACAGCTGTGCTGATATTCAGACCAACAGCACTGTTGATCATGTGATATTGCCTATATATATTATTTAACTGTAGTGCTCAGTTGGGTATTTCACTTGTTTTACATTGACCTGCAGTGTGGTTTATCTAATCATAATTAGGAGTTAGAAGTATTTCTTATTATATTCAATTTGCTGTTTGGAGTCCTTCATTTTCCACTCAAGTGTTACATAATGTGAAGCTGCGCTGATACCAGATGTATCATTTTTGAATGTACTTTAGATTAAGTACCTTTGCAAAGTATTTAATTCACCGTTTAATAAAAAGGCATTGTCAGTTGATTATAAACCACCAAAGATCTATCCCTTAACAACACACTTAAAGAGAATAATTTTTACAAATTTAAAGGGACAGCAATTGATTTTAGCAAAGAAAAAAGTGTAACCCTTATGATTAATTCTTTGAGATGCACAGACAAATTATGTGAAAAAATTTTTTTTTTTTAATCTGTTTCGTAATTGTAGTTAGTTTTAATTAAAAACTATTATAGATTTATAATATGTAACATTATAATTATAAATGCACATACAATTATCGGTATGAATTTCAGTGTCTAATTTCTAGTGTCTTTATTGTATAATAATTTGAGGTTAATGAGCTCCCCACTTTCACATTTCACATTTAAAAGCAATTGCAGTTTCCAGAAGTTGCTTCTGCATCATCAACAATATGGTTATTAGTGTATAAAATATATATATAATTTTTTTTTTTTTTTATCTATATATGAAACCTTATTTGACATTATTTCTCTATTATAGTCCTCAGGGTTGCTAGTTTCATTGTCCTTTTCTCATTGTGTTTTTTTTAGCCAGCATGGTTCATTCCTCCATATATCTACATTGTTATGATTCTGCTGTAGTCCCGGTAAAGGCCGACTGTACTGTGTGAGTCAGAGCAGATGTTATAAGAAACTCGCCATCTTTCAGTGCAAAAAGTTTTGCAGTTATCTCTCTGATCTTATCCCTGCTGGTCATGTTCAAGACCCCCCATCACCTCTCGTCTCAGCATACCAATGATGTCTTCCTTAAAGTCTTTGTGTCCGAACTCTTCTTACAATTTGGTTTCAGACTGTGGAGTCCGGCCATTCAAGCACAACCGTATTGTGGGTGGGCAGAACGCAGATGTGGGTGAATGGCCATGGCAGGTCAGTCTACATTTCAAGTTTGAGGGACATGTTTGCGGCGCCTCAATCATCTCTAACAAATGGCTGCTGTGTGCTGCCCACTGCTTCATCCAGCCTGACCCAGCGTGAGTCCGTTTATTGCATCTCTGTATGGCTGTTAGTGTTAGTGCTGTATTTAATTTAGCTGTAGGTAATGATAATTTATCACAGACATAAATTAGACATTTGTAATGTATCTTTCTCCATTTGCTTTGTGCTCAAACTTCTTCCTGCATTTGTGCTTTGTGTTGGATCAAAGCCTGGGCTTGATTTCTGTTCAGTGGCCAGCAGGTGGAGCACAAGATATGCAGTACAATCATACATTTCTGAGACTGAAATTCAGACTGAAAGCTGAATTAAAAAATATTACACAACACTGTGTTTATTGTCAACAGCTACAAAATGACATCCAACTGGCTGACATACAGTGGTCTGCGGGACCAGAACATCCAGGACGGCTATGTTCAGAAGCGCTCTTTGAAGAGCATTATCACCCATCCAAACTACAACTCAATGACCTACGATTATGACATCTCACTGCTGGAACTGAGCGATCCTTTGAACTTCACCAACACCGTGCATCCCATCTGCCTTCCGGCATCCACCCACGTCTTCGCGGCTGGTATTGGCTGCTTTGTTACGGGCTGGGGCACACTCCGAGAGGGAGGTGGGTGAGACAGCTTGTGTGCCTGAGGGCTCCCCTTTGCATTTAGAGTTCTGTTTTCTATGAGATACCTTTAGAATTTTGCCGCACAAGTTTGACAATTATCAATTCCATGTCTCAGGGTCACTTTTAACACAACTTTTGTTCTAAGATTTTGTGGAAGCACATGATCATCATAATAAATGTTTCAAACACTCATACTAAGTAGAGTTGCTCATTGGTAATAGAGGTGGTCTCATATGACTAATGTTTTATTTATGTGTTGTAGGAAGTGTTGCACAAATCTTGCAGAAAGCAGAAGTAAAGGTGATTAATGATACAGTATGCAACATGGTGACCGAAGGTCAGTTGACCTCTAGAATGATGTGTAGTGGCTACCTCACTGGAGGTGTGGACGCTTGTCAGGTAAAACCATTCCTATTTATTTTTTTTATTTTTTTATAACAAAAACACATGGGATCGGATATTATAATTTTGTTCTGGGCCACTTGCAATATATTTAAGAATAAATAGGAAATGTTTCTTTTTTTCTTCTTCTTTTTTTTTTTTGGATTGTCAGGTCAGTTCTTAGTATTTTATAAACAATATTGTGAAAAACTATTATAATCATCAAAATAATAATAAAAGTTGTCTCTTTTGCACAAACAAAACACTGTGCATAGACCAAATCGCATATAAGAATAATATTGTGTGTTTACATTAGTGGATTTCTGGCAACATTTTTATGTAAAAAAATTAAATAAAAATTCCTCTGTTGTCCAAAGCTTAGCATTGTATTAAATTTTACATGAAATTTTGCAGTGCTTACATAGACAACTCAAACCAATTTCTGTTTGTTGGTCAACATGGTCCAACTTAAACTTTATGTGAAATGTGCGTAGAGAAATCTAGATTCCTGTTAAAATTGCTCTTTCAACTAGTTTCAACAATAACAGTTCAATGAACAATTGTACATGTTGGGCTGTTTTTTTTAATGGCCATTTACAGACTCAAAATCATAATGCCTCAACCCCAGATGTAATTTGAAAATCTGAAATCTACAGCACGTGCAAATTTACACATTTATTGAATGTTAATGAATTCGAGGTAGTTTATTAGCCATTTAGATGCATAGTCAAGCCCTGCAGGGATAAGTCTTTTTTTTTTTTTTTTGTCCTGTTCTGTTCATTCAGAAACATCTACAGTACAGACATGACATGAGCATAATGTCGTCAAAATGTTCAGCTAATGTTGTTGTCTTCCTGCATCCTCGTAGTGGAGAAGATTAATTATTCTACTTGGTTCCCTGATATTTAAATGAGCTGATTTCCATAATTTCTACTTCTATCTCACTTGTTATTCATCTTGCTTTCCTCTTCTGAACGCTCTGTGCGTCTCTCTTATTCTGGGTGTAATCTTCTTAGTGTGCTTTTCTCTCGCACAGGTTCTGGTCCTGGTCTTGTGACTCCTTTCCATCTTCCTCTCTCCTGGTTTAGTAGCGCGTAGATTTTCTCTCGCTCTTTTTTTCTTTGCTCCATCTTTCTCACCCTCTGTGATCTTCTTTCATTCACTTAGTAGTTTTGTCTTCCTCTCTCTCTCCTCTCATCTCCCAATTCAAATATGCTTCATTGCCACGTCTGTTTACATTGCAATATTGGCAAAGTAATTAAGAGCCGAATTGTATTACACACAAAACAAATCATTTAGGAATAATAGTAATGGAATGAAATGACACAGTAAATAAGCAGCTTAAATTAGAGGCACAAAATAATAAATGATAAGTGATTAAAATAAAAATTGAAACGTTTACAATTGCTTTGCACTCTCCCCTTTTTTCCCCAAGTTTCTCTTATACATAATCATCACTTCATCTCCTCTTTCAATTTTAAGCACTTTATTGGCAAAATTGTTTTATATGCAATATTGCCAAAGCATCAATACACACAATGAAAAAATTTCCCCATTAACACTAAAATAAATAATCATGATATATAATAAAAATCGAATAAACATTCAGTGATGCATTAAAAAAACATTCTCTAGAATAGATCAACAGGCAACTCTTGAATACGGTGATCAAATATGTGTAGGGTCCATGCATTTCATCAAGTTTTGGAAAATGTGGAATGATGTTTAAAAGTTTCTTTCTTTTGGCTTCCACAGGGAGACTCCGGCGGTCCTCTTGTGTGTCGTTCCGATGTAGGCAAATGGTTCCAGGCTGGCATTGTGAGCTGGGGAGAAGGCTGCGCTCGGCGGAACAAGCCTGGCGTCTACACGCGTGTCACCAAACTGAGGGAATGGATCCGTGAAATCACAAACATATAGTGGAGCCTGGACCTGCAATCATACGACAACCAAAGCAGAAGAACACATATGTTGAGTGCCATGAATATTTAGTACAGTATGTGAGTCGCACTCACAAAAGCAAAAGTGAATACAAATTTGGTCGACATCTGTTGTGAGAAAAAAAATAATTTAATTGTTTCATAATAGCATTTTCATTCAGTATGACTATTTGGTTGTTATGGCTTATGAATGATGTTTTTCATAGATGTATCAATCAAAAGTTAATTTCAGCTTTAGTCAACCAAATAAAATGGTTCATAAAATACATGCAGATACCACTATAATGACAGTATATATCAATGTGATGTACTGTTACACTCTTTGTCATGGAGATGGAGTTCCATTTGTTGGTATCTGATTCCTTTAAAAGTTACTTCATAAATGGCACTTCGAGATCAAACTGACCTATTCTGAGACTTTTGACCTGGTGGAAGTTTTGTTGTAATCTTTATGAATTATATTTGGTTTAAAACGGTTTTCTTATGCTCAAAGTGTGCCTTTATTCCAAAGACTGCCCCCCCCCAAAGCCTGGCAAAGGTCAAAAGCTTCTTTGCAATCTAGAAATTTCTAGGTTGACCTTTTTTCCTCACATCTGTGTGATCTCAGAACCTCAGTGCCAAAGCTCTGAAATGGAGGATTAGGTAAAAACAGGATATTTCCATCATCCATTTGCTAAAACAACTAAGGCCAACATAGGTCACACACTTCTGCAGCATGTTAAAGTTCCAGCCAATCAATGTCAAAGCAGGATAGTCTCTCCTTCAAAGAGGCCCGAACGTATCAAGGAACCTATACCGTGGCTTCCTTATAGTCTTGGCAAGTTTCTTTCCCATGGAAAGTCCACTTGCTTGGTAAGATTTTCAGGCTTTGTGATGTAATGACTTAATTTCCCAGGAGGGACAAGAGACGTTTGGTGTATTTTGAGAGATGTAAAGCAATAGGCTGTATTTATGTACTACAGAAGTTTCATATAGCATCATGGTGTGCATTTGACCTATTGAGGCCTTGTTAGGATTTCATTTTTAAATTGTGTAAATTTCAAACAACTTTAAATTGTTTTTAAAACTGCAATGCTTATCTATTGCCTTAAGTGTCTGGGTGACTAAATGCTTTTTGTATTGTTCATGTAACTGATAACTTGTTGGTCCTTTCTGTTTCCTTGTGTTTTATATTTTATCACTATTCAAATGTTTTAACGTATGCTGGAGTTTGTAATGTTTTCTTGAAAATAAAATACATGCTGGTTTTACATTACTTTTTTTTTCCCGTTCGCTCCAGAAGGGTAATTTCCAAGTAATTTCATTTCCTCCTTAAACAACGTCAACGTTGCCTTCAACAATTATATGCCCATAAATCAGTGGACTCCTAATGGAAAACGAATCCAGAAAGCATCATAAATCTACTTTTTTTTTTTTTTTTCTAAGTTGATATGAGAAAATCCACAGCATGTCTTTGTTACAGATGTGAACGTAGCTACTTAATTTTGACATTGCCCCAATAGGTTTAATTCATACCTGCCAACCTTGAGACCTCAGAATTAGGGAGATATTCAAAAGGCGGGGGTAGGGAGGGTGGGGGTTGTGTCACACACAAATCACACACACAAACAAACGTAAAGAAGAATATAATTCATTTATCTGTACATAGTTTATACATATTATGTACAGTAACAACAACCCAAACCCATTTATGCACATCCAACCCAACCCAGTCCATTTAGTTAGGAATTTGCAGGCATATTTTTTTCTTTTTATTCGCCATGTCTTTTCTTTATTCCTCTTCCCCTTCTTCTTCTTTTTCTGTTCTGAATTTGCCGCGCTTGACTTCGGGGTGTAACCTTTATTATTGGGAATGGAACGGCTACAGCGACCGGAAATTTGCTGTCACACCGCCGTAGCCAAGAACGTAAAAATCACTAAGCAACTGTAAACAGGACAGTGCAACGCGGCATTAATTCACTTATTGAGATACAAAAAATTTGGCATTAAATGACAATCTTTTGTCAGAAAAGGAGTTTCTAATATTGTATGATGTAAATAAGTAAAAAGCTAGATTTACCATGTAAGCAATAGGCTACTTGCCTTTTAACCTTGATTACATGGAGGAAGACGAATGCTTAAATGAATTTCGTGTTAGAAAATGTGACCTACCAATTCTGGTAGATTTTCTCTCTTTTTTTATGCATTAAGCATACGCTTTTATCCAAAGCGTCTTACAGTGCATTCAAGCTATATTTTTTCTTTTTTTTACCTATCATGGTAAAATAAAATATTTTTTATTACCTATAGATGTTCTCGGGATTCCCAACGAGATCGTTTGTGATCAAACAATCATAAACTGATGTAAATTACAGTGTCATATGCGGATATGCCATAACATTTATTTACCTAATCTCTCACATTGAAGCGACTCCGGCAAATCAGCTGTTTTCCCGTAGTAGACCGATAAAGTAGAACGTTACAAAGTAGCAGTAAAATTCGCGCATGTGCAATATAACGCCAGAATGGCGTTGCCGTTCCACCAGAGGCTGTTGCTAAGTTCTGTCTGAATCGGCGCCAAGTGACGGATGGTGTAGAAATTTTGTTGTCTGGGTGGAAATCGGGAGAAAGGTCGGCCTGGGAGATTTTCGGGAGGGGCTTTGAAATTCGGGAGTCTCCCGGAAAAATCGGGAGGGTTGGCATGTATGGTTTAATTAAAGGTACAATTTGTAAGATATTTGCATTAAAATATCCAAAAACCACTAGGCTAGTGTTATATATTTTGCCAAACTGCCATCGTTAATCTTCCAGAGACGGCAAGCTTGAGCGGGGAGTTCTTTGGTGTGAGTGAGCAGGAGTAAGTATTCTGATTAATTATTTTGTGTATTATTTTAAAATGTAACGCCAGTACGCCATATTAAGTTAATTGCCTGCGAGCTTCTCTTCCTGTCCTTACGGTAATGCGACAGAGAGTCCGTGGTTATGACGCAATCGTTAGCCTATTTTTACAAAAACTGTTTCTAGGGGGCCATAATGTAACATAGAAAGTAATGGAGCCCTTTATACATTGTCGTGTATCTTTAGAAATAAATAATGGACAAATGGAGTCTTTAAACGCCTCAGATGTAAAGTTATTCGCTGTCAAAGTGATGCCAAAATAAATGGGAGGTCAATGGGATACTAACGCAAGTGAAGTTCTGCTACAAGATGGCGGCACCCGGCTGACTTCAACTTCTGGTCGACTTCCTTGCCGCTTGGGTAGAAGACAACAAATCCCATCATTCATCAAACCGAGCGTTTATTATTATTGTTTTGGTAGTGTGCCCTCTCGTGGCAGGTCCTACAACCTGTACCTTTAAGCACTGCACTGCAACAGTTGTTTTAAATGGTTGACAGAATATTTAACTTGGGTTAATTACATGCCATATTTGCGAACGTGTATTGTTGATTTTGTGCTTAATTTCATTGTTATAATTGTGTAACGAGGAAATATATAAATTGTATTATTAATAAGTTTGTTGATTTATCACTTAGTCGGCTCCACGGACGTTTAGCGCTCTAGGCAACTCAACTGAGAATTCACCATAGAAAAACGTTGATGAATTTGTTTCTAACGTAGAGGACTAGCATTTGTGACAATAAACTAATCACTATTAGGTTTCATACATTCTATATTCCAAAATTGCTACTAACCTAACTCGTTAAAAATGTAAATTCTTGTAAACAAAGTGATTAATTCTTCTTTCTGTTATTCACCACGGTAGCTTTAAAACTAACCATTTTGTTCACAAGACACTCACTGAGTGTTACTGCCTTCTCACTGTCTGAAAGGGATAGTTCACCCAAAAATAACAATTATGTCATTTAATAACTCACCCTCATGTCGTTCCAAACCCGTGAGACCTCCGTTTATATTCGGGACACAGTTTAAGATATTTTAGATTTAGAACAAGAGCTCTCTGTCCCTCCATTGAAGCTGTGTGTACGGTCCATGTGACATCAGAGGGTCAGTTAGAACTTTTTGAGGCATCAAAAATACATTTTGGTCCAAAAATAGCCAAAACTATGACTTCATTCATCATTGTCTTCTCTTCGTTGTCTGTTGTGAGAGAGAGTTCAAAACAAAGCAGTTTGTGATATCCAGTTCACCAACTAATCATTCGATGTAACTGGATCTTTTTGAACCAGTTCACCAAATCAAACTGAATAGTTTTAAACTTGTGTCTCCAATACGCATTAAACCACAAATGTCTTTAGCTGTTAACTTTTTTAATGTGGCTGACACTCCCTCTGAGTGTCAATATCCCGGAGTAATTCATGTACTCAAACAGTACACTGACTGAACTGCTGTGACGAGAGAACTAAAGATGAACACCGAGCCGAGCCAGATAACAAACAAAACATTGACTTGTGCTCTCGGACCAAATCTAAAGTATCTTAAACTGTGTTCTGAAGATAAAAGGAGGTCTCACGGGTTTGGAACGACATGAGGGTGAGTTATTAATGACATAATTTAGATTTTTGGGTGAACTATCCCTTTAATGAAGAAAAACAGAGTTTGCATTGTAGTCTATGTTACTAGGTTTGCACATTATGTATATTCATTCTTGTTTGTGTATTTTCGGCAGTGTTCATAGTATGCAAGGGATGATGACAGCTGATGGAAACATGACCCTCAATTTACCAGAGTAACCGTCAGTTCATTTGTTTAATGCTGAGTACGTGTTTATGTCTTCAGCACTCCCTGCGGTGAAGTTCGGCGTGACATGATGAAATCTGAGAGTCTGGGTGACACGACAAGATAATGTTCACACGACACCCGCTCAGTCAGCGCAATATTTGGCGTAGAGAGAGAGAGAGCCAGTGCCTGCTATGTTTGATACGCAGACAGCGGGAGGCTTGGGATTCTCATCCGTCTTTATTAAAAGCCCTGCTGTCACCGTGGGAATAAGAGAATCAACATAGGCATCACTGCTAATTTATGTATTCATCAACTCGACAGCCCTGGTATTGTTTGTCCTCATTTCCTCATGACATTTGACGAGACTCAGCGATGTGTGCCAAACTCACTCCAGTCAGAGCAGATATTATTCGAAATGGTTTTATTTAAATATAAATATGTGTACAAAGTTACAAGCAACAATAGCTCATTTTTAGCAAATAAAATTATTTGAACATTATTAAAAAAAAGAAGAAGAAAGAAAAAGTCAATTAGTTAAAAACTGATAAGTAACATGGGGGAAAAACATTCTGAACCAAATAAAGTAAACTCAAAGAAATAGATATATGCATTTTATAATATAAAGGTACTTTACAATAGAGCAGCTCACACTCTGTACATTAAGGCTTATATAAAATATAAAAATAAAGACAAGCAATGTTCATTTCAAATTTTTTTTTTTTTTATCTTTCCAAATGGAGCCGACCATTCAGGCTCAAATGGCAGTATGGAAACTTCCAAATGCAGGTATCCAAGATCGAATTGATGTAGGGTGCAGTAAGTGGTTTCTCACACAAGGAACGGACAGATGAGAAGAAATGCTGAATACGTTCACATACACACATCATCTGCATGCAACAGACAGGAATGAATTTCCCAACAATTTGTACAGTCATTGAAGTGGCTCTAAGTGGATATGGACAGTACTGCATTTCACTTACTATTTCTTTTTTTTTTTTTCTATGTACCGTATTTTTCGGACTATAAATTACACCTGAGTATAAGTTGCACCTGTCCAAAAATACATCATGATGAGGAAAAAAACATATATAAGTCGCACTGGACTAAAAGTCGCATTTATTTAGAACCAAGAACCAAGAGAAAACATTACCGTCTACAGCCACGAGAGGGCACTCTTTACTGCTCAGTGGTAGACTTCAGGAGCACTGAGCAGCACAGAGCGACCTCTCGCGGCTGTAGACGTTTTTTTTTTTTCTTCTCTTGGTTCATGTCAAATTAATTTTGATAAATAAGTCGCACCTGATTATAAGTTGCAGGACCAGCCAAACTATGAAAAACAGTGCGACTTATAGTCTGGAAAATACGGTAAACATTTTAGTGCTGCCTGATGGTGTCAGCCATGTCAGCATGACATTAAAGTCACCTTGGCACACTTAATAACATACAGTGGTCACATAAGGAACGTTACAATATTATTACTGCAAGCTGCAAGGCTGTGCTGTAATTTAGGTTTGCCGTATATGGCTCGACTTAAGAAACCGTGGTCCCGTAATGGGCTATACTCAGAACTCTGCAAAAAGTCCTTGAGGGTAGGCTATAGCTTAAAGAGACTGCACCTCTAAATTTGCTTCTTTGGGGGGTTGGCCAATCCTTTTTCTATCAAACAGACAGAAATGTAAAATTATTTTATAGATTTTGTCCATATCTAATTTTTTTTTACCAGAGCATTCCAGTTTCCCACATTGGTCCATTGAGGCTTTACATAAATACTCTCTTACGAGCAGTGCAGACTGCAGAGAGAGCTTCTGAAGAAATATCTTAAGGTGCTTTCTTCTGCTCTCCTGCTTTGTGGATTGAACTTTGAGCCACTTTGTGTAAGCAAGACCTGTTGTCATTGATACACAAATGTGCTTAGAATTCCATCAGCATGCCAACAAACACTTTTTTTTTTTTACTTTTTTTTTTTTTTTAAGATTATGTAATTATGATTGTTTCAGCATAGTGTCATAAGCATGTCCCCATTTGCAAAGGTTAGTTCATGAGGACACCTCCCTTCTCCAAAGCACTGCCTTCCTTCTCCAAGATCTAGAAGGGTCAGTGCCAGAACCATTTTTAATGGAAATACAGTGCCATAGAGATGGATTAATGGACGGTGTTTATTTCCCTTAAAAGTTCAATGTTTGGTCAAAGAGAATTAGTAGCTTGATGGTGACTTCCAAGCTTGAGTGGCACATTGTAGTTCTTCCCAAAGTTTCCCATTGATCCAACATTCACTTCAATACAGCAATAAAGCTTTTCCACCTCTTGAATCTCAGTGTAAAGTTGGCTTAATCCCTCCTGAACCCATTCAGAAGAAAGTCCTTGTTGACCACGATGATGATCGTGCTAGACACCTTCGAGGGAGCCATCACACATGAGTCTGCATGCGTTGCTGAGAGGGCCGTCCATAATCAGACTGCGGCGACGACACCTGCGAGGATGCGTATGAGAATCGAGAAGAGCTGGACACCTTGCTGGCCTGGTCTGAATGCTCATACCCGTCAACCTTCTCGTAGGATGCAGGTTTGACGTAGCTCGTGAAGGCACGGCCATAGGTGGCGGGCAGGTAGGCGGAGCCCGCATAGACTGGCTCCTGAGGGTAGATGGTGGGAGTTTGCTGTTGTTGCTGCGGCTGTTGTGATTGCTGTTGCTCATAGGTTGTGCGTGTGGCAGGGGTTGTGGCATAACGCTGGGAGAAGTCATAAATCCGAGGCTGAGTGGAGTGCTGGCCGTATAAGGGGCTCGGCGAGGGAAGCTGAGAAGGAGTGTAGACTGGACGTGCATTAGGGACATATTCGGAGAAGCCGGTTCTTGTAATGTGGCGGTCCTCGTGAGCCCGCACATTGTAGTACCCATTGGTGGGGTCCTAGGAAGAACAAAAGAAAACCTTGTCAGAATAATAATAAAATCTCGTACTGAATGAAATACATGCAAATTATTTTAGTAAGGTGCTAGATACAAGTTAGAAATTGACCAAGAATTGTAGGTTTTCTTGAACACGATCCAAGCTTGTGGTGTGATACGATATGATCTCAGCAAGATTGTGTTATTAAGTATAGTAGTTTCCTCAAACCTTCGAAAACAACCTTTTGCTTTTATCGGATTAACCGTCCGAGTCCTGCTTTGTGAAATGAAATACCTTGATATCTGATCTCTCATCCTCCTCCTCTTCCAGCAGGTCGCTGTGCTCTGTGCGAGACGTTCCTGGAGACTCACTGCTGTTGGGAGCCTGAGAAGAGTACAGAGATTTGGCTTACAATCTGCTTGGTGTCTATGGGATGTTAAATGTCATGCAATCATAATTAATATTGTCCCTAACTCCTGGTCTTCTTTTGAACAAATAATCAATATATGCGTTTTTTACAGTCTTAAAATAAATAAATAACTTTACCTTTTGGCCTAGATATTTTTGGTCCTGATGGATAAAGTATAGCCTAACATTTTGTTTTCTTATTGAGTATCACATTTCCCTCAGAAGTCCGGGAATAAATGTAAAAATTAAATTGAGTTGCAGCATAGCAGAAAAAAAAATTAAATAAGGGAAAAAACTGGTATAAAATAAATTTCTATCTATTAAGCCATTCTAAGTATTTCTTTTTTGGTTTGAGAGTGACTTACCATAGGCTCCTTCACGTCCTCTTCATCGTCATTTCCTCTTGCTGCGTTGTGGTCACTGTGCACGATTTGTACGCGGATGTCGCTCTTAGACAGGCGTGTGCCCTTTTTGCCTGGGTGAGGAAATAGCGCAGTGTATAGAGATTAATGAGGTGAACGGTGGGAAGATTTCCAGAGAGGTGAAAAGGTCAACACTGCTCCAGGCAAAGAGGTGGCCCCATAATTAACCTCTGTCTAGTTAGTTCGTTTGATTTCTAATGTATCATGTTTTTGAGGAGAGATTAAGAACTCTCAGATAACATCTGACCTTTGACCTCACCTTTAGCAGTGTGGCGGTAGCAGAAGGAAACCAGGGTAATGACACAAACGATGAAGACACAGCCTCCGGCCACCGATGCTCCAATGATGATTAGCAAGGGGAGGGCTTCTGCAAGGAAAACAGGGACTGTGACTGAGCTGAATTACATCTATTATTACATCTACCTTTTCAGTTGCAGGGCATGCAGATGATCCAAATTTAGTCTTTCATTTCATTCAGTGGATTTTATGTTTCTATTACACCGTCCATAATGCTTTGTTTGTCCTTTACACTTTTTGACCTGCCATAATCTTATTTAAATATAATAATAAAAAAAAATTATATATATATATGTGTATGAACAAAAGTAGTCTTTTTTTTTTTTTTTTTTTTTGCACAGTTGCAAAGCACATTTGTAGATTGAATTTTGTACAACAAATGCTACCACATATCTTCTATTAACTTTTACAAATGAACTGGGTAATTGTGAAATTTTCATATATATATATTTTAATGACCAAGGTTAATTTTCCTTGTGTAAAATATATAGATTTTTTTTTCTTCTTCTTCTTCTTTCTTTAAAGTTTGGGGCTAAATTATGATCCAGACATGTTCTTGACATTTTCTTTGTGAGATTTTTTAATTTTCAAAGGTATTTTGAATCTCTAATTGAAGAAAAGCTCTCTGTTTGTTAAACGCGTTCTACAAAGAAGTTCTTTTCCAAGCCACATCCAAACTCAAATGTAACATATAGAAATGAATCTAGTGTGATCCACAGTGGCATCACCGGAACAGGCTATTGTCTCTAATCTCTAGTGGAAGAGGGGTAACCGGGCCTGACATGCAGTGAGGCAGCCAACAGTAATCTAATTAGAGATTCCAGGAGATAGCACTGTCTGCCTCTCAAGAGACTTGGCTTTGCTGCCTTGATGCAAATTGCTGGCGAAGACCTTATTTTTGGTGTCTCCCAGTACAAAGGCTGAAATCATCCACCACACTCTTAGTCTTATTTAAGCAGATTTAAGATGTGCATACAGTGCACTGTGCATGCAAAATAAAACGGTCAGTGAAGCGTTACATACCCATGTCGTACATTAGGTCTTGATTTAATTCATTCAGGCTCAAAATCTATATCTTTGTTATGGAACGAATGTATTCATTAAGTGAACCATCTCCTGATTAAATGATATTGATTTGGTGGTGTATAATTAAGACAAGCACAGGGTTGCAGAGTGTTTTGAGACTCGATTCCTGCAGATAGAGCTGACTCAAACTGGATTACGGCTGGTCATGTCTAATCTTAGATAAAAGGCGGTGGATGAACTGTTCAATCAACTGGAAAATCAACTTTCCTTCAATAATTAAAGAGATGGTGCCAAAAGTGCTAGGCCCATCCACAAATATAAAATCCCTGCCCTTTTTTTTTTTTTTACTTTACTCTCAGTTGCCTGCTTCTCACCCCTCCAATTTTGGATTCTCCAGACCTAAACTTTTCCAACAACATTTACCCAAACACTACCAGTCAAAAGTAACTGACTGAATTTTTTTCTCACAATCTTGACAAGTTTTTGATCTTAAGGTTTAAGGTTAAATGCATGACATATAATACAAATGCATTTCTTAATAACAAATATATGTATAATTTTTTATTTTGTTGTGGGAGGGGAAGCATACATGTAAACTCAAAATTGATTTAGATTGAATACTGTTTAAAAGCATCTCAGGTCAGAGATTAAATCTAGGGCTTTCTACTCCGAAGAACCTAAAATGTAAAATATATTTTTTTTATTTAACATGTTTGATCACTACCTACATGTAATATCCATACTTCATTTTATGTAATTTCATAATTTAATCACTACCACCAGTCTAAATGTTGGAACATAGTAAAAATAAGGAATTAGATGTTTTTAAACTTTTGACCAGTAGTAAATTGCATTCGAATAAAATGATGTTTTACACAGGATATTCTGGCATGAGGACCACACACCTTCCTCTTCAAGAGTGACCAGTGCCATGCCTGAACCGAAGCGGTTCCACGCAGTGCAGTTGTACCGAAGCTGGAAATCTTGGGCCAGAGTCTCTGAGAGGATTAGCGAGGAAAGGACCCCTCGGTCACTGTGTACTGTCTGCACGGAAAAACGACCAGAAGAGCCAGATGACAAGATCATGTCCCCAAATGTCCATACCTGAGGAGGAAAGACGCAGCAAGGTATAAGATGCAGCAACAGTCTTTATACTTACATTTTATTTAAGCATAAAATGACAATTAAATTTTTGAAGATTTGATAATGAAAAGGCAAGAGGGATTCTTAATGTCAAACGGAAAGTTAGTAATTGCAAAGACAAAATCTATATTTATTACAACATGCACCACTGAATTGTGACCAGGAACATGTGTTAAGTAAGTAAATAGGGTCGATTTTGATTCCAGGTTGACTTAAAATCTCATTGTATATTCAATAAGCCAGCCAAAACAACAGAACAACTAAGTAGCATTTTTAGTATAACATAATTAAGGACATTCATGTAAAGATGTATCACTCCAGAAGTAGACATTCAGTGCCATAAACTCAGTGTCAAGAGATTGGAATTTTTCTTGTGCTCTTTTTTGCTGTCATTTTGAGCTGGTTTACCAACAGTATTGTGTCTCGGCTTGTGAAAAAGGGCTTTGTGGAAAAAAAAAAAAAACGTGCAGGGAAGACAACCAGCTCCTGTCTAGCAGCAGATCAGCTACTCAAAGAGAGAAAACAAGCCATTGTTTATTTCCTTCACCTTTCTGGCAAAGAGGTGAAACAGCATGTCTGAGAAGTCCTCTTTTGACTGGCCTCAGGTGAAGAAATAACAACCATTAACACCCCAAGCCCCTACCTGTCACTGTTTCCAGGATCAGGAGGGTTTTTTCTTTGTCTGATTCATTCTTTGCATCACTGCTTTCAGTTACCCTTGCTTAACTTCCATCTGTCTCTGTGCATCTCCATGCTTTACCATTCTTCTCAATGTCTCTCCAACTTAGACCCTAATTACGCACTGAAAGACCTTCCCACGTACGATGGGGTCGATCGGAGGTCAGTGGTGTTATGCGCTAATTGCTATACATTGGAAAGGAGCCTATGGGGCCTGAGGTCTTCTCTGAAGACCCTGGCATTATTGCAGTTCGCCTCTGCACGCTTGAGGGTGGAAAAGGTGAAATACATGATCAGCCCTCTCATCGAATGCTCTCTAATAGGGGAATGGGGCTGTATAGTTGTGCATGTGTGTATTTGTGTGGGTGTCAGATAAGGAAAGAGAGAGACAGGAGCAAGAAAAGAGGAGAATTGCATCTTGATGGAGGAAGGGAACTTCAGTATGTGATGTGCACACAACGAAAGCACCTGCTCAAGGGAAAGGCTCACAAACAAGCTTGTCAGGAATAAGGCTACACTAAGCGTCAGATACCTAGCAACCACACACCTCGAGAAATAGGAGGATGTATACTTACAATCTTGTCAGGAGGAGGGCTGCTGCCCACTAGACACTCCAGCTTGCCCTTGGAATGCCTGACGGCCTGTTGCGTGGCCTCAGCCGTGATGATGGGAGGGCCTGAAGTGAAAGAGAGAAATTAAGAGAAATCGTAATGACTAAGGGTGCTAATGAAAGCAAAGAAGACACAGAGCTGATGTTCCTTGTGCACTCAAGACCAAGTGCATGGGTCATGCACATATAAGTTCATCAAGAAGCTCATCAATTAGAGAAGCAATTCTAAGACTAAAATAAAAAAAATACAGCTTTTGTAAACCCTGGTAATCTAACCAAAAACCGTGAACTCGTGTGGCTTTGAAAATGTATTTATCATGAACAAAACTGGGAAAGAATGAGGGGAGAAAAAAAAAAAACTAATGAGATAAAAAAACATAATTTAGTTACCATTGACTGTTAGAGTAACATCTCTCTCTGCCACACCAATCCGAGGCACAATGGCTTTGCAGGTGTATGTCCCAGAATCCTTTTGGGTAACTGCCTTCAGCTGAAGGGTGTTACTATTGCTGAGCACCTGTTAAATAAAATGAACAAGAATAGCCTGGTCAGATCTCTACCAAAACATATATCCACAGAAGTGAAGTGACATTCAGCCAAGTATGGTGACCCACACTCAGAATTTGTGCTCTGCATTTAACCCATCCGAAATGCGCACACACACAGAGCAGTGAACACACACACACACACTGTGAGCACACACCCGGAGCAGTGGGCAGCCATTTATGCTGCGGCGCCCGGGGAGCAGTTGGGAGTTCGATGCCTTGCTCAAGGGCACCTAAGTCGTGGTATTGAAGGTGGAGAGAGAACTGTACATGCACTCCCCCCACCCACAATTCCGTCCGGCCCGAGACTAGAACCCACAACCCTTCGATTGGGAGTCCAACCCTCTAACCATTAGGCCACGACTTCCCCAATGAATGACTACCGAAATAGGCATCATGTAAGATTTTGCACAAACCACATGCCAATAATTTATTCCAACAGATTATCACACACACAATATTACTATATACTTTCTATCAAATGTTTGTATGACAGGAGCTGTCTATACGTGTTTGCAATATTGATGTTTTTCAGTTTCTATTAAAGTCTTATCCTTCTAGCCAGTTGTGGTATGAAAATCGTTGCAATATGTCAATATTTCACAGGATGTAGATGGGAAGATTGTGTATAGACACAGTGAGTCTTTATTTCAGACAGATCAAGCCGTTAGCACCAGTCATCCATTTCGTTGCTCGCGGCTCACACAAGAGAAAGACCAGTGCCACCAATACCAAGGGGAAAGAATTGACTCCGTCTGTAAATTTGTCTGCAGCAATCTTAATTACTGTCTAAAGCGCTCTAGCCTGGGTCCTCTGAGTCAACCCACTGCTCTAATTAAACCTACGACAATGGCAGTGCAGAATTTTCCAGAGTATGAGCAGATACTTGTGCTCCTTCGCCTCTAGTGCATTGGTACACACGCCACGGTCAGTTGCTAGAAGCCACTGATCATTAGAGCACCCTCTTCCCCTTCCCCTCCTTCCCGCTCTCGACGCCACCAAACTGTGATTAATCCGTTTAGCACTCGCCTTGATTTTTCATTCGCCAACTCTCATCGAATTAGCCAATTAATCCATATCTTGTGGCAATGAAGTAAACGCTCTACTTGTGGATCAGATCGGCCCATACTCAGGAAGGGCAGGGTGGAGGGATGTAATCATGGCAAAATTAACTGATTGTCTCATCAGAACCTTCTGGCTTTTCTGCCTTAGCCTCCCTCTCCCTCTCTCTCTCTCTCTCTCACCCTCCCTCCCTCTGTCTCTCTTACCTTCCTCTCTCGCTTTTTGTTTGCTTTCTCAGGCTCTTTATGGAATCTGATTAAGCAGCAGCAGAGAAACACTTACAGCAGAATAGGCTGATGCATTTCACACATCTACTGGAGCTAAACTTTCATTTTAGCATAGCAATCACTTTATCCATTTTCCAAACTCCTGTAAATGTGCCATAAACTGAAAAGTCATCTATTAACCATCCAGCTCTGAGCAGAAAATCATTTTTACCTTTCCTGTACAGACAGGGGTTAAATTGGTTTTTTTGAGGTGGGCGATTCTGTTGCCAGAGATGAGATATAGCATGAACTTGTTTAATGTAATGAACCTTTTATTAAGTGAATAAACTTAATGGAATGTGTGTATTGGGTCAAATAAAAACTGGACTGGGGTAAGAAAAGATTGTCAGTCAAAACACAAGTTTTTTTTTTTTATCACTCTAACCCAATCCTTCCATACGCAGAACCTGATTTTACCAAGTGAGACATGTTCCTGGGACAACATCGTTGTTGACCCTGGAACAACATTGTGAATAACCAATCAGATTTGAAGAACCAGTTTATAGATTTTGTGAAGTTTACGCTTAAAATCAGTGTTTGGTGCTTGTACATCAGCGTCATTCATCTATCATTTCCTCTGATTTTAGGGATTACTCATGGTTAAGGTTAGGTTTAGGTGTAGGGATATGGTTAAGAATATATTTTTGGAGTAAAATGTTGTTCCAGGGTCAACAAAATATGTTGACCTAGGAACACATCGAACTTGGCAAAATCAGGACGTGCCTTCCATACCCTAGTCTTGAACACATTGAATGAATTCAAATAGGATTGCTGTGACAGTTGTAGATGATGTGCAATTTTTAAGAAGAAGAGAAGAGGTCACCGTACCACATTGGAGCCTTGTTTTGTCCAGGCCAGAGTGAGAGGAGGGTTGCCCGTCCATGAGCACGTGAAGGCAGCATCCATCCCTGTGTCCACTGTCTGGGGTTTCGGTTCTGTCAGCAACCTTGGACCAACTAAAAATAAAAGATGTGAATTCCATTTCACTGGAATAAGTACAAAACAACAACGAAGCCCATTACAATGTTCACATGCCCTATTAGGAAATGAAAGTAATTCCAAGGAATGAATGTGGGAGGTAAGTATTGGCTCTATATTTTCGAAGGAAAAGATGTGACCGTTTATTGTTTACGTCCTGTATGTGAACATTTTCAAGCAGTGCCCACGTTTACATTATTTAAGAAACTGATTATACCTAAACACCGCTGTTAGACTGTACTGAATGAAGATTTATCTTTTTTTAACAGACACTAAAATACTATAAATAAAACATGATGGGAGAACTACAGATTGAACATCTCTAATTTTGCTTTAACCAATTTGATATGTTATTACGGAGGTGGATGAAAGAAAAGTACTTACATTGTACATCAACCAAGGTGCTGACATTAGTACTCCCTACTGAGTTGGATACCTCGCAGGACACTGGGTCTGTGAAGTAAGAGTGGTCTACGGTCACCTCCAGGCTGTCACCATTAGCCTCCGAGATAGGAACCCCACCCTTGGACCATCTGTTTGCAACATTAACATGAAAATGCTTTCATTTATTTGATTCACTGTCACATTCTTTGTGATGTTTAACTCTTTACAATAACAACTATTATTAACAGCAAACACCGAAGCAACTGTGTACAAAGCATTTGATCTGTCATTTATATCCAATTTGGGATTTACTCTCTAACCTAAATCTGATGGGATTATGCATCGAGTCTGTTGTGATATTAGATGTGCTTACCTGTAACCTGTAATCTCAGGGTTGGCAGAGGCAGAGCAAATGAACAACACTTTTGCTCCCTCCATCACCGTCTGAGGCTGAACAGAGAGAGTCACAGACGGAGGATCTGGAAGGAAACACGCAGGATTAGATTCACTGCAGCAATAGAGGCTTTACAAATCCTTCCCAATGACTTCACTGCCAAGCTCCAGGTGTGTAAATGTAAGTCACAATCCTTTTTTAAAATCCGTTCCCCAGTCCAATTACACGTCTTTTTTTGTACCACAAAAACCTTGCATATAAATAGACAATTGTACAGTGCCATGAAAATATATTTAAATCAAGTCTCACATTTACTGAATCACCAATCTTACACTGAAATACTGCTCTCTCTTAAAAATAACTTTTTCCATTTTTTTTTTTCCTTTCTTTTTTTCCTTAATGAGCCATACTTTTTATTTTAGGAAATCAAATTTGTAATATATTAAAATACAAAGCACATGTCATTTTCAAATATTCGGAATACATAAAAAAAAAAAAGGCCTTTTGCCTGCATAAATGAAATAACCACCGCAAAATCTGCAACACAGAGAAAAATAAATACGTAAAAAATCTACTCACGCTGAACACTGATGGTAACCGAAGTTTGGCGACCTGCAGGGGCAGCTGGGTTTAGGACCCTGCAGGTGTAGGTACGTCCAGAGTCACTGTCCTCCGGCACCATGGGTAGCATGCTAACCGCTGTTTCTCTCTTTCCATCCTCCATCAAAGTCTGAAAAGACGGTGATACGGTGTAAAACTAGTTAAAAAACCAAGCCAGTATCAGTGCTGGTGGAACAAAGTGCTGTAGCTCTCCGAAAATAGAATGCCTCAATTAAATGTTCTGAAAGTAATGTCAAAGATGGCTCTTAACAAAACTATCCATAATTGTTACTTTTGACACCTTTTGGATTCAAATAAGAAGAGACATTTGATAGACAGAATGGCTAATGGAATGTTATTTCGGCCTAATGGTCTATGTACTTCAGATACAAAACACACACCTACTTTTCTCATCTTGTTATCACTGTTAAAATCACACAGACATGATAATCCTAATCTAATTGTCCTATATTTTCTGATGCACATCCTAATTTAATAAGGGATTCCCATGATGCCCATAATCCCATTTGAGCTCAACTCTGTGCCAGCTCCATAGGCTGAGCATTGCAGAGAATTAAAGCCGCCATCAGTTTAGAGAGGCAGGTGAGTGTGTGTTTTAAGACACTGCCGGGACTGTTCTACCATTAGCACGTTATCCCAAAGATCTGTATTTCAGCTCTTCTTGCCACACGTCATCCTCGAAATCTATTTATTGTGTGTGAGAAATCAATACGCCTAAGTGGGGAGAGGTGTAAAGTTTAGGTGAATTGCTGCCCGCTGAATCTACAAGACAGCCTTAATGGAGGATCAGGTGCAGATTTAGGTTTGAGACGACTGTGGGGGTGGGGGGTGGAAGGCACCCAGTGCTCTATGGGGCAAAAGCGTTATGGGAAGAGAGTTCCCTGGAGAGCAGGTCACACGCACAACCTCTGACGCGGTGAAAGCATTTTACGCTAGATCGAATCACGATGCCGCCTGTCATCAGCCTTCCACTCATTGTCCTTTTCTTATTGCTCATCTGCTCTCTCCCACCAACTTGCCAGTCTACCTTTTTTTACATTCCTTCACTCTGTTCTTCAAGAGGCTTTCCATCTAGTTTTTTTTTTTCTTTTTCTCCAGCTTAAATCAAAATGGCTTTGCATTTTCCACCTTGCATTTAAACAATCTTATCCTGTGTTCCTTTTTCCCTCATCTACTTTCCGGGTTCCATCTGTCTTTCCTCCACTTCCCTCGATTCACTGCTGGCTCTTGCCCCCTTAAAGATGTCGTTTAGTGTCGTTTAGCGTAGTCAGAGAGCATGACAAATGTGACACTTTCGCAGTTGCAGCCGCTTCACGCTCCACCGCACTTCCCATTGTGTTTCGGCATTGTTGTGGCTGATTTCCTCTCTTCTCTCTCACCCTCTCCCTTTCTCTCTCTCTTCTTTCACTCCCTCTCTCCCTTCTTGGCTCTTTCTCTCTCAGCGGAAACTGTATCAAACACTTATGCCTGTCTGAGCTTTGACATGCTCCAGTTATGCTCGAGTATTAGAGCAATAGTAAGAGTGAGAGAAAACAGAGGCACATAAGGAGGCATCTTGTGGTAGGGTGATGAGGATGAGACATACAGAGATTTAATTCAACGGAGTTTTTGCAACTTTGTGTGTGCACTGTATGATGGAACTTTTGTGAAGGACAGGTAAGTGGCAAGACAAAGATCCTAAGTTGTAATCAGCCATAGTGACTCTCATGCCTGCCATAAAGCCTGATGTGTCCACATTCTTACCTTTATGTAGATGGCATCATGCATTATCTCTCCATCCCTGTACCAGGTAATCTCTGCAGCAGGTTTGGCCCCAGATGCCCGGCATGTCAGATTATGAGCAGTATGAGCTTTCAGGCGGAGCACTGGCCCTCCCTCCACTACGGGATCTGAAGGTGGCACTGAAAATTGAATTAAAGAGTTTTTTATTCTACTTCAAGGAAAAAGGCTAAAAAAGGCTACATCATAATTATTTTACTTGTCATACTTGTCTTCCAAATTTGAAAGTCTATGTAATTTCCACCCAGTTAGCCTGAAATTTACAGGTGTCCAATCACTATAAGAACAAGTGTCCTAATGACCAGTAGACTACTGCGTATTGAGACAATTTAAATGAGAGTATATTTACCTAGTCCTAGCATAAATTACATGTACTACATAAAGCCATAGCTTAACCCCTTCCCGACTGCATTTTGGAATAATTTAATTCTGCCAGTTTGACCTATACAGAACAAGCTGGTAAATGGACAAAAAGATTGAGAGAGGTTGGCTCTCTCTGAAAAGAGGTTAAGACAGTGCTCATGCCCTTTTAACATGGCTGCGATTTGCCATTATGAGTCTATTTACAGGCACTCCGCCGCAGGCCTGTTTCATCTGAATTACTGATTTGTTCATTTGTTTGCATGCCTGTGTGCAAGCCTTGGGCAAATAGTGTCTGCCACATTTGATGAAAGTGTTCATCTCGCAGTACGCATAGAAACGCGTGCAAAAAAAAAAAAAAAAATCTTTCTGTGGTACACTCTCTTCCGACTGTCCTGTTCCTTTTCTCCGAACCAATTTCTGTTTTTGTATCAGAATTGTCAGAGGTCTTTTCGCTGGTCTTGCCCAGGCGTTAATGGAATCCGTGTGCAAGGTGATTCTAATTTCCACGTGGATTCCCTCGACTGCACTCCTGCAGTTGACTTCTTTGACTCTGTTGGATTGCTTTGGTCTCATCCGGCTGCATTGATTTCCCCACATGCACCTACGTGCGCGTACTCACATGAACGCTCACATATACATGCACGCACACACTTCATTCCCTCCACACAGGAGCTGGCATATTCACGATGCTCTAGTCTGGGAATTTGAACATAGTGCCAGCCATTGGCAGTGTGTACAAAGGCTATTGTTGTAGCCCTACTTTTTCTTGATGAGTCTGTGTGGCTGTGCCAATTTTGTTCAATTAGAGGAAAATTATTTTTATTGTGCAGTTACAAACTTGGCCTTTCTCGCTTTCATAATGCTAAATCTTTAACGTCTTATATTTTTAGCCCTCAATATCCTTGCTCTGCAGGGGAAATCTACGTTTTTCAGATAATATAAAACACAGCTCCTGTCGTGCCAGCAGATGTCAGCAATGTAGCACTGAGCTGAAATCCCCACTGATCATTCACCCCTCCTCGGCGCCCCCCACCCACGCCCCCTGTCGCTAAATGCTGGAGAATATGTAGATCAATCACGTTGTGTTAATGTAAAAGCAGCCCTGCGGTTGATGAATTCCGTGAGTCACTGTAGAATGTGCTAACTGTGCAGACTTTGACTTTTAACCATTCACGCAAGTCATTTGTGACTGCTGCAATCACATTTCCTTGGCCCTTCATAGTCTTAAGTGTAAGTAGGCTATAGAGAAAGAGAGAGGGAATGAAACATTGAGGTGGGGGTTGGATATTTTCTGTCGACTGTTTCGCTTGGTTTGAAAAAAAAAAAAAAGAGTTCTGTTTGGGCATGATTTAAAATTGTCAATAAATAATGAAGGCTTGATTAGGATTGCTTGGGGGTGGGGTCTCTGAAGTGTTTTATGTGGAGCAGAGAAATTTGCAGTGTTACACATTTGAGGCACTAGTTTAAATACTGTTAATGAAATTGGGGACAATGAGGAATGCTCTATTCCCTTCGCTTTTAATCAGTTGCAGGAGAGTTATATTGCAGTGGTTTCTTCTCACTTTCAATCACACTCACTCACTTATATCACACACACACATAGTTCTTACCCAGCACCGTCAGTTTGGCTCTGTGTGATCGTAGCCCAGCTTGTGTGGCTTGACACTCGTAGATCGCATCATCGCCCAGCTCAGCTGAATCGATCACCAAGCTGTGCTCTCCTGATAGCGGGTCTCCCATCAGAGAGTAACGTGCCCAACCTGACACACACAAAAGTCACTGTTAGAGATATACACACACATATTTCCATTACAGATAGGACTAGTTTTGAGAGCCTATTCTATGCACATTAAAATCTTTTTATCACTTGGTCGGCGGCAACATGTGAGGTGCCTTGCTCATGCAGCCAGCCGAAACGAACTACCTTAACTGTCCAGGTTGTTGCGTTCAAGGCTGCTGGGGAAATAATTTCCATGCGTGACATGAGTGGTGATTGATTCTTCACCTCAGCCCGAGCAGACGGCTTAGATGATTAGACAAATTAAACGCTAGTTTGCATTAGCTGCAGTGTTTGTTTGCCTTCCCGTTTCTTCACTGAACAGAGCCGAAAAAGTGAAGCAGTGACATTACTCAAACGCATATTCACTGCAGAGAAGGGATGCTGCCCTTTACCTGCCAATCTCTTGTTAACTGGAAAGAAATGATGAAGATAAGAGAAGACTAGGCCTTGGTAAATGGACTTCAATAAGCATTGTGTTCCTCCTGGGGGAACAGCATCATTTCTGTCTTGCCACTTGCTCTAAACTTGTTTGACATACAGGAAAGCGGGTTTCTAGCTAATTACAAACCAGTGCAGCATTTAGAAGCACCTTGGAAATTAATTAGGTTGTCTTCATTTTTTTTTCCCCTTTCAACATAATTTTTGAAAATGACTCAATGACAAGCACTGTTGAACTCTTGACATTTTTTCCGACAATTTTCCTTGTGTGTTTGGCTCTTGTATAATTCTTACCTGGTAGGTCTCGTTCGCCGCCTAGCGCCAAACCATCTTTGGTCCACTGCACCATGCCCCGGTATCCCACAATCACACAGGGCAAGGTTACTGATTGGCCAGCAACCACTACTTGGTCCTGGGGCTGCTTAGAAAAGTAGGCTGCTTGAGACACTGTAGGAGGAAAACACAAACACACAAAACATTAATACTTTGGTTTTTGTTTCACATTGTGATATGAATATGTGTAATAAGCACAGTGGATCTAGTGAATCACATACTGTGGACATACAGACCCATGTGTGTGTGTGCGTGTGCATGTGTGTTCTGTATGTGCACTTTCTGTATGGACACCACTGATGATGAAATTTACACCAAACACTGTAAAACTGAAGCATCCTTGAGGTCTAATACTTGAAATGCAGTGACAGGCTTCAATATACCATGCCCTGCTTTCAACAAACTGGTTGAAAAAAGGCATGACCATTTCATTTATTCTGTTTTAGTGTTGTTGAGTTTTTCTTTAAATGTTTAAATGTAGAAGTGCCACTTTTCTTTTTATTAGTCTGGCTCTGAAGTGGACCAGTAGCTAGTTGGTAAACTGCAGCAAGACTAATGCTGAAGCCTATCTGTCATTTGGCTCTAACCAGTCCAGCTTTCAGGTCAGTGATTTTGTACAGGGAGTGAGATGGGAAAGCACAGAACACATTAGTGCGATAGTATATTGGTGCTGAATCAGCAAGAGCCATTCCAGCTCACATTCACCATCTCTCTGCAGCTGGTAATACTCTTCCGGATACACAATGAGACACAATTTTCCTTGCAATACCCATGCACTGGGCTCTAGGAACAAATTACCCCTTTACACTAATCTAAAATCGCTTTGCCTACCCAACACACTCTTTTAAGTGAATTTTCATGACTGGTCACATGCTATACTAGTTGGTTGGTTTGTTTGTTGTGTTTCTAACCAAGACCAGCAAATGGTATTTTGCTGACTGATTGATGCAGAAAAGGCTTATGTTGCATCATCTTTCGGTTGGCAGGAAAAAAACTACAGTCCACAGCACATTTTACAACAGTTTGGTTTTCTGCACTTGGCAAGGGATTTAGGCATCAGCTGGTCATGACTTATTTAACTCTTCTCATGCCCATATGGCAACCTGCATAGAATTACATTGAAAGCGATGGCCCGTTGAGCTAGAGAATCTGTTACCACTTCCCAGGGTGGGGGAAGAGGAATTTTTCCATAAAAATGTATGTTAAACAATCAAACGAGCTTTCAGCATCCCATGAAAGCCATCCGTTGTGAAAGGCACCTGCCGCCTCACTGTCTTTCCTCTATTTTGGCTTTGCTCTCTTTCTCCTTTTTAAACACTTTCTGCTCTTTCTTTTCTATGCAATTTGCATAGAGGATCTCTGTTTTACTGGAAAATCGCAAATAAATTCACCAAGATTAAGCAACAAACAGCCTTAACTCGCTCACTATCCCAGTCACTTTTATGTATTTCTGTGTTTCTCCATTGCAAGAGCTTCATGATTGGATCTGGTGCATCATGAGCCCTCTTGAAAGTAGAAAGATGGCAACCATCCAAAAGAAACTAATCCGTTCACATGCGATTTCAGAGAAAGTGTTGGGGGGGTTGAAGGGGGGGCCTGTTACTGGTTCTTCAAAAAGAAATGGACCGTCACCCCATTTTTTTTCTGCCTTTCCTCCTCATTCTTTGCCCTTTTATTTCTGTGTGGTTAAATAGGAGAATAGGGTGCCAGTGGTGGATAAAGAGGGATCTATTCAGCTGGTGCTAAACCCCTCTGAAACTTTTCTCTTTGGGCCAGGGGTGTTTAAACAGACGGGGTGGGGGGGCAGCAAGACGGTGAAAGGAGGGCAACATACGGTGGCCAGAAACACACTATTGTTCTCTTGTCCCTTGGTTTTAATAGGCCTCTTCATTTCCAATCAATCCTGCTAAATGCAAGTTTAATAGCTTTTCAATAGAGGCTTCTCCCCCCTGAGGGAACCCAGGATTTTCTTTCTCCTCCATCCTCTCTCACTCTCTGTTGTTCTCACTCTCTCTCTCTTACTTCATCATTCTCACTGCATTTCTTTGAGCTGAAAAGGGGCTTCCGAGCTTGGCTGACAGAGTTTGGTCGAGACTCAATTATCCACTCCATCAAGGGGTGCAGCAAAGACCATCCATCCCCCTAACCCCACACCAGTGTTCTCTCTCAGAAACATAAGCTTTCTTTCCCTCCAAGGCAAAGGCCAGTGCAGATTTCAGTTTGTGCTCTTTTCTCCCACTTGTCCTGACAATCCTATTTTCTTCTACTGAGGATGGACACAGCCAGACAGGAGAAGAAATACAGCGTAGAAATTGACACTACAGTGAAATGGAAGTACCAACTTTGTACTGGTCAGGCAACCTCGTATGTTAAAACACAACTGACAAATATCCATTTAAAATGCAAATGAAATAAAATAAAAACACAAACCATGCCTTATTTTGACACCTACTAATTACTACCACACTCAAATCACCCTGCATCCCACAAGTGTCCCACTCTTACTAAAAGAAAGATACCAATGCTTAGGAATAGTTGTCTCTCTTCCAAAGAGTTTAATTTTATTTTTTTACATAATTAATTATTACACATTATTTTCGTGCTATCGTATGTATCATATGTTATTGTGAAAAAAAGAAGACCAATTAAAAATGATCAGAATCAAAGTAGCAATTACCCATTTTTTGGGTGAAACAGACTTATCAAAACCCCTCCATGACATGTTTTTTTTTTCTTTACAATGAAGGACATGAAATCAAAAGAGCTAAATAGGACTCTCCTGTCAAAAACAAAACTCTTTTTAACAATATTATTAGCGGTGGTATTTCTAAGTCAAACCTTTAACTGTACATTGATATAGAATCATTCTTTTTTTTGTACAGTCCTGCCATCTCTGGAGCTCCGCTTTTATGAGATATTGAGTCTCTTTATAGATACTGTAATGGTGTTGTGCTTCTGGGATTCTCCATTTTTGCATCAGGTACTGGATTAACATCGATTCCAATTAAAGAATCTTGCCCCAGCATCTAAATGTTTACGAGCTGTGATAATTCATCAGGATGAGCCGATGTTTAAGGGCTTTTGTACATTCAATAGTTCCTCTTTAGACCCCTCAATGAGTTCAAACCCTCTCTCACATACACAAGACATTCAGAGCTTGCATTCGGGACCATTTACAAGTTATGCAAAAGCATCTTTATTACTTTTGCAAAGCATGTAGACATTTACATACACAAATCCACATATACAGCAAAACGAGTTCACACCATAGGAGTGATTCAACGCTCTCCAAATCTTGCTCCAAGAGAAGCCCCACAAAATAACATGTCTGGTTAATGAGTCATTTCAAATTGGAATAATTCCTCCTTGCTGAATTAGCCAATTCTTTAACGGCATGTTAGCGGCTTAATTACATGAGTTCGTTCCTGACAGAGAAGAGAGGGATGAAAGGAAGGGAAAAAGATGGATAAAGAGGAGGTATTGAGACTAAGAGGAGCAGTGGGAGATGGGAGATAATTTTTTTTTTAAGGTAGACCCTTTTGATTTTGTTTACACCGTTCCTTATAGTGCCCTCAAGGAAAGATCAAAAACTGATTTAACGTTAACAAAAGTTAAACTAATGCAAAATATTAAAAAGGATAATAAATATTGTACTTACATTATAAGCAGGTCAGACAAAAGGCTTGGCATTAACATGGCTCATGCAATGTCTTTACAAGGTACCATAACAAATTAAGAGGTGCGTGGGATAAGACTGAGAAAGCCATCTCTAAAACTTACATTGTGATTTACTCCACAGTGTGTGGCATCTGCGTGTGTCTGTATGTTTATGCGTTACCCCTTCCTCTAGTAACAAGGTCACAACACACTTGGCCTGATACACTTTAATCCGGATTTTTTCGAAATGGAATATCATTTCACGGCACTGGATGGAAGCAGAGAGGAGTGTGTGTTCATGTGGTGGCGTAAATAGGGCAGGCGTGCTGTGGGGATTGCGGCTCACATTTAGTTGCTACTTTGACACAGTGACTTTGTCTTCTTTTTTTGTCACACGTTAAGTGCAGCTGCAGCTGGGCCTGACATGAGCATGACATATTAAAGAGCTTTGCTTTTTTCTCTCTCACTCTCTTCTACTTTCTCCAGACTGTTTTTAGAGCCCAGGATGCATCTGAGGAGAGAGCCATGCACTCTGCCTCACTGGGACGAACAGATGTTAGCATTGATCCCTCTCTGGTATACCCTCACTGGAGACAGCAGGGAGTCTTGATGGTATTAGTAAATGTGTGTGGTACTTGGTTTCGCCCCTGGCACATTTGCAGATAAATCAGAATATTTATCCCATGTCAAGCCATATTTAGCCCTCCTTCAAACTCTTCACTGTCTGCTCTGACAACTCTGATTATGAACGGTGAAGATGTTGCAGGAGGGTAACACAGCTCACATGGATTCGTGATCATGCTAAATATATATATATATATAGAGATATATATACACTGCTTTGCATGGACCAATAACTCACATTTTGCAGTTTTGTTAATCATTTCATTGTTTGCTCGTTTCAGCAAAGGCAGGCGACTCACATTTGAATGCAGATAAATTTATATCTCGATCAAATTTATTCCACCATTGCCTGTCCTGTAAATAATAGAAAAGCCAAAATCACTGAATTGTTCAATTCACCTTTTTAGTAGCCTGCTCTTCTATTAAGTTCAAACAGCACCTTGAGCATTGTGCTCAAGACTCATCTAGAGGAGAGCTAGGAATACAAGAAAAAAGAAGGGTAGTGGAGTGCAGTGGAGAAAAAGAGAAAACTAGTGTGAAAAGTAACTTGTTGGAAATTAACAGGGCTGGCTAAAAGCGATCCATTGTGCCTGCTTCAGATAAGGCCACTAAACCCTAGCTGGAAAGAGCTGAGCTCCATTTAGGAATTATCCTTTTGTTTGGTGTGGGTTGACTCTATTGTTTCATTCTCATTGTGGAGGGTGAGTGTGTGTTTGTGTGCATGTGCGTGTGTGTGAAATAGTTGAAGCACATGTGAAGATGTGTTATACCAAAGTCCTTCTAACATTCTCTAGTCTGTATCCGAGAAGTCTCCCTTGTAAACATGTCCATCTCCTCTACCTAATGTCCAAACAAACTGAACTGAGGGCCACTTCTATTTGCATCTGCAGTTTTAAAACCTGCCACGTTTAATTCCTTTCTTCTCTCCCTCCTTCTTGCTTTTCCCGTTTGCCTGGTCTCATCTACTGTGCCTTATCTCCTGCCTTGCATTCCAGTCGCATCTTTCTCCCCCTTTCTTTCTTACTTTCAGTGTTGTTTTGTGTCTAAATTGCAGCCTAACAGCTTTTTAAGAGCTGTTTGCAGGGGTTTAATCCTCCTAGCGTCTTATTCAGTCTGCAGTCTATTGTAAGCATCCTTGGCACGGTGCGAGACCCTTTTCAAAACGACCATAC
Organism: Carassius auratus; assembly: GCF_003368295.1. Lineage (NCBI taxonomy): Eukaryota > Metazoa > Chordata > Actinopteri > Cypriniformes > Cyprinidae > Carassius > Carassius auratus. The sequence continues at coordinate 216,183 of NW_020528783.1, forward strand.
AGCTCATCCATCCATCAAACCTTCTTCCCCTGTCCTTCCCTCTCTTCTTCTAGCCCCTCCAATCGCTTTAGTAGACCCCCACTTTTTCTTTTCCCTCCATCCCTCTCTCTTTTCTCCTGTCAACGAGGCCTGATCCCCAGCATCAATGCTGAGCAGGGCCCTTTTCACAGTTACATAAGGTGTGACAAATTGTTGATTTGCCTTCTCCATGCCTGTTTCTGCTCCTCTCTCTGCATTCCATACACCCTTTCCCTCTCTTACACCCTCTCCATCCCTGTCCTTTCTCTATTTATCAGCATGAAACTTGCAGGGGTTCAAGTCAGCCTGTCGACAGAGAGAGTGAAATGGGGGTGATGGGGTTCTACAGCGGTAAGAAAATCATAGAATAGGAAGAGATTCCAACAGGGGTGGTGAAGGGAAGAACAGGCTTCTAACAGATAGAGGGCTCAAAAATGCCTATGCTTTTGAGAGGGAATGAAGGAAATCTATAATCAAGCATCTAACCCTGCAGTTTTTTCTCGCTGTCTTATTCTCTTGTTAGTGGTGTTTGCTTAGACAACCATTACTATTATAGTTTCTCATAGTTAGGGTTAGGGATTTGAACAAACCACTAACATTAAGTATTAAACCGATGATGGACATGAATGATTTATATTTACATTTGTTCTTTTGCAGATGGTTTTATTTAGAGTGGCGTGCAAACCTCAAATCTTGTGCCTTGTTGAAGGGTGTTGTGCTATTGCTAAGTGATCAGACATGGAAATTGATAAGGCATCTAGAGACCTGAGTCAAAATAATTAATGACCTAGAAGCCATCCAGAACAACCACCCAAAATACCCTAGCAACTACCAAGAACACATTAGCAACCATGTAACATCCTAGCATTTTGGCAGCAAGATTTGTAAAGGGAAAACAATAATAATCTTGGCCTGACAACAGAGGGTAACAATTACCACATTATTAGATTGTGTCGACCCTGCCAGGTCAGATTAGAAGGGTGACCGATAAATCCTGAAATTAAAATGGTACTGAAATATGCATCTATGTATGAGTGTGTGTGTGGTGCTTAGGTCCTCTACTTGCAGCAGAGTCTGTGTCTGTCACGCACTCCTCTCTGCTGTCCTGCGTTTCTGGTGTGCGTCAGAACTTTTCCAAGTGTCATTATTCCAGCATTCCCATTCTCGCTCTCTCACTTCAGAGTCTAAGAACTCCTCTACTCACAGACGTAAAGCTTTCCTCTAGGAACACAAAGAGGCTGGGTAGAAGAAAAAAAAAACTAGAGGAGGAGGAAGAGATTGTCTCTACACATCAGCCAACTGTCTTGACAAGATGTTGATTGAGCCAGTCTTGTCATTTCATTCCTGCAGGTCTCCTGGTATTTTCTGGAGACTGTTATTGCTGCTGCTCTCCCTTCTCTCACTTTCCGTGCTGCCGTTCTCTAATTCTCTCTTTCCTACAGCATGCACCAATCACACTTTATCTTTCTGTTGCTTGCTTTCTATTGTACAGTATGATCTAAGATCTAGTATGCTTTTAAATCATTAGCATTGTGAACTCTTTGCATAAATGTGTGGGTTGCTATATGCCCCTAGCCCCCACAATTATGGAAACATCTACAATCGGTCTGCCTCTGATGGACCTCATTCACTGTGAGGAAAAATAAACAAGGACAAATTAATAAATAAATAAACAAACAATGCTTTTATATGTACTCTCGTTTCAATCCTTTGGCTGTGAAGTCAGGGTAAACAACACAGAAAAATTAACACTGTAAATATGGCAAGATGATTAAAAAAAAAACAAAGTCATTGAAAAGATCACATTTGAACGTGGCCCCCTTATGCACTCACTTTCAAAAAGCAAATTAAATGAAAACAAAGAAAATCTAGCACTTATACTGAGCTATTGGGATGCTGGGCTCGATGCCCTGGGGTGTCAATTAATTTAGTCTGGGGATTTGTGGCCTACACTTCCTAATTGAGCCCAGTGGAGGCCCCTGTGGCTTTCTATGATAGGAGGAAGTGTGTTTCATAATTAATAGTTTTTTTCCTCATACTGTCTTCATCATTATTATTTTTAATGAAGAAGTGATGCTGTAAATGTATGCATCTCATCAGTGCAAAGAAGGCCATGCACTTTGTTGGTCTAAATGCAGAGAAGAAAGGGAAAATAGCTGTAACCTCAGTTGTTAGTGGCATATTGAACTTTAGGTGCACATGGTAGTATGTGTGTTGGAAAATAAAGAGAGATGGGTTCAGTGAATACATTGTTAGGATTGTTCAATGTGTGTGCTTTTTTACAGCTTGGAGGTTAATGTGGTGCTGGCAGTCCAATTGAAGTTTTCTCTAATTTGATGTTTTTTCCTTTCTAATCAAAAGAGAGACTGGCCATGGCTGAGTGTTGTTTTTGAAGACCACCAGTTTGTTTGATGTACATGAGATTTAATTTATTTTCTATTACAATTTCCCTTTAGCTTCATTCTGCCTGTTTTTCTTTCTTTCTTTCGACACCTATTTGGTGGGGACTTCTGTCCCCATCACGTAACAGTATACAATTAAACAAACAGCTCCTTCATCTCTCTAGAGAGGGCTGCATCGACTGAAACAGTGAATCGCCTCTTTGCTGGTGAAAAGGCTGACCCCGCTCACGGATGGCCTTCAAAACCACCGTGATTAATCAATGTCTGTGGTTTTCTCAGTTACCACAGTTTGCATTTCCTTCCTCTATCAAGTTATGGTGGTAGGGGGTTGGGTAGTTTAATTAAAAACCGAACTTTCTTGTTCATCAGATTAGCTTGGACTCAAAGTGTTCTTTTAACATGACTGATGACTAAAACCCTCCAGAACACACACACAAAAAAAAAAACGGGTGGTGAAAGAGAAACGAAAAGGACAAAAAAAAAATCTTAACTTCCAAACTCGGTGCATCTTGGCTTGCTTGGTGCAAAAAAAGAGGGGGAAGGAGGAAGAGGAGAAACAAAAAGTAATTTCCTGAAACTCCTGAAGCGTAGGCTTAAATGTGAAGTCAGGATTTTTTTATTATTGTTTATTTTGTTTTTACAGATTGAACCACTTCCTCTGGAAAAATCTGTCCCTGATTAATGAATGAATGATTAATGAGATAACTAATCAATCAATTGACTATCAATTAATTATTAAGCAAGCACTCTGAACAAGAGAAAAGGGGGGATGAGGAGATAAGGATGAGGGAGAGATTGTGAATGAAGTGTTGTTAAGGAAGCCACACAAAGAATGTCTGAAAAACCTTTATCTGAGCATAACTGTGTAATCCAGTTAAACAAGTGTTAGTTTTAGCCAAAAATCTGACATACATTCATTTTCACTGATTTGTGCTATATGGTGTAATACAACAAGTTGTAACCCTGAAGCAAAGAGGTGGCAATTCTTCCTTCCCCACTTCATCCCTCCATCCAAAATTCCTACACCCTCACCACTTAACTAGGACACTCTATCAATCTTTGATAATACTTGGCGTGGGCTATGGCTGTGAGACCAGCGGTGGGAGAGTTGACACAGCACAGCATGGTGTGATGTATGAAATGTGGGCTGTGCCAGTAACAATGATATACCGTAGCGTTTTCCAGTCAAGTTTGACCTTTTTTCCTCCGCTGATATTAATCGCTGCAGCGCCAGAATACATGCCTGATCAATTTCTCCCCCAGGAACCCTGTGCACTTTACAGTACCGTTCTGGCCTCTCCGTGTCTTTGCTAAACTTTCTTTATCTCTCTCCCTTCTTTTTTTCGCTAATACTTACCCCCCCACCCCCACCCCCATTGGAGCGCACCTTCACACCAGGATCTGACAGTTATTTTATGATTGGATAGGTTTGTTGTGCCCTTTAAAAAAATATGACGTGCCCCTGTAAACCTTCAACTCCCCCAATGCACAAGACCCAACCTAAACATAAGAGAACTTGCTTTGTGATAGCCAGAGATATAGATTGTTATGCTTTGGCTGTGGCATTATTAGCTGAGGATCTGAGTAAGAGGAATGGACACAGAGCTTTTGAGGAGAGTCTCCTGGGGGCTTTGGAACCGGACAACCTACAGAAGAAGTCAGCAGAAAAGAGAAGGAGCTTTAAGGCTGTTTGGAAGGATTGTTCCTAGTTAATGTGATGGAAAATGCCAAGTCCCTCTCATGCTCTCTCTTTCTCCCACTTTTCCTGTCCTCTTCCTTTTCACTATCTTCTTGTTGACTGGTGCTATGCTCCCAGTGTGGAATTGGAGATTTCCCCGGTCTCAACTGAGTGAAAAGGCCTTTGTCTTTCCATTTTGGGAGGATCAATGACTAGAGTTTGGGACATATGGTCCCTGTTTGCTGGTCCCTGCCTAGTGCTACTGAAGAATGTAGTGGGAGGGACACTTGACCTCCCGACTCTTCTTTAACACCTAGTGTGCCTAACTCAGCTATTGGTTTAATTAACAAACACTTCGTTGTGTATCTTCCTTTTGTTAAGGATTGTTCCCCTGCCTGTCATCAGCTCTAAAAGTTAACTGACCATGGGAGGAGTGCTGATAGCGGTGGGAGGGGAGGAATGCACGGGAAGACAGATGTGGATTTTTTTACATATTCTCCTGATAATAACAGACCCACTTATGTTTCATCAGCATGGTCGAAGGTAGGTTAAAAAGCCTACTTCTTCCTAGCCTTGAGGTCTATAGGCAACCTGATCACAAGTGGTCAGCTGCGACGCATTGCTGTTTACACCTGGTAATAACTTGTATATAAAATTCAAAGAAAGAAATAAACAAAAATAGATGTGGATAGATCATCAGTCAGTTATGATCTTTCAAAGCCAAACCTCAAAATGTTTCTGGATCCTATTTACACCTGTATTTAGCAATTACCTGTTTCAAATGAATCTCCAGACATAGATGTTAATACCAGATAAACTAGGCCTTACAGTTTCTCTCCCTTAGGCGTTCACTCTCTATCCTAAATCAGCGTACACAATTTCTTATTTTGCATGTAAACTCCTCATTATTTTATGCTTTAACACACACACACACACATTCTGTTTGGCTGGACATTTAAGCAGACAGCAGTAATAGATGGACGCTGTCTGGTTGTAGCAGTATCTCTGATGCCCAGGCCCATATTGGAATGTCTCGGCGTGTTTTCCTGTGATAAGGCTTTTAATTAAGTGTCTAACAAGGACGTGTGGGGGTGTCCATCGAAGGGACATGGCCACCTGAGTACAAGCCCATTATCCAGAGAGACAGAGGGAGAGAAAGAGAAGAAAGAGTGTGTGTGAGAGAACGAAAGATAGGCATGAGCGGAGAAAGGCAGAAAGAGATTAACAAAGCCACACACACAAACACACACACACACATACAGACTTTCCACTCTGTAGGAATCTTAATTCCCTGTACGGTCACGACCAGGCACCAACAGATCTAAATCATGATTTAAGCACAAGACGCCATGACCGTTTTAATGATTATATAAACAAATCTTTATTAGCAGGTATGGCTCCGTTTCTGGGCTACTTCAGATGCTGGTAAACAAGTGAGGTATGTGCTCTTAATTCATTACTCCTGTTCAACCGACACAGTGTTGATACCGGAGCCCAACCTGGAACAATACTGCTAGTCTCCACCACAGGAGAATCAAAAAAGAAAGAAAAAAACTCAAACCAAACACCACATATTTAAAACTATTTGGCTATACAGGTACTCTAATCACTTTGTTTTGTGGATCGACATTATAAATTATTATTATTATTTTATTTACAAATATCATGTATTCATTGAGTAATATGATTTTTATTAATTAAGTTCAATTATGTCTAATTGTTACATCCAAATTATAAAATATAAAATAATAATTTCACTATATTAATGTTAAATGTTAAATCCATTCTCAATTAATTTCTGAAAATCTTAAAGAGAGTTTCACAGATTCCCCGAGCCCTGGCTACAGCCTCAGCACCATTTCAGTTGAAAAAGGGTACATAAGGTGCCGCTATCGATCATTACAGCATCTAGATAATCTGGATATTGCTTGCCTGCAGCTCGGCAGTGTTCCAATGATGTCTGTACAGGATATGGGCTTGGATTTTAGGAAGTCCAAATCAATCTCTATAGATTCAGATTTTTGGAGAGGAAAAAATGGACTGTACCATTTAGTTGTTTTCACCCCAGCAGTTCTCAAGGAGTGAATAAATGGAGAAAGGAAAGGAAGTAAAACAGACAAAGACAAGGAAATAGGAAGAAAAAATCTGATCTGCAATTGTTAATTAATAAATCCTCCACATAACCTATTATAATTCAACAGACATAACATTGTACTTTCATTAAATATCTTTCTCTCTCTCTCTCATTCCTGATGAATAACTTCTCACTGTTATTTTATTTTGCTGGGCAATCTGTTCCACTTCCTCATGTCCACTCTCATCCCTCCATCAGGAGAAACCACTCAATCTTCCTTTTTGAGGAAGGCTTTCTTTAAATCTTAATTAAAACCAACTCCAAAAGCCCATCTCCTCCCAGGGGCAAGTTTGAAATCAGCTTAGAACAATCAAGCTTACAGATTAGGTTCCAGGGGAAATGAGGAAAAGAAAAGGAAAGAGAGAGACACGACACAATGAACAGAAAGATGAGGGGGGAAAAGTCCCCCCCCCCCTCTCTCATTCAGGGTGGCGACTAGAGTCCGGTCTTGACCTGTCGACCCCACTTTCTTGCAAGATTTAGCTGCTAGAGATGCTCCTAGAGAAGGTAAAGAAAGGTTTGGAACAATGGCCAATGCAGAGGTGACGCAGTGTTCACAATCCTGCACAGCACATTTCTCATGCTTCACATTTTACCCTTTTTCTTTTCCTGTGACCCTTACTATTCACCTTTTCTTTTTCAGACAAATATAAAAAAAACTCCTTAGCCAGTTTGCCCACTCGTTCTCATTGTGAGAACAACAAACAGTCTTTACTCCCCGCTCCTTAGAGAACTATTCGTCACCCGCCTCGTTTCACCCCGATCCCAGGTTATCGCTCTTGGGCTCCCTTTCTCTCTCTCTCTCTCTTAACTAGGTGAAACAAGAGTCGGTCCCCTGAGGAGGCAGCGCCAGTGATAAGGTTAAAATGGGCCGAAAAAATGGAGGTGATTATTCGATATTGGACAGATTGAATTATCTAGACTGAGAGTGCAAGAGAGGAGGGGATGCTAGTTTGGCTTCGAGAGCCAAAAGAAAGATAGTGTGAGGGAGAAAGGGAAGAATGGAAGAGGGCTGGACAGAATCATTTTTCTCCAGCATTGCCATTTGTGCCAATAAGGACCAGCCTGATATTAATGACCACTCAACTCCCGGCCAATGGAGGAGTTTTTACCTCTTAAGGGGCAGATTGTGAACGGCACAAAGTAGGCTGTTAATTTGACAGAGAGCAAGTCAGCCAATGGTAGATTTGTGAAGACTGAGAGAACTCTGTACAAAAGCTGAGAGATTCCTATACATTCACTGTACCTTTTGGCTTCCTCTCTAACAGACCAACAAGGTTCTACAACTACTAATTATACAGCTAATGAACATAGAACATTGAGCTTTCTCTCAGTGCTGCTAAAAAAAAAAAATCCAAATACACACAAACACTATGCACCTGGCCATAGACAGGCCATCATCACCTCAGCAAGCACCAAAAGCTGTTAATTGGTGTGAAAATACACACAATGACTTGTGTCATGGTTATTCAATGAAGCTGGCACTTGGTAAAAGGAGAGAGAGAGAAAATGAAGAGCTGGAGAGGTTTTTCTGAGAGGAGAGGCCCCACCTTCTACTAATATTTGTAGTTTCTTGGCTCTACACTCTTAAAAATAAAGGTATTTTAAAATGTTCTTCAAGCGATGCCATAAAAGATCCATCTTTGGTTTCACAAAGAACCAATCAGTCAAAGGTTCTTCAAATAACCATCTCTTTCTTTTCTTATAATCTGAAGAACCTTCTTTCGCCACAAAGAACCTTTGGTGAAACAGAAAGGTTCTTCAGATGTTAAAGGTTCTTTATGGAACCATTTAGACAAAAAGGTTCTTCTATGGCATCGTGAAGCATTTTTATTCTTAAGAGTGTAAGGAACATTGCTAATGACCACTTTAATCTCTGGTGTTTTATAAAAATCAATGATAACCTCAGATTCGGACTCACAGGAAGCTTCCACCGTCAAATAAATACACTTCACACTTTCACACTGACACGCCCAAAGTACAAATACCTTGTAAACACCTTGTTAACCTTTAAACTTTAAAAACATCTTTAGAAAAATAAAACTAAAAAAACTTTTTTTTTTCCCTACCAAGTTGAATCTGCTTTACTTTTAAATCTAAGTGAGACCATTAATAACATTAGCAAAACAAAAGAGGTTTTGCACCAAGCTACCGCGTCCTGGGACAAAAGACTCCGCTTTAACAGAGCCTTTTAAGGTTCTGCCTGACAATTCAAGACTCCTTCACGGTGAGTTTGGACCATAGATTTCTCAGATGCCTGGTAAATGAGTGAAAGCTTGCAGCATGAGGAGTGTTACAAGACTAATCACTAGCACGGATGATCACTGAATCTCCCTTTGGCTCTGTTGAAAGGGGGTTTGGGTTGGCCTTTCTGCTCTCTGTTACTGATCAGCCTGCTTAAGTAGCTTGTGATTGAGAGGATCCATTAGAAGCCTATCCATCACCTCCTCTCAACAAGCTGAGAAAAGAAAAGAGGACATCAGACACACCCCTGCACCAGTTTCTTTGCTTACACATGTCCACATTCATCAGAATAGTGTCAAGACTTGTTCTAACCTTTTTTATTTATAAAAATGAATAGTTAAAATTCCACAATCACGCTGACCCTTCATTAAACTTTGCCCATCTTGGTTACTGCCGCTAACTTGCATAAACCTTATAGAGCATACCATAAGAATAACCAGGAAAATTCTGTGGATTTGTGGATTGGCAGTAAGATGGGCTCATAAAGTGGTAAAAAAAATTACTTATTTGAAAAAATTTAGAAATTAAGACATTGCAAAATATCTTTCTTTCTGACATTTTTTTTAAAGAGGCTTAAATTACAAAAAACCCGGACCATCAGAATTTAGATAAATACTTCTCAGTCAGCTTAAAAGAAACCCCTCATTTGATCATGATTACAACTGATAACATCAGTGTAAGTGAACAGCACACATTTACTGCTGTATTGTGAACTATTAAGTAAGTATTGTACTAAAGAGACCTGAATCAATATGTAAAACTGTGTTAAAAGAAAGACTATAAATTAGCAGCATTAATTTACCTCAGAGCAAATAGAGATGTTCTTATTGATGATCTGGATGATTAAATGGTATATAGACCTAATCTACGGTACAGCATGTACTTCTACAGATTCATAAAAAAATAAACTTACATGAGAGAAAAGCAAACACTTTTAAGACGAGAAGGTGTATGTCAACAAAATTGATACAGCCATAAAAATCTGACAGTTACTGGCTAATGAACCATATTACTTGAAAGAGAAAAAAGGTTATTCTGATTAATGTAGCTTCTAAATTGAACTACTCATTGACCCGTGATGTCTTCATCATTTTGCTGGTTTCATACTTTAAAAAACAATAAGCACTATTTATTTGGCCATTATAGTAGAATGAAAACTCAGAAAAATATACTCCTCAAAAAAGTCCTCTGCCTGCACAATCCCTTCATATCTAAACAAGCTTTTTCAAAGCTGCAGCTCCACCAAAACTCAATAAAACATTGATTTTGGAAGCGAGATGTCAGTATCATATGACAACCTTTCACACTTGTGCCCTGTTTTCTAGGGGGATTCATAAATCATCACTAAATCTCCTCACAGTGGGACGCAGCTCGTAGAGAAAGCTGAACCTGTATCTTCAGGCAGGAAAGTATCTTGCTTGGCCTGCTGCTGTAAGTGAGAAGAACCTAGAGAAGTGCAGTTCCAAGCAGGAACACGCTCCTCATTCTCTAACCTGCTCTGAGGTGGCCCTGTTTGGGAATGCTTGAAACTAAGCAGCCTGCTGTGTACAAAGCCAGAACTGGAAGACCCACTGTGTTTGCCAATAAAAATGCATCTTTTTCTCAGGAAACTGGTGAGGCTGTTTTTGTCACACCCCGGTTAACATACACACTCGAGTAGAAAGCAAAAACAAGTGGCTTGAGGTAAAGTACCAAGCAGCTTGCATTAGCGTCAGACTTTTATTCATGTTTTCTCATTCTATCCTCCACACATGAACCAGCCCACACTTCCTATCCTGCTTGATGGCTTTTCTTATGTATATGTCCTATTTCATTCATACAAGTAAAACAAAATAAGGATGTAAAATTATTTCTTTTCTTCTCTTTAAAAAGGATAACACGGGGTACAAATAATGTTCTAGATCACACTAAATAATGGATACCTCGAAAAGCTTGTGAACACCATAGCTATATATATCACCATCACAGAATCTCATGCTAGCCTAAGCAGATCTTTTCAGCCGAGTAGAGTGAAGTGTTGTGGGATTGTAAAGCCCATTCCATTCTAATCTGCATAATAGGCATATTTATGCATGCAACCGCATAGAAAGTGTCACTTTGTGAGGCAGCTTGGTAAAGTTCTAAAAAGCTCAGCTAATGTAAGCATTGGATCACTTTTTTAGACTTCATATGTCCATACAGACTCATTATTCACTCCAAGAGACATTATGTTTAGCAAGCAACTTTTCTTTCCCTTTGTCCTTCTTTGTTCCTTGTTCTCTTTGTCTTCGATCTCACTCCCTCCCTCTTATATTTGTCTCTGTCCTTATCTGTGACTGACAAGCACACCACACCACTGTTTACAGCAAGCCACAACCATGGAGAGAATTTCAAAAGTAAACAGCCAATATCCTGCGCAACAACGCTGAGGAAGCTTTTTTCGGTGTGTATTGTGTACCTGTCCCAGTATTTGTGTGTGTGTGCGTGTGAACTCCTCCTAAACTCCACAGAGAACTGCAGGCTTTGGATGCCTCACCCAGACAATAGTCACAGCCCATTAGAGGTTTCTCTGTCAATCTCTGTGCAGGGTTCGACGCTGTAATCCGTTACAGCCCTCCCACACCAGTAGAGCGGCTAGAATGCATCAATCAGGAAGGTCCAGGGGCACTGCCTGACATTACCTCATCGTCTGAAAGAGGCTGTGTATCAAATTCAACCCACCAACACTAGCCCTTTTCATCCACCCAGCTCCGGCCAACCTGTGCATTCAAAGCTTGTCTGCTTTGTTACAGCTTCATCATTGCCCCCAGGTGTCTCCAAATGCCCTATCCAGTCTCCTGTGTCAGACAGTCACTTTTCATCTGGTATGTCTTTGTTACTCTGTTTCCTACTTTTAAACTGGGAGAACAGATGAAGGGGTTCCATCACACTGGTACAAGAGTATCCATTACCTTTAAAGCTAAGATGCTGGAAATGAATCTGTTTGATTTCCTCTCTTTCCTTCTGCCTTGGTACACCCCTTTGTCAAGCTGAATGGACTCCTAAGCCTTCCGCATCTTGGCTAAATGTTTCTCTTGCTTTCTTTACCACCACCCTTTCTACCTTCCAAATCATTTGATGGCCCCTTCTATTTTCCAAAGGCATTGGCTTGTTTCAGATTACTTTGGATCGCTCGATAAAATTACCATGTTTGGACACATGAGTGACGATGGAAAGCCTGTTTGATGCGTCTTGACTGACACCCCTTACTTGATAGCAAATTGGCCTGCTTCTGGCTCAACCTCCCACTGTGGCGTTCAAAGCCATGCAGTAATATCCCAGCTATCAAGGAAAGAAAGATGTGAGGAGAGTGAAGGGAAGACATGCATGCCTTTCTAAATTTCTTGCCCAGCTGTCTGAGCACTAAACAGAGATGCCTTTAACCCTGATGTGGTGGGGGAGGTTGAGTGAGGTCTTCTCTCCGGTTCAGAGTATTATGGTTAACGGTTGAGCTCACAATCACAATATTTGTGCGCACATTCCACTGGGGTTTCCAGAGAAGAAGAACTATTTGGTTTAGGGATGTGAGTGTATGTGCGGCAGAGAATGAGAAAGAGAGAGACAGACAGACAGTGAGAGAATGAGCTCACAAATAGCTGATAATGAGGGTCTTCCTGTCTGCATGACAGTCTTTATGCCAAATGCTCAACTAGGGCTGTGCTTAGCTGAGATCTGTTGTTTAGCATGATGCTATCTCATAATGGAAGCAGGTATAAGATCCTATGCTGATACAGAATCTAGACAGTTAGCAGCACTGAAATCAGTATCCTACTTCTGCATGGGTGTCAAAAACAATTTCACTTTGATTACTAGACTATATCACTAATAAATACTCCATAATGTTCTGTCCGCTACAAAAGGAGAGATAAACAAACAACAATTCTTTAATTGGTTGTGGTGCATAATATTGCACAAATCTGAAAGTATCAGAATCTTTTTTACGGAACATTTATGAGCTCAAAAAATGCCTGCACAATGTGACATTGTGTCAAAATCTTAATTGACTTTGACATTGTATTACATTGTATGAAATCCTTTAAACTGAATATGAGGGACAAAGTTTGATCCTAAAGCATCACACGTAATGTTACTATCAGACTGTGTCTTTCCTGAGAGCTTTTCTTTCTCTCTTAGGCACACAATGTCTTCTGTGATGGAGTAATCGTTAATTAAGCAGTCAGGCTTTGACTAATCACCCTACGAAGGCCATGCAGCTTTAACCACGAGACACTCATCTCAACTGCCCCTTTGGCACACCATTCAACTGTGTGTGTGCGAGAGAAACAATCAATTACTTCTAGCTGTCAGTCCATCTGAACATCTATGACTCATCAATGAATGAATGCATGAATCCATAACTACAACAAACTGTAGAACAGATATAAAGGAACATATTGTTGAATCTGCCTCAATGATTTGCTGTTCATACTTTTCCCCCAAACATAAAATCTAATATTCAATAAATAATCAGCTAAAATTAATGAACAGTATTCATAGCAGAACTGGATTTTTTTCCACCGCAGAAAACATCCTCTCATATCAGGACCATCTTTAAGACCGAGCTTAAGGATCTTGGCCCAAGAGGATAATATGAGCCAAGATACTGCAGCAACATGGAAGATGAATTTCAATTTAATGTTGCTTTCTGTGTCACAGCAAGAGATATTTTGTCTTGGAGGACTGGAGGTGATAGTAAAATAGAAGCTGTTGTGCGATCTACCAAATCCCAGCTCATTCTGTGTCAAAACACTTCCTTGGTCCTGTTCGTACCAAATTGTGATACATTTCCCCCAGTAACGGGTGAGACTTTTCGCATTTTGGGAGAAAAAAATGCAAGCAAAGTGCTTCTAAAAATAGGAAATGAGTGTTTGAAATTGTGTCTCTTTCCTTAGGCATTGTTTTAATGATTTTCTTCAAATTAACTCAGGCTGCTGAGCTTCACCAATTTGTGATCTGGGAGTAACGTCAGCAGTAAACACCCTCTTTTTTCCCCACTGTATGCAAATATCCATGATTATCTGACCCTATTGCCTACTGTACCTCATCATTAGAATAAACAAACTCCCTTAAAAAAAAAACATTGTTGACAGGAATCCCAAGGGATGTGGAGTCACTTTGGAGTCTGCTCTAGGAGTCACTCTCGGCCTTGAAAAAAAAAAAAAACTGTCCGTTTTAATGTAACTGAAGACCTCCTATGACATCATTGCCCTCTTTTTCATTTTCCTCCTCTAGAGGAAGAAGTCAGCACAATTCCTCTTTGTCCACTCTCTCGTCTTTCCGCCCAAGGAAAATGAGGTGAGGATGTGGGTGGACGGAGACGAGGCGAGAGGAAGAGAGGACTGAAAAAACAATGGAGATGGAGGAGATGGCCTTGTCCCAGAATGAGGAACAACTGGCCACCTCTCCTTTGGGCTCTGCCATTAGGCATGCAAGCTGGAGACACTGACAGCTGATAACAAAAGCCCCCCTGAATGCAATGCCAAGTTCTTTACATGTGTGCTTCTGCATGCAAGCTGATTACAGCCTTTCCCTCCAAAACCTTCTCATTTGCTTCCTGTATTCCACTAATTCGCCTCAATATTTGCCTGTGTGCGCAGATTTGTTTGGGGGGTGGAAAGCTGCGGAAAAACGTGGGTGAGACCCCAGGGTCACTGTCTTATGTCTGTGAAAGATAATTAGACAATACGGCTGTGTGTAGCATGTCTCGGGCAGAAAACAGAGGGAGCCATTGTTTCAAGACCCCCCTAACCTAACAGCTGTATGTGTCATCGGGAACACAGTTTGAGCGTTATGATGGGCAAATGAGAGCATGGGAAAAATGGAAAACAAGGAGTTGTAGCCTTTTCTCCACAGGAGGTATTATATAAGTTAACTTACAGATTTTATTTCACCTACAATATAAGGGTTTCCTTTTTTAACTGTACAAAGAAGGTGTAGCATTATTCTGATCCCCTTAGTCCTATTTAAAAGCCTGAATGTCACTCTCAGCATCAGGCCCAACAACACACATACAAATTTGTACGCAATAATGTTATTGGGGAGAAAATCTTGCGATTTGCTCTCTGCTGTAAACAAAACTGACCTTTATGTTGAATTTGTCACCGAGCGCCAACCTCTCCCTGTAAAAGAGCCCAGAGCACTCAACCGCTCGCAGCCAGTCCATCTCTCTCTTGTATGCAGAGTGCAAGTGAATCAAAGCAGGCCAAAACTCATCCATATCTATGCCATACGAGCATCTCCTAAATAATGCAGCAGTCTTCCTGCACCAAACAGATTCTGCTGCATCGGCGCTATTGTGAATCGTGTGTGTCAAACACTCTCTCTAACTCAAACGCACACACTCAAACGCTTCCAACTTTTCTACTCCTTTTCAATAAGGAAAAATAAGAAAAGTATGGAAATCCATTTCTACCTCAGAGTGGAAAGAATTTCGACTCACAATGGGATTTTGCATTTACAACTATATATCTAACTGCTACTTTTTTTCTCATAATTGTGACTTTGTATGTCACAAAGTGACTATTAATAATTTTAAACTTCATCTTACATTTAGTTTTTCTTTTTTTTTTTTACTGCATCAGAAACAGGTTTCCACAGAAGCGAGTGAGCAGGAGGGAAAGAGAAATAATATTTCATGTTCTTCTTTTCCAATCATTGCACTGGCCACATAACCTCATATTACGCACCTTTACATTCAATTCAAGCATTAAACCTCTTAACAATATACACACGTGAATAAAAACAGTCATTTTCAGTATCCATATGGTCTCCTAAGATATTTAGATCATGCATAATACAGAAAGCTCCTAAAACAAACCCAGAGAGCCACCCAGCCAAAAATACCAGCATACAACCCCACTCAATCTCAGCACCCAGCAGTCTCCACCACTAATGGGAGGCCTTGTGTGCGGTCAAACTATCTGTTCCTCTAATGGAGCCAGTGAAGACATCAAGAATGTAGATTCGCAAAGCTGTTTGTTGCAGTGTTTACATGTGTGTGAAACCGAAGCCAGCAGCCTTGCTGTCCAGTCAGTCAATTACTTAGACAGCAGTTGAAGGCACCAAATAAAGAAGCTGGTTTCAGACAGGCTTCCAACCAACTATTATGATGCCTAAAGATCTAAAACTAATTTGAGTGAACCTAATGATAGTAAATGGATATTTATGAATAGCCTTTTTTTTAAAGGTTGTGGGATATCACAGACAGCAAAAAATACACGTACTAGATGTATACTAGGTGTAAGAGTGGGAAAGCATGTGAATGGAAGTCTGTGTTCGAGTACAAAATGGTACATTTATAATGCACAAAGTGATAGTCAGTTATGTATTTCTTTTCTCTTTTCAAGCAAAAGGACTAGAGAGGAAGGAAGGAAGGAGTAGGCGAAAGTCTTATGATCTCAACACGCTTCCTTTGAACGCTGCCTTATGGGACTAGCCAACCCCATGCCAAAGGTTTCGAAAAAAGCACAGTGCCGGAGATTACTTGGAATACTGATGGCACAGAGCAACAGAATTCCACTGGGAGACAGAGGGACAATCCGAGAAAGCAAATTATGGTTGCGAGAAAGAAGCAGCGGAGCTTTGGTAAGGGCATGCACATGAATATCTGGCACTAGGGGCTGGTCTCTTCAAGACTCTGTCATGTTCCCTGCTTCAAACACTGCTCTTTGCTACTAGTTCTGAGACTTCATCTTGTCAGACATTCTGAAATCGTGTGAGAGTGAGTGAGTGAGTGAGACAGAGAGAGAGAAAGACAGACAGACAGAGAAGACAAACAAGCGGGAGAATAAAAGATAAAGGGGATATGTGTTTGCACCTACATTTGGGTGTGTATCGCACGTCCTGATTTTGCCAAGTTCGAAGTGTTCCTAGGTCAACATATTTTGTTGACCCTGGAACAACATTTTACTCCAAAAATATATTCTTAACCATATCCCTACACCTAAACCTAACCTTAACCATGAGTAATACCTAAAATCAGAGGAAATGATAGATGAATGACGCTGATGTACAAGCACCAAACACTGATTTTAAGAGTAAACTTCACAAAATCTAAAAACTGGTTCTTCAAATCTGATTGGTTAATCACAATGTTGTTCCAGGGTCAACAACGATGTTGTCCCAGGAACATGTCTCACTTGGTAAAATCAGGTTCTGCGGTGTGTATCTGTCTGGGTGAATGTGTAAGAAAGCATGTGTGTTTATGTGAACCAGGATTATATTTCTCTCTTTGGTCTATCTATCTATGAGCCATTATTCAGAGAGGGAGCTGGTGAGCTGCTGGTGGTTTTTCAGAGTGTGGCGTGCTGCTTGTATAGATGTCAGGTGAGATGAGTGGTTCAGGCCGTCCGGGAGTCTGCTCCTCCCAAAGCAGCTGCCACCAGTCTGTCAAAGAATTGCTCTGTTACGTCCTATTCTTCCCTCTCCCTCCTCCTTCTGTCTTACTTACACACCCACTCAATGATGAGAAAAACATCTAGAGTGCAGCCAGGGTCATATTTTCCCCCTAAATGAGTTCGAAAGTCCAAATGAAAGCCAATAGTAAACAAATAGCTGGTATACGGGGACAATTTATAATGTATCTTCAGAAAAGCCTCTGTTATTGTGCTTAACTGACGCATACTCTATGCTATGATTATTACAAATTTAAAATCTATTTGCAAACCAGGCATGCATTTTATTAACATTCCCGCCTATATTTTCCCTCTTAAGTTTGTGACGGTGGTAGGCATTTGGATTCAACATTTAAATTTAATTACCGCCTCCATCCGTGTCAATACAGCAGCCTCATTTATCAAAGAGACAGACAGAAAGCACAGCTTAACCACCAATAAACATTTGTTTTAATTCGTTTACTGGAGCACCGACCGAAAGCGCTTTGCCTCGCTTGCGGTTACGCTGTTAATTGGGAGAAGAAACACTTTTGGATCTGAGGGCGCCAAGGGATTTTGAAGCCTTTATCTAGAGCTGAATCAAAGCCGGTGTTAATAATACACCCAATGAATAAAATATCTGTTAAAAGGCGTGGAAACAACAGACACACGGTAAAAATAGGCCAGGCTCGAGGATGCAGTATCAACCTCTCTCATAGCACACAGAATATGCAAAATATAGTGCTGCCTTTGGTGTGAAATAAACAGTGCAAATTAGAATATGCTGCCCGACAACTACTTAGGAGGGTATGAATACTTAGGAGTGTATGAGTACTGAGCTTTTAAATGCAATGTGGTAGAAAACAAACGTAATAGATTGATATATGTCAGTGCAAAGACTGACGTGTTTTCTTGTACCAGTTTGCTAATTATTCAAATTGCATGGGGTTGTGCAATAACAAGTTTAAGGGCATTTCACTTTGCACTCTGCAGTAGTGATGAGAACTTTTAACACCATTTAAATACTTTTCAGGAACTAAAAATTTGGACGGAAGTGTGATTCTTATTGCACTGCCAAATAATGACATCATTCCAAATTCTAACAGAAGTAATTTAACAACTCAAAAATAATAATAGACCTAATAATAATAATAAATAAAAAACATGTAGGCCTATTTTAATGGCTTGTCAAGTTAAATTCATTTTTTTAAATAACTGACAGACATCATCTAACTTTAAATATTTACAGATTTACAATTACACTGATTTGCAGAACAAGTATGAACAAATAACAGTTCTTGCTTCATTTCGAGTTGGACAAGTAATGACAATAACAGGTTAGTGAGACTGATTCAGTATCCGCTAGCACTGATTTTGATTCACAACAAAGAACCGGCTCATAAGAGTCATCTGTTCTGAAATCGAACAAAAATGATCACGCTGAATTTTGTCATTCACAAAAAAGAAACCGACTCATAAGAGTCGTTCGTTCGGAAATCATATTATACTGTTCACACAGTATGCTTGTGATTCACTGAAATGGACCTGTTTATAAGATTCGCTCTGTCGAGATACATTGGTCTCAATTTGTTTATGAGTCGCTAAAAGAACCTGTTCATGAGAGTCATTCATTTAGGATTCGGACAGCACTCAGAGTAGCCTACAGTACAATGTTCTGTCCGCACCGGCGAAAAAGCGCGTTCGAGAATCGTTAATGAAATTTAAAGTCTTAAAAAGCATTCGATTTCAGTCATTTTAAAGAGTAGAAACAACTCCCCCGTCCCCAAACCCTACACTGCAGCGCTGCTAGTCTCTGTCAGAAACAAAGAGGCAGCGCATGAGTGCAGCAAGCGATATCCAGCTCATTCATACTAACACGATAGGCTATCAGGATAGGAAGAGATGCCCGCGGCCACTACTACATAAAGTACAAAATAATGAATAAATCAACACTGCGACGAGCATAATCTTTCAGATCGCGCGCATTTCCAGTCCCCCTTAGACTGTATCGAGAAATGTCGCACCTAGCTCTGCCTGGCACCATTTATATTTATTTAATGCTGTTGAATTATTCTGTTTGAGAGAGGAGATTGCGCCTTCCTGATGGCGTTGGCTGTGAAATTATTAAGAGGTGTTTCTTCTGTTTTGGACACTGTGATCAGCACATCTCTTATGCAGTAGACCTCTGTGGCTTTTAGCACACTTCCTTTCCAAAACCTCAGAAGGGTGTTACTTATAGCCATTATCATGGTCACACCTTGATCATTCTTTCTTCAACTTTTCACTTATTATTCTGCTGGCTGGATGATCTCATTAAATGGGGCACTGGATATCAACCTCAAGTCTCTCATGCACAGTATAGCCTCCAGTCCAGTATGCTTACAGTATGAAACGCAGCCACTTATTCCAGTGTACTGAATGATGATCTCGCGATTGCAGCAAACAACAACAACAACAAAAGTTCCCAAAAAACATATATTCCATCCTTAACACATATTCACAACATAAAGCCTCTTAACATTCAAGTTTTCCATGTGCCAGAGTTTTCCTTTACATCAACACAAAAAATTATTTGTAACTAAATTTATAGCATAGGCCTAGTAGGTATATGCAACAAATTGTCGGGCATGCCCCATTATAAAGTACCTTGCAGTAACATGCAAATACATACATTTCAGTATCATTGTATTATATTATGTACCATATGATATCATCACTGTACCATGGCACTACCTCAGTAGCTTACTTCTCTAAAAGGGTAAGATGAGCAGCAAATCAACATCAGCTGCATTACGCTGGAGTACATGCCTATATCGGACAAGCTTAATTTCCAAATTAGCCTTGTTTGCATATGGCGCAGTGCCACTCGTCCAATATAACGGAAAGATTTCACAGGACCTGTACCTTGTTTGTCACAAAATACAATTATGACACACCTAAAACCACTGCGTAAACTTCAAAACGGGGCGCGCGGAACGATCAGTAGCTAATCGCGTTATGATTCGGTTGACGCAGCGCTAAGTAGTACACAAACATGCGATTTTGTCATTAGAATAGTTAGACTACCGAACTCAAACAAAACATCTTACCTGTTCCTAAAAGGCACAATGCGATGTAAAACGTCAACATCTTTCCGGAGTCTTCAACACTTGTCCTGCAGTCCAGACTAAAAGTGTGCGCACGAAAGCTCCGGATGGACAGAATGTGGAAGCTGGTCCTCGCCCACCTCTTGAATTAGGAAAATAAAATAAAATAACCGGCAGATTATGTTAAGCTCAGCTCTGGGAGCTGGAAGTCTCTACTGCCATCTGAACACAGTCTAAGCATCAATGCTTGCGGTCTCTTTAAAGTTTAGAACTTTCTTTCGAACGTTCACGTAATATTTCCCAACACAATTTTGTTCAAATCAGGTTGCTTTAATGCGCATGTTTTGCATCAATCCAAGTACAAGAAGATCCTCCGTACAGGGGTGATAGAAAAACTCCGTTTCTCCCGTTCAGCGGGGCTCCGCTCGCCGGTGCAACTGAGCGCGTTTCAGCACCACAGCTCTATAGCGCACATAAACGCCTCCTCCTGCGCACAGTTCCCTCCGTACTGCTCTCTTCGCTCTTTCTCTCTTCTAATGCAGCGGCAAGGCGAGGATACGATCCTCACTGACTGTCGTTCTGTTGACTGGATGTTGGCTCGAGGAATAAAACAAGCGCTTTTTCTTTCTTTCACTAGGGAACATAGAGTTTGAGAATGAAGTAGTTCTTAGTCTACAGGGACAGCCGTTGGCCTACGCCCCCCCGGGTCCTGCAATTGGTTAAGGGTTTAAACTATAGGGGTGTCTAGCAGTTGGGCGTGTTTGGTCCTTAAACAACAGGGGGTGTTTGGTTATGCGCGCCTGTGAATGAATAAACTGCTGGGGAAAGTAAACAGGTGTGTCCCGGAGCAAACAGAATCTGCCGAACAGATGATCTTAATGGGGTTTCTTTAAATAATGATTCAGTGTACATGCGATGTAAATACACTCATATCAATTAATGTTATTTATCACTTAATGTTCGGATAGGATCTACATGCTCCTCATGAGTAGATTCCATGGGAACCCACGGGAGCTTTTTTTTTATGTGCGTCTTGACCAAATATGCGTTTTGTTTGGCTTTGTATCTCTTAAAAAAATAAATAAAAATAAAAAATAAATAAATAAAAGAAATGCAGCGATAAATGTCTAATTTTAAATATCTCAAAGTATCTGTGCTATTTCAGTCTTTTGAGGACATTTAATAGCCTAATAAAACATTTATAAGGACTGTATTAAATATATAAAGCACATCTATCAACACACACAGACACACAAAGTAGGTCTATATAGCCCTTTTCACACTGCACATCGGACCCGGCAAATTGCCGGAACATTGGCGGGTCGTCTTCTGTGTGAAAGCAAACACGTCCCGGGATTGATTACGGCATTAAACCCGGGTCGGGAACCTAAGCCCCTTTCACACTGCACATCGGACCCGGCAAATTGCCGGAACATTGGCGGGTCGCCTTCTGTGTGAAAGCAAACACGTCCCGGGATTGATTACGGCATTAAACCCGGGTCGGGAACCTAAGCCCCTTTCACACTGCACATCAGACCCAGCAAATTGCAGGAACATTGCCGGGTCGCCTTCTGTGTGAAAGCAACCACGTCCCGGGATTGATTCCGGCATTGAACCCGGGTCGGGGACCTAGAAACATTGCCAGATTCAACCCGGGATGAGCGCTGTGTGAACAAAAGCCAGATCTAATGCCGTGTCGAAGTGATTACGCTCATTATCGTGCGACTCTTTTACCGGCTGTTTTGAAGGGAGATCAACGTTCGCAACAAAAAAATATGTGCAAACTGTAATGAAGCAGAGATCAGTTTGTTCCTCACTTTCTGCGCTGACGCTGAGATCGTTTTACTTGCTTCAGTGAAAGTATAACGTGCCTAGCGTTTTCGACTAGTACATTACATGTCACACCCTGATGTCACGTGTTGTTACGGGATCTTTACGAGTTCTGTGTGAAAACACGCACATATCCCGGGTAATCACTGGCAGTGTGAAAGTGCAAAAAGGGGCTTATCACGTAGATAAACTGCAACAGCTCCAGAGCGCTCTAAAGCGCACTGTGTTTTTATCGAAGTCAGATTCGTTCACTCGTATTCGTTCTCTTAATGTGTCCTTCACTGTAGTGAACCCATTAATTTAACGGTCATTTTTATATATTGAGTTCATATGTTTTATTAAATGTAAATGTTCATATTCATGCTTTTGAAATTGTGTTGGCTCTAAATAGTGAATGAGTGATTCGGACACAGCGAATCGTTCAGAACTATTGTTTGAACCGATTCATTGACACAAATGATTCATTCCTGCATCAGATGTTGTTATAATTGTTGTCATCTCCGATGTCCAGTGTTGGAGGTAACACATTACAAGTAACGTAAGTTACATAATCAGATTACTTTTTTCAAGTAGCTAGTAAAGTAGCGCATTACTTTTTAATTTACAAGAAAGTATCTGAGTTACTTTACTTTTTTAGTTAAGTATATATATATATATATATATATATATATATATATATATATATATATATATATATAAATTATTATTATTATTATTATTATTATTATTATTATTATTATTAACCAACTTGTTGATACACAGTTTTAAAAGTAACTCTTAAGATTTCACCTTGTAATTTCTCTCTCAAGAAAAAAAAAAAACACACACACTGGAATCTTTTAGAAATAGGGTCAAAGAGAGAACAATTGTAAAACCATGCGGATGGTTTTGGTCTCCACCCTGTTAAGATTTATTGTAGGTGAGGGGATCAAATGCGACACTGCCGCTCACAAACACATGCTGATGAGAGAAACAGCTTGCTGGAGGTGGAGATGATGAGGGGAATCCTGTGAGTTGAAAGAAACGGGATGGAGTATATGGGCAATAGATGATCTCTAAACAACAGGGGCTCACACCTGCTGGGAGAGAAGAGTAAACATCAACAACTGCTGCGTGAACTTTACCAAGTCTTGACAGGGTGTGAGGCAGACGTGTGAATTAACAGCTACTTTCATAGACATGCTTAGCAAGCCTGTACCTGAAACATACAGTTATTTATTCTGTAACCTTACATTGAGGGTGCTGCAACCCACCCTATGCCTACTTAAATAATTCATGTACATATAAGAGGGTTTTTTAGACTGTAGATTTATTAATAATGAATACAGTTGGATATTTACTAAACTGTTCTGTGTTGGGGGAGAAAGAGACAGTTAAGATGTCGTTTGCAAATTGTAAAGAAAGTCATAAATAAAGCATGAGGTGAAGTTGTATGGAAATGCGACTCCCCAGGAAATGAGAATATTTTAACAAAATATTATCTCAAGCCCATTTGACCCGGGGTCAATTAGAAAAGAAACGTCAACGACGCAAGGCTGAAATTAACATTGCAGCTTTTCCCCTCCTGTCTAATTTGCAAGCCTGATGCAAAGTTGAACTGAAACAAGTATATTGTCATGAGATTGCGGTTTAATTTGACATGGTGCTAAAAAGTCAATTCCAATCTCACTCTGACAGACGACAAACACTGCTTTCTGGGTATTTGTCTTGAAGACAAACTAAAATGACATTCCCTCCATGGAGAACATTTTCTTGCTGACGTGGACAAAGGTTAAAATGTCTTTTCGTCTCTCTTAAAACGGTCTCCTCTTCATCCCTTAAGTAAATATTGTATCACTTAAAGGTCAGCATTCCTTATAAATGTATAAATCAGAGCTGGTTTATGTCTATTTCATCCAAATGTCACAAGATATATGCTATTAATAGTCTCGGGTTTATAATAATGTCAGTCTTGAGTTTCAAATGTCTCGTTTTATCAACCAGTGTGACTCTGCAGTGTAAATTAAGTGCAGACATGTAAAATTATATTGTCAGCATGACATAAAAATGGACTCTTTCTTTCATCAAAATGTAATTAATTTGTCCCGTCTCTGAAATAACGTTCCATTTTTTGTGACATAACCAACTGCTGCCCTTCAACCTGATAGGTAATATATTGGTGTTATTTTATATCCTTATATGCAATTTATATTTATTATATACATTTTATTTTTATATTTTCTGTTTTCATTTTATAAGTTTGAGTAATTTTTTTAGATGCATTTTTGTAATTGTTATTAGTTTTCTTATTTATTATTAAAACAAGTTATAGTTTTCATGATGTTTTAATTTTTACGTTTTAGTTGATTTAGTTTTAGTTATTTTAGTACTTCAACCTAAACTTAGTCAAATTGAAAAATGTTGCCATGGCAACTTAGCATTTTGTTGATAAAACATAAGTTTATTATATATATATATATATATATATATATATATATATATATATATATATATATATATATATATATATTTTTTAGTAGTAAAGTTTTACAAAGGACGCTGGATGTCCTGTTTTACTTAGAAAGGTCACATTCAAGAAGCAAATACAAAATATTATCAGTCACCACTTATAAGCTACTACTAAATATTTTAGAAACATAATTTTCTGTAAAGTTGCTTTGTAACGATTCGTATTGTAAAAAGCGCTATACAAATAAACTTGAATTGAATTGAATTGAATTGAAATACCATTTTGTGTTGACTTTAAACTAAACTAATTTTTTTTTTATCCATGTTTGTGCATGACAGGGTTGTCAAAGTTTCCAAATTCATCAGATCTGGATATAAGCCGAAATATTAGCGATCTACTGATAGACGTGGCTTTCAAATACTCCTGTGTGTATCTGTGTAAGCGCTCAGTGAAGAGCATGAAGTAATGATCATTGTAGCCAATCACAGAAATCTCTGTTGAGCACTTGAACACAATGGCCAATCAGAGCTGTTTAAGAATCCGCTCAAAAATGCTAGCGGGAAATATTTCTTTTTTTTTTTTTTTTTTTTACATTTCAGTACCGACTGATATAGAAGTCGGTACTTTTGACAACCCTAGGGCACAGCAAACATAATTGCACCTTTCATCATTAAAAACATAACGCATCAGATCAGAGTTCAGTGCTGAGCGGTGCACAGTCTGCTCCGGTCAAAGTTCCCCTCTTGTTACATTAACCATATGGGGACATTACAGCAGCTCTTACTATAATTATGTTATTGTGTACAGCCTTGATCACTGTCAACCATAACTCTGAGTACTGCTACATAGCAATAACTCTTTATGCCTTTACCTATGCCAGGCATGTCATGCATTCCACCTATTATTGTGAATATCTTACATTTGGTTGAGATGCATACTAGTACTGCTTTAAACTAGACCTTTCTGTTAAGCCAGCTTTGCTATAATTACAGATACCATCATGAAAAAGAACAATCAACAACATGTCCTTCATCTCAATATCAAAATACCAGGCTGGCCATTATTGAAATCAGAGTTGGCTGAAATGAGAGTACCTCAGGGGAAGTTCAGGAGGTATATGGTTGCTGAAGGGTCAAGGGTATGGCCTTTTGCTGGGCCACAGGCTGCTGAAGAAGGCTGTGTTACAGAAACAGGAGTGTGATAAACGCTGCTTCGTTCCATGTGCCATGCCCTTTTATTGTGTGATATGGTATTCTTAGAAGGGGACAAGTTTCTTTAGTTAGGTTTAAAGTTAGAGAAAATATCAAGTGCCTGTGTAATATGGAGTCATTTGTGTATGATGCTGCTTTGGAGGCTTATGCTCTTGTATTTGTTTTTGGTTGTTACTTATATGATAGTTTTAATCCTGAGGAAAGTTTTATTACTTTTCCTTGTGAAAATTACTGCATGCTGTAAATTCAGCACATTCTTATACTCTGTGTCTGCTTGTGTGTTGTCAGTTGATTAAAGCTGATTTGAGGATGTCTGCACAAAACCCGTGTTCACTTACAAATTTGACGATTTAAATATTTAGCAATATCTTATTCTATTGCAGCCCACAGTACAAATGCACAAAAAATAAGATAGCAGAGAGTATATAATACTATTCTAAGCCATGGGATCGAATGGTAGTTACAGATCACTAGGCTAAAAGAGTATTTTCTCATCCATGACGATTTTGAATGAGGTCAGACTGGGTGACGGTATCAGGCCTTGAGTTATATGAAGGTTAGATGAGGCCAAATTTCAGATGTTGGCCACCATGTTTTAAAGTAGGTCATAAAGTGAGTGTGGATGGTGGAGGAGTTGGGAAAGGGAGCCAAAGGGATATAGATAAAAATGATCCACCCACTATCACAGATGTTTACTGACAGACTGGAAAGAAATTGTCACACCAGTGCACTCCATTTGTTTTTCTTTGTAAGAATACACACTGATGCATAGTGTTTTGGTTCTGTTAACAGATACTTTGCATATATGTGTTTTGTGTTTTTGTTTTATAGGTAAAAGTTGAGGAAGTCGTGGCCTAATGGTTAAACCTAAACCTAAGGTTGTGGGTTTGAGTCCTGGGCTGGCAATACCACGACTGAGGTGATCTTGAGCAAGGCACCGAACATCCAACTGCTCCCCGGGCGCCGCAGCATAAATGGCTGCCCACTGCTCTGGGTGTGTGTTCACTGCTGTGTGTGCACTTTGGATGGGTAATATGCATAGCATGAATTCTAAGTATGGGTCACCATACTTGGCTGTATGTCACGTCACTAAAAAAAACTACATTCTTAGACATAAATGTGATTTATTGGCTTCTACAGTTCCTTGAAGAACCTTTAACATCCATTGAATTTTTTCATTGCACAAAATCTTCTTTATAGTGGAACATTTTTCTTTATATTATTCACATTTACTTGCTTCATGGAACGGTGTTTTATGGAACCCAAAAAGTTTTGTCTATGGCAGCACGATAAAAAAAACAAAAAAATCAAAAACAATTTCATAATATAGAGCGGTTACAAAACTACCCATCAAAGTTTTACATGGTTTTGTAGGTGGTTGCTTGGGTGTTTTATCATCATTTTATCATCATGTCTACTTGAGTGTACTTAAGTGCTCTGTAGTTTTAAAACTAAGACTCTCATCTGCTGAGACTTTTTAGAGATTTATTTTCCCTAGATAAATCGACCAACTTACCGTATTACCAAAAAGTTGTATATCAGCTTCAGTATCTATTTGTTCATACACCATGTAAACAGACTGAAAGATTGTCTGAGAAATGGAAGCATGAAAGATGACCTGTACCAGCTGTTGGTCCAGGACTGGCATCATTACCAGATTGAGACTCTGGATCTCCGCTCAGCTCTGACCTAATCTCTGGGCCAGCTCTCCCAGATGGGCCGACAGATTTAGAAAACCACCCTGACATGCACTGACCGGTCTCGTCAACAGTCCCGCATCTTGGCTGTATCACTGAAGAGCCACAAAAATTGGTGCCAAATTCCTAAAAGTGATATATTAACCATGAATGATGATCACAGTCTTAGTTGCAAACTGCTGGCGCTAATGGTTTCCGAAGCATAAATTCTGCGAGTCACTGTAGACTTTAATCAAATAAATCATTTGAAATGGTTCCTCTTAAAACCTGAAAAAACTAGTCATCTTCTATCTTCTGGTTCTCCCCATTTAATTTCCCTATGATCTGATCCTTAACTTTAATTTTTCTTGACTTAATTTTTTTAATCTCTTAAAATAAAGCCTAGCTCTGTTATTACTTATAATTTAAGTGTTTATAACTTGTGATTAAATGACTTCATGGCTTCCCACAAAAGAAAAACAGGCTGTAGGCCAGTGAACGTCTGTTGTTAAATGCTCTTTCAACTGATTCTTCTGAGATTACAAGTAGAAACATGAATAATGTACGATTTCACCCTCATATTTTAACTGCTGTTGAGAATTTGTGCGCACTAGGGCTCTTTTAATGTCAGTGCCCCATAATTACAAACCCAATGTTATGCCAGTTCACTAAAACCGCACAAATACTAATTCACAATTAGTTCTATATCCATTTGGTTTCGGGACAAGACTGCTGTGGGTACCGTTATTTCCATGAGTCGCCATAACACCTGTTCATTCAAAAGCCAATCCTGTTGAGAGTGTCTTGCATCAGGCATTTGGTTTCACAGCAGGGTGTTTGCTGTAGTAATTGAGAATGCTGGAGGGCACAACAGTAGCATCCACATCTGGGAATTCCCAACCTGGCTCATGGCTTCTTAATTACTCAACCAAACATTGACCAAAAATGGTGTAGATAAACCTTTAGAGAGGTCGACAGCTAATGTGGCAACTCGAGTGCTAAATGTTTTTTTTTTTTTTTTTTTACAGTTAATTTTTTTTCTCATAGGACTACAACTAATTATAATAATAACTATTTTCAGGCTTGTATTTATACGTTACATACTATGTCATTCGCTGGTATGTCAGTTAGTGGAAGCTAGAGATTACGGTTTATAAAGTTTTAAATATGGATATTTTTCTTACTCCATCGCATCAATATGCTACAGGTCTTATTCACCCCCCAGAGCTGTGTGGAGCACTTTTTATGATGGATGAATGCACTTTTTAGGCTTCTAAATCTCGACCCCCATTCATTGACACTTAAAGCTTGGACGGGCAAGGGCATTTTTTTATGTAACTCCGATTGTATTCATCTGGAAGAAGAAAGTCATGAGCTGGCTTGAGGGTGAGTAAATCATGAGGTCATTTTCATTTTTTGGTGAACTATCCCTTTAAGATGCATCTGTTTAAAATGAGAATATTGAAACTATTTTTAAGTATACAACAAAAAATACCCCCTGCATAAAAAGTAGGTAAAAGTAAACAATTCTGTCAGTAATATTTTTGGCAGTGCTACATTTTTGCCCATGTACTCTTGCTAACCACAGGTGTTTGAAAGCACACATGGAGCGTGTTGTTTTCTCTGGGTTTCTGGGCTTTTGCCCCTGGCTCTCTGATTGAGGTACAGGCACTGCAGTGACTTGGTTTCCCGAGAGTCGTTGTTGTGAACGTTAGCTGTGGAGCTGGGCCAGCTGACAGTCACAGGAATGGGCCATGACTGGCTGCTTGTTTTGTGCCACGATCTCTCACTGTTCACGCCCACCGAAAAATAAATACTCCGGCTGCGGAGCTATAAATAATGGATGACTTGTCCACTGTCACTTTAAATCTTGCGTCTAGCCCTGGTCATTATTAGGGTCTCCCTTTCGGTTTCTCTCTCTCGTTCTTTCTACTTTACATCTCTGCTTTACCACAAGAATCACAGACTATCATAACAGAGTCAGTCTCTTTACAGATTGTCACAGGAATGGAAGATTTACATGGTAAAATAATCTATCTTTGATATCTTCCATGAATCCCAAACCATATGGACCTCAGCTGACATCAAAACATCCTGAAGAAGAAGGACAAGGAGAGAGAGAGTGGGTAGACGTGTGTAGTAAGGTAAACATTTTCATCTGCCTTGCATTTGATAGAGCTGTAAGAGTGCTCGAGGGGCCGTGACTCAGAATCTGACCCCATCAAGCTAAACCAGTCGCCTCGCTGCAGCCCCTGCATGTGATGTCCATGGAACCCTGTCATGCTAAACATTGAGCAGCCTGATGAAAATCTGTCCTGAGGATAAGTGGGGAGGAGAGAAAGAAGAACCAGGGACACAAAGAGTGAGCGAAAGCTCGAGCCAACCCATTCGAACAGGAGAGATCATGGATTATTCACATTTGCAGCTGTGATAAGGAGAAAAAATTGATGAAGAACAGCTGGCTGGAGCATGATGCGTGAAGGCTAGAAGCTGCTGCACCTTTGAAACAGCTGGGAAGCTACCAAAGAGTGCTTCTGTTTGCCTCGGTCACGGAAACAAATCATTAAGAGCCAACATCCAACTATGGCTTATATCTCTGGCATGTAGGGTGGAAGGTCGGGTTGGAAGGAGATAAAGGACCTGAGACCTAATGGTCAGCATATATCAAACTGTGGTGACTGTGTAGAATGTGTGGGTTTGAATCTAGCCTATGTGGCTTCCTAGTCATATTTCTCACTCTCTCTCAATATTTTGCTGCCCTCTCAGTAATTAAATGGCGAGTGCTCAAAAATGTGTCACGGATAGTAGGATTTGAGTATTCATTACTTTACACCCTACAGTGAATATGAGCAACAGAATATGATGGCATGCACCAGGACTAGTCTACTCTTTATAATTCATTATAAATAACAAAGAATAAGCTGATATGTTTACATTTAAAATTATTATTATCATTATTTTCATCCACCAGTACTTCTTGTTTTAATAAATTATACATAACAAAAGTTAATTATTATTATTATTATTATTATTATTAAAGCCACACTATGCAATTTACCATTAGTTTTTCAAACTAGTTTTCATTTGTATACTTTCCTTTTAATTAAGATTTATTTTATTTTAATTAATGTTTTATTATTATTATTATTATTATTATTATTATTATTATTATTATTATTATTATTA
This sequence comes from Carassius auratus, assembly GCF_003368295.1. Taxonomy (NCBI): domain Eukaryota; kingdom Metazoa; phylum Chordata; class Actinopteri; order Cypriniformes; family Cyprinidae; genus Carassius; species Carassius auratus. Next base: position 246,487 of record NW_020528783.1, read on the forward strand.
TTATTATTAGTTATTTTAGTACATCATGTTAAACTAAGTGAAAATGGGAAATGTTGTCTTGCCAACTGACTAAAATAATAAAAAGTTATATTTTAGCTATTTTGTTTTGTTGTTAAAGTTTTCTTTTATTTTGATTTCAGTTTTTGTGCTGTTTATTGAATTTTATTTCATGTATTTTTATTTGTGCATCTGCTCTGATAACAAAACGATGACATATAGCCAGTATAGATTTAAAATGAAATATACAATTATTTATTAATTTAAAATTTTCCTCAATTTAAAATGCTAAAATTTTATCTACTCCACTTTCCTGCTACACTACAAACCATGCAGCTTTAAAGTTAGTGTTCTCCTTATTGATGAGAGAAGTCTTACTCAAGAGTACTTATCTCAATACAGTTTTTACCCCAAATGAGATGCAAAGAATCAAACCATTACATCTGCCTTCTGCTGTTAACACCAGCCAGATCAGACTCATCACCATTCATACCGAGGACATGGTGTGAGGGAAAGGGGAGTTTACCTAGACAAGCAACCGTTCGGCTTTGTCTGTGGTCTGAGTCACTCTAGATGTGTGAAGGGATTCAGGTTGACAAGACACTGGTTAGATACAGAGAAAAGGAGACGTGATGGTGGAGGCTGGGAGCATGGGTGGATTGTTTTTAAATCAAGGCCTCGTGTTGGCACTGTGAATTTTTCATCAGTCTCTTAAATTAAAAATGTGAGCGGTCATCACTTATTTGTCAAGCTGTCTCTGTGCAAAAGGTGAATATGACAGGGTGGTTACGTAAGGCCTTAGGAGCCTACAACCAAAGCCTGACTGCAGACCACAAAGAAATAGAGAGAAAATATTGTCTTGCACTCTTTGTGACATTGGAGATTTAGGTGCTTAGAAGGAGGAAAAAGTTGCAAAGCTTTTCAGCAATCTTCGTAAATGACATTCACCACCATCACGACATATGGAGCAGCTTATGCATACTTATTCTATGCAAAACCCTGATTAACACTAAGCCCATACATATAGATAACATGTAAACATTCTCAGTTTATCTCTGGAAGCAGTAAATGGGGCCAAGTTCTAATCCGCTTTTGATACACATGCACCTTTTCAGTAATCTAAGGTTTAAAGATGTTGACCAAAACAGTGGGAATTTGTTGTTGCATTTATTTTATTTGTGTTGGTGAATTTTATTTTACCCCCAAATCTGTTTTATTTATTTATGTAGTTATTTATTTATTTATTTATTTTTAGAAATGACTGGGAAATTAGAATCAAATGCAATGGTAATCAAATAAAAGCATAGAACATTAACAATTTAGATAATATTTAAAAATGTAAAATACATTCACTCATGCAGAGGTACACAGAACATGCAAAATTCATATTTAAATGGCAGCCTTTTGTGCTTTAATATTCACAGACACTAGTCCATATTGTGGTTTAATTCCATTCTTAATTAAATTTTTATGACGTGATTCTGACGTGAGTTTTCTGCATTGTGAATATCATCAGTCCCTGTTTGAAAACAATTGTTATTTTATCATCAGCTAACTGAGAACTAAAAAGATGTGTTGGATCACTGATCTTGCGGTTTATTTTTATTGAGGACCTCAAAAAGAACAAAAAACATGTGACTTTATTTTCACATTTTCACACACTGTATGATGTTTTGTCAGTAAGCCTTTTAGTCTCCTCGTTTGGTTTTGTTTTGGCTTGCGTTTCCTCAGGAGAAGGCGATGGCCGTCTGTTTCAGGGACAGGAAAATGATACAAACATAAACACTGGCCAAGCGATGGTTCCCCTCGGCAGCCCGAGTGCACACACGGCAACAGGTGATGTGCCAGATCTCAGAGTATACACATACTATCTCCATGGATGGCTGCAGTTCAGCTGCCAAATGTGGAGGTGTTTGGCAACGATGCTTCCTTCTGTGTGACCAAGAGCGGAGAGATGGATCCAGGAAAAAAGTTTGTTTCATCACCTGTTGTGAAAGGTTAAGGTACGTTTTTCGTAACTGGCATCCATATATTGCTAAAAAGACTGGTGTCAGACCTTACTGTAATCCAAAAGTCCTCCAGCAAACTCCTTTTAAGATCTCTGTGATGAGTTTCCTGTTTGGAAAACACCACATGTTACATTTAAATGTTTTGTTTTTTTTTCCCTAGAGAGGGAAAGAAACCAGTCGGGTCTTTCAAAACGGTCAGGGGTTAATGGACTAATGGCATTAAAGAACGGCCCATCCACACATCTGTAACGAGTGGTTCCTGAAGAAGTTGGAGAAAGTTAGGATTTACTTTGTTTTCCAGGCAAAGTAGAGCATCTGTGGCTGAGCATTGTTTCAGGATAACACAGAGCTTGTTTTCATTTAAATGGCTGATGTGCTTCAGGAAGACATCCGTCTCTGTTGCTTGACCCCGTGCAGCCCAGCAGATTTAAACCACTTTAGGGAGGAAGGGTGAAGGTTTGAAGGGAATAGAGATATGAGTTGCATCGTTCCTCATCCAAAAGGTTAGATTGTGTTTTAAAGGGATACTCCACCCAAAAAATTTCAGATCATTTACTCACCCAGATCTGTATGACTTTCATTTTTCAGATTTGAAGAAAATTAATCAATCTCTATGAATCCAGTGTACAAGAACTCCAGATTTGGTATAGTGTAGACAACATTGTTGATTATAATGGTTTCTATTGTCTTCTGCCACTTTTTATCAATCTGCTCACATTCTGTGAACAAATTATATAAGAAAATAAGTGACATGACATTCAGCCAAGTATGGTGACCCATACTCAGAATTTGTGCTCTGCATTTAACCCATCCAAAGTGCACACAAACAGAGCAGTGAACACACACACACACACACACACACTGTGAACACACACCCAGAGCAGTGGGCAGCCATTTATGCTGCGGCGCCCAGGGAGCAGTTGGGGGTTCGGGATCAAGGGGGCACATAAGTCGTGGTATTGAAGTTGGAGAGAGAACTGCACTCCCCCCACCCACAATTCCTGCTGGCCCGGGACTCGAACTCACAACCTTTAGATTGGGAGTCCGACTCTCTAACCATTTTTAAACTATAAACCATCGCCTTTGGGCCATTATGATAATTGACCAAAAGTAAAAAGGTTGATAACGGTCATTTGGTTAACAGTCATGTTCACTTTGTGGTTTTTGAAGCATCAATTTTGGTAGTTCCATACAATTACATTGCAGATCCTCAGAGATTTGTTTTTAAATGTATGTTCATCTGAAGAAAAAGTCATATGCATCTGGGACGGACTGAGGGTGAGCAAATGCTGGGAGGATTTTCATTTTGGGCGGAATATTCCTTTAACAGACTTGAATGTTGACTCTGATCAGACCTCAAGAGTTTGATAATAAAAAGTAGTGCATTTTACAAAACTTTTGAAAATGCTTCCACCCCACAGGGAGGTGCAAGAAAATGCACTGAACTTTAGAATTTCCCTGTACATGCCCTCTCAGATCATTTCGTGCAATAGCTGTTGGATGCTATTTCTTGCTTCATTATCAAGAAGCTATTAATAGCAGAGCATTTCTTTCTTGGCGTCTGTCGCCTCGCTCAGCGTGTTTCCTTTAAGGATATCCTGATCAGATTTTTTTTCCTTCGCAGGCGGATCTCATCATTTGCTCTCTCACCTTTTCTCCTGGCTCTTATCCCTCAGCCTTTTAAATATAGGCCTCCAGTTTCATTATAGCATGCTTGTTTTTAAAAATCTGATTCGAACAGAAGCTCTCTCTTTCTCTATCGCCCTGTAGTCACGCAGCCGTCATCACCTCCAGTGGCTGCAACCGTGGCCTCATTTTCCGCAGGGATGCGCTCCACTTATGGTGCACTCTTAATTACACTCTGCACCGTCGAGGTACGTTACACACCATTGCTGCAACGACCTCAAGGAAGATAGAACCTGCCTCAATGGCTGCCAGACACCCAAATTTTTCTTCTCTTCAAACCGGTTCTGGAACACGCATAGAGAATTCTTCCTCCAGTGCAAATATTGGTACTCTGATTGTTACGTTTGGCTGAGGCCCTGGCTCGTCTCCTGTGAGTCAGAAGTTCTGTAGGCTGTGTGCTCTGTTGGGCCATTAGCCAAAGCAGCACAGGTAGTGAAGCGTAGGATTCCAGAGACTCAAAGCATTCCACATAATGTGTGTTGTATTAAAGGAATAGTTCCCAGAATGTCAGTGATGCTCTTAAGTTGCAAAAAAAAAAAAAAAAAATTCTGACTCCATTCTCATGATCAAAACTGTTATGCCTTCAGACCACTTGGAGTCTCTCCACCTTTGAAATGCAGAAAGCTGTTTTCAAATGTTCAAGACTTGCGATTAATTAGCTGCTAAAGGTAGATAACTGGAAAAATGTAGCAAATGGTAAAATAATTAGCAATGTCTGCAATGTTGCGTTAAAACTTAAGTGGATTGTGCATGGGTTAGCTTTTGCACTTTTCTTTTCTTTAAGTATATACATTATATTTAATCTATGGATCATTTTGCAAACAAAAGAGCTATTCGGGTAAAAAACCTCAGGTGTTTCAAAACAAGTTATTAAATTAACAAAAGCATCAGCAGTGTAAATAAAGACGCAAAATAGTGGGGAAAATTCATCCTTATGAATTAATCAAGCATACATTATTCAAATATTGATATTGTACTTAAAAGAATTGATTTAATATTTTTTAGTTGATGTCTGTTCATGAATTAACTAGTTTATACAATGAATTGGTTTGTTTAAGCATGCACTTTGAATGTATATATGGAGCCCCGCACGTGACATGCGAGAAAAAATAAATATATTGTGTGTACAATTTACTAATTCATTCCCTCAATTTACTAAAACTTGCACACGATTACTATTGCGTTCCCTCAATTTACTATTGCGTGCGCACGATTTTGCAAATCGAGGAAACGAATTAGTAAATTGTGCGCACAATTTATAAATCAATTGAACGCAATAGTAAATTGAGGGAATGCAATAGTAATAGTGTGCACATTTTGGTACACTGCAATGTGTGTACTTTCATAGTGCCTTTTTGGAGAATGGCGGGATAAATTACCATCCAGTTTTTTTTTGTGAGGAAAATAGAAGCAATGATATTCTGGCTAATATATCCTTTTGTGTTTTATCTAAGGAAAAAAAGTTATTATATGGGGTTGAGTGAAATGCTGAAATTGTTCATTTTTAGACAAAATATTATTTGGTTTGAAAATGGACTTGCACAGAGAGGTGAGATAGATGGTAAAGGTTGATAAATGCTCAGCTGAGAATGTGCTGACAGGAATAACTGAACATTGACCACTTGCATTAGAAATCTGATTTATATCTGCAGCAGTTGTGCTAAGGGAAAGGGAAGGGGTTCTGGGATTTGAAATGTATCATGAAAGACATGAATGCGAGAAAAAAATAAGATTTTGCTATGCCTGCCAATATGTGATATGTAACTCCCTTTTAAAACAGGAGAGATCCATTTCTGCAAGTTCTCTCTGTCAGGGGAGGCAGGAAAACCTAAATTATCATTATTGTTTTTTTATCATTGCACAAGATCGTATTTCTTCATATTAAATCACAAGCACTCATAGCCTTTCATAACGACTTTGAGAAATCAAGCCGCTTTGTAATGACCTGTGCTCCAAAAACTCTAACTATTGTTTCAGGCATAGTTGTAACAAATGACCTTTGCTGCTCTAATGTGTGTGTGTTATAGTATATTTGCTGGTGTGTGTTTCCCAAGTGCTCACATTGCCGGCCCCAAACACACTAATTATTGCATTCCAGCCGTTTGGTCCAGAGGTTTTCCTGTGTCGACAGCTCATTTGATTCATTAGTAAGCTCCCCATACAGTTTGACCATAGGACCCGGAGGGAACAAAAGCAAAAAAAAAAAAAAAAAAACCAGAATGACAAAAATGGGAAAATAGAAAGAATAAGAGCGAGGTGGCTGTGAGAAAGATATGAGAGTGTATGAAGTGAAAGAGAGAATATAACCGTGTGCTTTGGGGGAAAGATGGAGGGGATGACATTGGAGGTTTGCCCTGATCACTCAAAAAGAAAAAAGATGATTGATTTGCCTGCCTGGGAAATGACATGCCCTAGCCGAAGCAGAGAGCTGTTAACTCGATATGCACAGAACGACTCAAACCTGTTGTGACTTCAAGAAAACACCCAGCTTGACTGGGCTGGCTGTAACGGCACACAGATTGGCAGTGAGATGCAAGAGACCCGCAGGGCAAGACGAGGAAAAGAAGGTGGAGTAACAGGAAATATAATGAAGATGGACAGACTTGGAGGCTTCCTTAGATACTCGTTTGCATAGTTTAACAGAGTGTGGCGTCTGATGATTTCAATCATCATCTGCTTGGTGTGGATATTTTGTGGAAATAGCCTCGTGGGGTCTTGTGCTTGCGCAGTTTTGGTCGCTTTTCTGCTGTCTATGTGGAGATATCCAAGCGTGTTCTAAATATTGAATCCAGTATGGAAGAACAACATTGTAGCATCATAATACAAAAAACTACAGTGATGCATCCGTGTGGGTGCAGTGCATTTAAATGTTGTTTTCATGACTAAATGCAGGCAGTTCTAGAATTGTGCATGTTTACAAATTTTTTTTTTTTTTTTTTTTTGCTTATCACTGGCGTATTTTCAATGTAGCACTTGTATAATAGATGATATACATTGAATCATTTCAAACTTTACACTAAACCACAGGTTTCACTATTTGTGGATGGTTTCCTATTGTGTGATGTCACTGTAATTTTTAATAAACTGTGATTTAAAAGATATAATTGACCGGCGTAACTGATTCTTTACATGGCTGTGCTAGTTTCATGTGTCTTACAGCACTCTGTGGTCTCCAAATTTCTACTCAAATTAGTTGTTCATGTCCTTTTAATTATTTATACAGCAAGTAGCTGTGTACAAAGCAGGGAAATGTGCAGTCAGCCAGTCATTATAATAAAATAAACCCCTTCAGGATGATGCACGACCATTTACAGATTGTGTATTAGGCCTATTCTTCCACATATGTTAGCTTTGTTATTGTAAAGAACATCATCACTGACACGAATGTTGAAGTGTGTGTCTTTCACACTAACATAGAAGTCCTAGTACTATCACCTTAATGGGTTTACAGCTGACTTCTTTTCTCTAGTTAATCCCGCACCAAGCTAATGTGGATTTATCTGGACTCCCGTGAGGGCCCTGGGTCTATCAAGCTTCCTAAAGCCTGTCCCTGCCTCTCTTCCTCTTCCTCTGAGAATAGAGGACCCCGCATCAAGCAGGGAAGTGGCATTGTCGCTTCCCTGTCTGTCACCAGCAATTAGCGGTCAGATCAAAGCGCTGATGCAATCACAGCCCCACTGTGGCTTCCTATTATCATCCCCCGAGAGGGCTGACACTGAATGAGCATGTTTGTGTGTGTGTGTGTGTGTGTGTGTGTGTGTTTGAGCAGGGGTGCTATACCCTTTCCTCGCTTTCACTGATCTCTGTAGGTAATACTTGCACCACACCCTTCGTCCTGCAGTCATTAGTACATTTAAACTTGATCGTCTTAACAATCAAATCAGCATTCAGGCTTAACCAGACTGAAGGACTAGTCACACTCTTGTTATTTCACATTCAGAGCAACAACTGCTCAAACTCTACCCAACCATTTACTTATGTTGCAGACAGACAAAGTAGTAGCTTGCTAAAAGTTTACAATTTATATAAACACTCGAAAGGGATAGTTCAACCAAAAATTACAATTCAGTCATTAATTGCTCACCCTCATGCTGTTCCAAACCCTTTGTTAATATTTGCACTGAACTGACACGTTCAAGACCCAGAAAAGTAGTAAGGACATTGTTAAAATAGTCCATGAGACATCATCAATACTTTTTGCATGCGAAGAAAACAAAAATAATGACTTTATTCTTCTCTTCTGTGTTAGTGTTCACCACATGTTCAGGAGAGTGCTACAATATGCAGAAGCAAGCATTGAAAAATGCTAATTACAATAAAATCATATCACACATTTCAAGCTACACCAAATTTTGCTAGTTACCAAAACCGACTAAACTTCCAGAAGTCATCCAATAAAAGCTAATATTTACAGATTGCCACCATATAAGCTGAAGATAATGAGAAAAGTCTCAGCTCTCCATTTCAGTATGTTTCACGAGGATTTCTGTTCTAGCCATCTGAACAGTTGGGGCTCTTATTTGCGTTGAAATATTTTTGGTCTGATAGATAAGTGACACCCACACTGCACTGCAATGTAAACAAACATGAGCATGTAGACAGTAGTTAAGTTTGACTTGGTACTCAGTATGTCAAAAATAATATATATACTTATGAAATGAGAGATTTAAAATTTGAAAACTTTCAATGCCTTTTGATATAACATTTGAAAACCTTCAATGCCTTTTGTAATGTGGCTAGTTAGACAGTTAGCATTAGTCAGTTTGTGTGCAATATCAACAGTGGCTGTGCTTAAAAGCTTGAAGCCTCGCTGCCTTATTTGGCAATGACTTTGCAGGCAGCATTTGAGCATGAAGGAATCTCACAATACTGATTTCAGGCAGTTCTGAGGCAGTTGAATGATCTACAACAAAATAGAGAGAGGATGAACTAAGCGGATATTTAATTACTATGCCTATTTCTTGCTAGAAATGACATCAAAAGTGAAAAAGTTACACAAACGGACCACTAACCACAACTTTCAGACACCGCTTTATTATATTATTTTATATTACATTATTATAATGCATGAAGTAATCTCATGCTATAAGGAGAACCTGGAATTTGTTACATATGGAATATGGATTTAAGCTCTTTGTCCCCCAGGAACTCACACCTTTCATTGCTAATTTTGGGACAAAGCAATGAAAGTGGCAACGTTAGGTGCATCAAATGTCACCCATCACGGTTATTTCAGGGGCCATTTGATGGCGCACTTCCCGTCTGCTAGCATCTCTCTTATATGGTAATGCTAATTAATGGCATCTTACCAGGATGGCAGTGATACTCACAATCAACAAGATCTGGCTGTGTGTGCATTTCATTTAATGTCCTCCTGCCCCAGCCTGTGGCTGTTAACATTGTTAACCTTTACTCGGACACAATGGAGATAGACAATTGTTTTGTTTTACAAAATTTGTATTTGATCAGGGCTCACCTTTTCCAGAAGTCTCTTCTCTTGTCCTTCTAAATGCCAGATAAATAAACAGAGCTGCTTAGAATGTCACTCAGCTCTTGTTTTCACAGTTACATTTCTGATGTATGACTGGAAATGATAAAATAAAGGAAATCGTGGCTCTGTCAGCAGTGTTTATCTGAGTGCTATAAACTGTTACTTTTTGTTGGAAGTCTTGTTTTGAGGAGTCTTGATTCTTTAATTTATATATTTCTAATGCAGAAAACAATATCTCACAGACTATATATAATACATAACAATATAAGCCTCTATCTACATTGATTAGTCACATGACATTTAATCATCAAATGGTGCTTGCTCATGTCACAGCTCTGTGTCCTTGTGTGTGCCATAGGAAGAGTAGTGCACTACATAAAGTTAAAGGACACTTCTAGGCTTGCTTCCAAACTGTAGTGAGGACCTAGACAGCATTTTTAGGCATTATAGGCACACTACCAATACTATAGGCCATTCCAAACAGTAGGCAGCAGAATTATCATGCCAAATAAGATGACCTGTTTCAGCAAAAGTGCCTTAACTGATTCTCAAAATCTCTTTTTTTTTTTTTTTTTTTTTTTTTTTATTATTGTCTAAATGTATTAAATAAAATTTACTTATTTTTGTGTTGGGCTACATGAAAAAATTAAACAACCTCTCACTATTTGACAAATGATACTGGACAGTGGATTTCTAGTTCCTCACATGGACTGGATTGAAGTGTAGAAGTTGAAATTGTTAGTAAAAAAACATTTGTTGGAGCTTTTGTTGTCCCCATTGTGCTAAAGAGTGGAGCTTGTGCTTGGTGGGTCACTACAGTACATGTACACTGTTGCTTCACTCACTCAGTACTGTGCTAATGCCATCGCAGCAAAGACTCCCTTTTTTCTCCTAGCAAACATCACATTTATTTAAAGAAAGTTCTAGTTAGCTTACATGTTGCATAAGAAATTTAATTAAAATACCTTAGTAAATTGAGTTTGACAAATCTAATCAAGTTGAATTAAAATCTATTGTATGTTAATTTAACCTAATCCAACTAAATTATGTTGGCCCATTGAAACTTTCTGAAAGAAAGGCTTTTAATTAGGTGTAAAAGCATTCTGTAATTGTTAGTTCACAGTAGTTCATTGTGTGTTCTGTTTTATTTTTTGCTATGCTGGAAAAATTGCCAGAATTCACCATAAACATGGTAGGAATGTTAGGATATACAATACAGACTAAAAGTTTGTACACACCATCTCATTCAAAGAGTTTTCTTTATTTTGATGACTATGAAAATTGTAGATTCACACTGAAGGCATCAAGGGCTATTTGAGCAAGAAGGAGAGTGATGGGGTGCTGCGACTGATGACCTGGCCTCCACAGTCACCGGACCTGAACCCAATCGAGATGGTTTAGGGGTGAGCTGGACCGCAGACAGAAGGCAAAAGGGCCAACAAGTGCTAAGCATCTCTCGGGGAACTCCTTCAAGACTGTTGGAAGACCATTTCAGGTGACTAGCTCTTGAAGCTCATCAAGAGAATGCCAAGAGTCTGCAAAGCAGTAATCAAAGCAAAAGGTGGCTACTTTGAAGAACCTACAATATGACATATTTTCAGTTGTTTCACACTTTTTTGTTATGTATATAATTCCATATAATTCCACAACTTAAATTTATAGTCTAAAAACTTTATTTCACATACTGATATTACAATGCCAACCTAATAAGGTACCCATATATGTGTTGCACTTTTATAATAATATGCTGACAACCACCAAAATGCCACATGTAGAGTCAAAGCATGTTACAAGTAGTTGTTTCCATAAGCTATTATATACTGTGAATATACTAAATACTATTATATAGAAAGTGCACATGGTGTCATGCGCACAATAAAAAATGGTAACAAACATGACACTAAAATAGTGCAAAAACCATTCATTTAAATCATAAGATGTAGCATAAATCCCTAATTAACATCACTCATCAAGATAAAAAATATTTTACTCTAACATTTACACATTTTTTCAGTATAGAGGATTAAGTTAACAATATCAAACTTTACTGGAATTAATTTGGAGTGTTGAATTTCTTTTTCATGAAGGGCGCGTTTTGTGTGGTGTGCCTTTGTAACTGGAGTTGCTGTCAATGTCAAGCATTTCAGTCAGTTTTGAGATTTTACTTTAGTTGGCATGCTGTTCTAGATTGTAGTTGACCTGTTCATCCAAATCAAATTCCATGTAATGCATCCTGACAAAAAAAAACAAAAAACAAAAAAAAAAAACCTTTAATCTTTGTATTCATGAACATGGCATTGAAAAGTGAGCCTGGTGATTGAGAGAAGTATTTCGACCGACTCCAAACTCGGAGACGTGGGTCCTGGGTGGTTTCCGTGCAGCTGAAGACAGTGATCATTGTAATCTTCACCCTGGCAGGGGATGAGCCAGCTCACTCTGGGTGTGACACGCATGTCACTGGAGTCCACGCTTGACAGCGTTTGGGCATGACAAGTCCCACCGCTGTGAGGCAACCGTCCTTCCTTTCCTGTCCAACACATACTCTCACATGAACAGAGGTCTACAGACAATCACACACATTCACAATAACATTCTCTTTCCTGCCTTCACGGAATAGACTACCAGGCAACTTTCATCTCACTCGGCCCCCTTTGTGTCCCAATTGACTGAGAGAAGTGACAACTTTGTGATGGCTGAATCATAGCTGTGCCCTTCTTATCTTCCTGAACAATACTTACTGTATGAATGGGTGACTTCTATGCTCATGTGTGTCACTTTCCAAGGTCGTTTTACTTTCTGGAATGGTCCTAATTCCTGTGGACGAAGGGTTGACATTTAGTCAGTTGTCTTGTTTACAATGCTGTTTCACATTTTCAGTCACTTCGCATGGCAACCGAGGCATCTCGCATCCCTCTCTTCTAATGAAGCTCATCATGTATGCTGAGGCGACGGAGTCACGGTAGAAGCACACAACAATGACCCCAATCCGTCAGCAGCTGTTGTTTCTCTTTGCAACGCTGACTCTTCCATCTACACCAATGTGTCATTGACCAGACTATGTTTGTTCTTATATATCTTGCTCCTTCATTATGGTGGTTCGCAGTTTGGAAGAATTCAGAACTGGAGAATTGACAATTTATCATTTGATGAGGTGACATTTAAACACCTCATAGGAAGCTGAATTGGAATGACTGGTACTAGAATATGCTGAGTTGGACTTCAACGTGTTCAAATGTTCCTCAACAATTAGTTACAAGATCAAACCATATTGTTCATTCTGTCATTCAGTCTGAGGTTTTAGTCTACCTATCATTCTGTTAAATTATTGTTCTATATATGGTTCTGTTTACGGTTCTAACTATAGGGGCTTTCGCAACACGTAGTTCTAGGAACTAGCCAGCAGGGTGGTTCCTAGAGAACCAATTTCCCCCTCACGCCATTTTTGGCCAGTGTCGTGGGCTTCGTTTTAATGCAGATGGAATGTAATAGTGCTTTTCCATTACCAGTACCAGCTCAACTCGACTCGACTCAGCACGCCGCAGTTTCCACTGCAGTTTAGTACTGTTTTAATGTGATTATAGACATGCCGTTATATTTGTGCCGCCTCTACTGCCACGACCTCCTGAAAAACGTTTTCATTCCGCGTCATCCCATCAATCTCTCGCTGGATCCGCTCCTCAGCTGTCAATAAAAGGACATCTGTACTTCCTCAACAGACCACGAAACAGCCATTATTTTGTTATTTAAAAAAGGTGTGCTAGTTTGAAACTATTGCGTTCATTCAAAAAAAAGTTGGGTTCAATCCTTGCTGGCTGTGCTGATTTAGTCTAGGGGGTCTAGTTTCTCATGTCACAAGTTCAATGAACTTGTTCAGGTTCCAGGTGCTGTACACAGTGGAAACTCCCCCAAAAGTGTGTTGTTCTATCTATGGTTCAAACTATCATTCTATCCACAGCTTGATCTATGGTTCTGCCTAACTATCATTCTATATAATATTCTATCTACTTATCATTCTGTCTAACCATTCGATCTATTCTATCTGTTCTATGTGTGGTTCTATTTATCATTCATTGTATGGTTCTATAGGTCTGCTTATCATTCTGTACACAAGGCCTGTAAATCTTCTGAATGTAGCAATTTTTTAACTTATTTTCAAAACTGTCAAGAACCATAAATTCAGATTTGAAATGCAATTCTGCACCCTGTTTTCTACCTCGGTTCATGTCAATTTCAGGAATTGAATTGGAATTTATAAGCTGTTCTCAATTCAATTCTGAACAGCCACAACTCTGCATCATCATCAACCTCAATATCCTACAGCTGTTTGTGGTAAGTGAGGTGGACAAGAAGTCCGGTGGATTCCTGAGAACAAAACTCTTTGTCAGAGTCAGGTGATCGAATAGAGGAGAAATATAGAAGGAGAGATGTGCAGAGACAGAGATACAGAGAGTGGCTAGGCTGACAGCCCCTATGGCAGATGGGCAGAGATTGATAGATGTGTTTGAGTCGGTGGGGACATCAGAGTCACTGTCCGCGTGGTTTTATAAAGGTGCTTGTCCCTGATGGTCACGGCCCTGTTATGTCTTCTTCAGGGTCAGAGACAGAGAGGCTCAGACAAAAACAACTTGAACAATGATGCTTGTGAGCGCCCCACACTTTTGACAGCATGCATCAATCAAACATGTAGCCTAGACTCAATTCTTTGATAGGACACCTTGATGGCTGAGAGATGCATGACACCCTGTTTCACCTGGCAGTAAACAAAGTCTACGGATTATTCATGAGGTAAAGTAACCGGATGCATAACCATGTATGCGCTAAGCCTCTGGGGTTGAACAGAACATTTAACTAGTTTGAGGAAAATGCCTTAGATCTTTTTATATATTTTCCTTTTCTTTTTATTATAATAATTCAATTTGACATAAGCAACTGGCTCAGGGACATTCAAATAAAAGGGTCTATGGCCCAATGAAATCATATTACGTCTAATTACTCAATATTCTAATTATTTTTATGCAGTTGTATACCCTTTGCTTCCTCCTTTCTTATTATACTCATTAGAACCATTGCATAATTGCACTCTCACTTTGGGACTAGTGTAAAAGCATATTGTGACTGCTATATTCCCCAAATAATTACCTAAATTGTTATTTGTGCTACTTCACAACAAGAACAAAATAATACTGGATTTTCAATATCTTAAGTGTAATAGTTTATATAGGTGAGAGCATGCTAGCATGCCACAGTTGTGTAAAACTCAATCCTGTCTTCATTTCCACCATTTCCACCACACGACTGATTCCATCCTACAAATGAAGCCACATTATTTTTCTCAGCTTTAACAAGCTCCCAACCTTGCACCATGGCAGCTGCTTGTTTAGTACTTGTTGTTGACTCTTTCCTCCTCAATCCAAAGCCTTCTAATGATGGTGCTGGACTGTTTGTCGGATCTAAATAGTTTTGCCTCTCTAATGGTGGCCCACCAACTTCTGTGTTTCACTGATTTTAGGCCATTTACCTTTTGGAAAAAAAGTGAAGACTCCCTCCGATACGTCTTCTGCGCTTTGTCGCTGATCATTAAGGTGGCTTCCGAACAGAGCAGATTGCCTTTGGAAAACTCTGCGGATGTTGGCACATGCACCCTGGGGGACAAGCACTGAATATGACTAAACAGACATCTGCTGCACTGGGGATGCGAATGTGTGTTTGTTAGTGATATCTGAGCGTGCATGTGATCATAGGGTCTAGTCAGGCATTGAGTCATCTTCAGTCAGTGAACTGGAGCAAATGGTCAGCTGAGCTCCAGATGAGGACTACGAGCATGCTGGGCTCACCCGAGGATGGCGAGAGCCCCCACAGTCCGCTTTAAATTGAGTTGCTCACTCAGCCAAAGGCCTTGAGGGACACCCACCATGTCACTTCCGATGATCAACCACAATTTCAGTCAGTGTGGAGGGACACTGCCAGGTCCTCTCAAGCCAGGATCTGAATATTAAGAGACATCCCCTAAAAAAGCCAGTATGGGGGTGGTTTCTGTTTAGATGGTAGATGCATTGTCCGAAAAAAAAAAAAAAAAAATTATGCTGACATTAACTTTGCTTCAAAACTAAACAAAAGTGAAGACACAGCGATGAACACCATGGATCAGTCTGTGACAATGATAATGTTGTCCTTTCACCCGGATGACAAAAAAGCAGAGGTTCCGTGAAACTGCTGAGATGAAGACTAATTTTCAGCCTCTGAGCTTCGGTGAATTCCCAAGCCAAATGAAACGTCTTGCTGAGGATTTGTCTGAGGCAAGCGTTTTCATTTCCAGAGGAAGTACCGCAAGATCAAAAGGAGTAAACTGTCAGGTTCATTCCTCCTCCTCTTCCTCCTCCTTCCACCAGCCAATCAGTCCACTCATTTATCGGCACTCAAGGAAGCTGTATAAATCACACTGGACACCATCGACCCAAACTTTACTCATGATCAGTAGCTCAGAACAACTCATGGATTTGCTGCTTGCTCTGATCAAAATTAAGTTATTTAAGAACTTTGATGGCTGTCCATTGGGCGAGCCAGGATTTTATTTGTGAATGTGTGTTTGTGATGGCAGTTGTTGTTGTTGGAGTTTACTCTCTTGACTCTCTTTTCACACTCTCTCTTCTCCACACTTATTTTGTCTTCAAGTTTGAGGTTGCGGTAAGTGGTGTGGCTTTGCTGGTGCAGTCGGAGTGTATGTTGGTGGAGGGAAACCCGGAGCCAGTCAGTGTAAAATAAATATGGACGGTGGAGGGGCAAGCGAGAGCAGATCATCTGTTTTGCCATCTGCTCACTCCACTATGTGCGTGGAGCCACATCAATGGCTGCTCAGTTTATAGAGATTGGTGTTTTTTATTTTATTTTATGTAGCTTAAACCGAAATCTGTCTGTGTGCACATATTTGTAGACAAAATGCATTTTTGCTCATTAATGGATTGGATGCTTTCATTGACTTTATATACAAAGAAATTAACACCAAATTAGAAATATGTGTGACAACATGCTTTATATACTCTCAGTGTATTTGTTCACATTGTGAAGCTTTTGGATGCTGATTCCCAGATTCTTCCACTCACCATTACAGAGCTCAATGCCCATGCATCCTCTTTTGTGCTCAGGTAAAAAAGCATGGAACAGAGTCTCTCTCTGTGTGTGTGTGTGTGTGTGTTCCTCTGCACTGCTTATTTAGCAAAGCAGCTGGCATGCTGCAGACACTAGGAGAGATGGAGAGAGGAAAGTGCCAGTCTGGAAAGTGATCGCTGATTGTTCAGTTGGCAGTGTCCAATGTGCCAGCCTGGTGCTTTTTGTTAGCAACCAGAGCTCCAGAGCTCCAAATTCCCAGCTCTCAGTGGGATTGGTTGCATAAACCTACATGCACACATTTTTGCAGAAAATGACCCAATATACCAGCTCCTTGCCTGTTTGTGAATGTTTTTATTCTGTTGGGGAAGGATAGTTTGAGTGGCCATTTGTAAACTTGCATGGGGAGCTAGATTTTAAAATGTGATATGCTTTATTGTTTTTAGCTGTTTATGGAGAAAAGTGACATTTTTTTTTTTTAATTGAAGTCTCAGCTTTCAAAATATGTCAGCATTAGTCAGTATAGTGAAATCATGCATCTGCTGTGTGTGTGAATGTAAAGACAGTTTGATGCTTATGCGTATGAGTCAAATATATTAAAACTGGAAATTAAAAGTGGAAATGGTTTATATTGGGAGTCATGAAGCAGATTTCATTTAATTTGTTGCAGCATCTGTGAATCAATAGCCAGTCAATTGTTATTTAGCCACACAAATGAGGGCTCTGTGATCAAACACAGCCTGATTGCTTTCATTGAAATGCACGGGCAGGAAAAACACGTGTTCTGTCTGTAGCAATTATTTTACATTTTATGGCCATGTGTAAAGTCGGACATGACTGTCATTGATGGAAAACTTGTTTGTGTACCGGCTCCTCCCTTTCCACCAGATATACGCCACAATGAAACTCTCGGATATCCTTTATCCATTCGTTATCCTCAGAGTGACTTGACTTGAAATGGAAAGGGGGGAAGAATGATGACGGCAACTCTTCAGCTTAAGGTCTCCACTCTGCCATGTCCTGAATGATAAACGCCATTGGTGTGACAAGGAAACTGAGGGGGTTGCAGAATTCGGCCCAATTCCACCAATTCGCTCTTATGTTTGTGTCCCTCCTGGGTCTGCTTCTGTCTTCTCAGTAGACTTGCATGCAAATTAGACCCAAAGGGTTACCTTGGCATGTAATAAAAATAGAAAAGACAGAACAAACGGTCATTACGCTAAAGAGATCTGTCAGTCTTGCTGGTCCAAAAAGCGTTCCGTGTCTTGCTGTGCCCCCTTTGATACTGAACGTTTCCCTGTTATATATATATAAAAAAATAACATTGTTCCCAGTCTGCCTCTGTACTGTTGCCGTTTGATAGAGAAATCCCTCACATCCTCTGTTCCGCAGTAAAGCCAGGGATTTGCCATCCCTCTTAGGCATAAAGACAGTCCCCTCATTCGGTTTGAAGCTGCACCAGTTTTGCCAGCTGTCGTGTTTTCCCCCCTCCCCTCTCTCACTGTCTGTACATCAGACCTGTTTGATGTGGCTCTGGCATTTGGAAAGGAGTATGAGGGCTTTGAAAACTGGCCTGGCTGAAAGTTTAATTCCAGTGCCTGAGTCACAGGAGGTGCAGGGACGCATGCCGACTCGGGTATGTTTGAACCTGCACTTTGAGTGACCTTATTAGCCACGGAGTCTCCTCATTATAACGTCTGGGGAGAAGTTGGAGTCTGGAAGGGAGGAAAAATTGTCTCTTTTGTCTTTATAGTAAAGCAGTCACAATCAACCTTTGCTGTCCCAGTTGTTCTCAAACCACCGCCCCAGTGGGACTCCATTCTGTTTGTGGTCCATCTCTGGTCCACAAGATGAAGTGTTTGTCCTGTAAATCAGGTCAATATAACAGCCGGTGATTAAAGACATACCCACAGCTCTGCCGAGGCCCATAAATAGCCACCGGACTGCCTGAGGATTCTCTCGTATGTACACGTACACGTCAATCGCATGCTATCAACGCTGAAGGAGAACTAATCCCCGAGCTCAAGGCCCTCTCTTAGACACACATACACACCGGATCTGTTTCGAGGAGGGTGATGGGGTCTGATCATCAGCAAACGTGATCTTCCCCCAAGAAACCCCCCTTCCACTCTGATAAGCGCTAATCCAGGCTCGCGTGGAAGCGTGACCGAGATCAATTAAACTAGCAGCAGATAGCAGTCAGAGCTGCAGGCCAGCCATCAAATGAAGGGAGGAGACATAAGGAGGAGAAAAGAATCAGTCTATCTCCTGCTATCTTTTATCTTCCCTCTTTTCCTTTATCTCTCTCTCTCTCTTCCTCAGAGCCCTCCAGGAAGCTGCGACTCGTGGATCGATTCTCAACACCACCTTAAAGCTGCAAAAAAGACAACAAAGAACAATAACCATCATCATCGCCACCATTATATCTCTGGCCATCACAAGGATCGTTATCTCCCTGAATGATACTCCTCTCCTGTGCCGGTTATATCAGCAGACTGCATTTCCAGATGTTCATGAATGATTTGTCTATGGGGCTTCTTCTGTGATGATTTGATAAGGTATTGTTGTTGATGGTGCTGTCTTACAGCTGACTTACACCTACAAAAACAATCCACCACATGTAGCAGCGTGAGGCATATGTTTAATGTGTTGTCACACCTACGGATTGAAAGGAATTTGATTTCAATGATGCTCTTGAAAGTCGCGTGTAAACAGACAGTGTAAACGCTTTTGCAGGAAGCCCCCCCTCAGTGAGACTGAACAAGATCAGAATGATTGAGAGAGTGATATATAGTATGTTTGGATATGAGGTATGGAGTTCTGGGTAGATTGTAGTCTGTTACTGATTACAAATTACATGATGGACATTATAGTTTGTAATACTGGATTACACATAAGAGGTAATGTGGTCTGACTACTTTTTGATTACTTCTGATCTCCATTCTTTGTTGTCAACATCATGAAGTGTATGAAACATTACAAGTAATCTAATAATCAAATTACAAGTGCTTATTTTTTTTAAATCTGATTACGTAAATGACATGTAATAAATTACTACCCAGGACTGACTACACTATACTATACTATACTATATTATACTTTACTTTTTGCAGTATGTGTACTATATACTGTTGACTGCATGAAATACCCAAATAATCAAATAGATTTGTTAACAGTGCATAATGTGAGATACTGTATCACTCAGTGAATTGCACTCAAGCTAACCTGCCATTTCCAGCCATTTCAGTTAGATTTTTGCAAGTAGGATGTGTTCCTGCATCAGTGTATTTTGTTGGTCCAGATGCAATATTTCCATCATACAAATTTTTAAATAACATTTTTGACCCAACAGTTGGCTTAAATTTTTTTTATCCAAGTTTGGATTGAAACAGCCCAGCATTTAAAGAGATTTTTAATCTGAGAGGAATACTAATTAGAAATGATTGGTAAGAAGGTTATTCAAAGCTCTAAACCTTCCCGTTCCCTGGAAAATTATTGGCTTACTGGGATGTTGTAGCAGGACTAACACAGGTGTTGAATCCAAGATCTTGTCCTACTTGGTCAAATTAAAAGGGTATCACTTTGATTATTCTGCCCGGAGATGCTGCTCTGGCCCTGTTTTCACCTCCTAGAAACATTTGTCTCAGGTGATCCGATCACAAGTCATCACGTAAGACACACTGCTGTTTACACCTGGCAGTAACATGCATTTCAAATGGGTCTCCTGTGACTATGTGTGATTGAATATTGAGGAGTGATTCCCTGATTTTGTGAACAGATACATCTCTCACTTTGAAAGTGTCTCGGTGTTGACAAATGCAAACTAAAAAAAAAAAGGAAACAAGGAAAAAGCTATTTTTAACAGAATTCTAACTTACTTGGAGAGCTTTGGAAGTGCTTTACATTATATCTTTCACAACATTTTGATGTCAGACAAATTGAAGATGTTCTGTGAGGTGCATATATGTTTTTTCCTAAAATTGTAAACTAGTTTGTTATTTTCCTTTTTAAGCTAAATGTGACAAGTCATGTTTTCACAAACAGGATTGCATATTATTTACACCTGTTTAATGCTGTGGACCATTTGAATATCAAATCAGCTTTAACACCTTTTAAACTGCTTCCTGGATTTTATGCACTTAAAAAAAGGTTTAAATTAAGACATTCACAGCGAAAAAATAAATAAATAATGAATAATAATTATACATAATTATATTTATATTATAACTATTGCAAAATTATTAAAATAACATAAATTTATTTGGAGTAAAATTACATTATTTTCAAAATAAATTATTTGCCAGATGGGTAAAAAAAAAAAAAAATCATTTAAAGGGAAAACAAGTCTATCTTTATTTTGTTCTATATAGCCTAGTTATTATTATTATTATTATTATTATTATTATTATTATTATTATTATTATTATTCGTTTAAGCTTAAACAATAAAAAATTAATACAAATATCTATAATCTATAATCTGCTTTTGAAGTAAATTTATCTTGTTTCAGCATGTTAACATATTTTCACTAGTAAACAAAGACATAGTACAACAAACTGGGTTTGTATGTTATGTACCAGTACTTCCTAACTTTACAAATTTTTCCCTGGAGACGTGCAGCCAGGATACTTCAGAATCTCTGTCATTTCCGTCTCTTTTTCCTTCAGGACAGGACAGCTCCCTACATGTGGAAATGTCTGTGCGAGTATGTGGAGGTATTTGGATTGTTAGCGTCAGGCCTCACGTACTTCTCTGTTACAGCTTATCATGTTATCATCACCTTTGTCTCTCTTGCCCCGGAAATCAGCACAGGAAATGAACCATCTGCTGTGTCTTGCGACTACATACCATGCACATACAAACCCATCCACAGCTGGGGTCCCCCCTCCATCCTTTCCAAATCTCCAATCTTGTGTTTCCTTGCTCCTGTCAAAGGCAGCTTCAATTACATTCCTTCCTCCAGCTTATGTCTTGGGTGGATTACATGCTCTCACTGTGGGCTGGCTGTATACAGGCTATGTCGGGCTTTCTTTTCTAAAACCCTGCCTAAAGACAATGCTGCTCTTGCTCCCCACCAGCAATATCCTCAGTATTTCAGAATTTAAGGGTTTAGAAAACAAAGTAACAAATAAAAGAGATAATTTGGAATCTGATCTTCTCTATACCCCCTTTCCCCCATACATTTTTGTTTATTGTAGCTTAGAAAGTCTGTTTTCTTTTCTTTGCCAACTGGCTTCACTTGGAAGTGACCTATTTTGATAAAAGGGGGTGGGTCTGGGAATCAAGGGCAAAGATTTGCTGGCGAGGCTGAGGACCTGGAGCACATTGCCTCAATGGCAACTTTATGCTCCACAACATAAACATAGTAGTTGAGAGTATCACATACTCTTACATCCCAGCGAAGTGTCTGGAATAAGAACTGAAAGCAAGCCACAATGAGTCGATGTACACTGTGCATCGTCAGATAACTGGATCAAGAATAGCAGTTTATCAAGAGAGAATGAGTGTTTATAGTCTTTCAGACTTGTAAGATAGCTTAAAAATCCCAAAGTTTGTCAGCCAGCACCAACCCCCCCATAAAAAAAAGAAAAAAATACTATTATTTTTATTATTATTATTATAAAATGATAAATCCCTGACATTTTTGTTCTTTTTCACTTTTGAAAATATACTAAGCTGCCAAAAAGCTAATTAGATTGAGCATAGGTTGGTTTCTGCCAACTACAATCGGTTTTAGATTTTTTTTTTTTTCAAATAGCATGCATTAAAAAAAGACTTGACTGATAATGGATTTTCTTATGCATTCAGAGTTGGAAATAGCATTTGTAAGTGGAGTTATTATTTGTGTTTTCACCAGAATGTGTCCTTTTTTGTTTTGTTTTGGACCTATCGGTGGAGCATTGCAATAGTATATATATATTTTTAAATGTTCAATGAAATTAATTATTTATATACACTGTTCAAAAGTTTGGGAACAGTAAGACTCATCAAGGCTGCATTTATGTGATCAAAATACAGAAAAAAAACAGTAATCTTGCTAAATGTTATTACAATATAAAAGAATGGTTTGTATTTTAATATCCTTTCAAATATAATTTATTTATGTGATGCAAAGCTGAATTTCCATCAGCTACATTGTCCTTAAGAAATCATTCTAATATGCTGATTTATTATTAGAATCAATGTAGATATGTAGAATAATGTAGAATAAACTTTTAATGAACCCAAACTTTTGAACTCTAGTGTATATTGTTAGAAAAGATTTGTATTTTAAATAAATGCTCTTCTTTTTAAGATGATCAGGTGAGACAAAAATTTTGCTCTTTGGAATCAACTTGAATCGCCGTGTTTGGAGGGAGAGAAATGCGGACTATGACCCCAAGAACACCATCCCTACGGTTTGGGGCTGTTTTTTTTTTTTTTTTTAGGGTACAGGGCGACTTCACTATATTGAGGGGCAAATGGACAGGGCCAAGTACTGTAAAATCTTGTATGAGAACCTCCTTCCCTCAGCAAGAACACTGAAAATGGGTCATGGATGTGTCTTCCAGCATTACAATGACCTGAAACATACCGCAAAGGCAACAAAGAAGTGGCTCGAGAAGAAGCACATTAAGGTCATGGAGTGGCCTAGCCAGTCCACATACCTCAATCCTATAGAAAATCTGTCGACGGAGATGAAACTTTGAGTTGCCAAATGGCAGCCAAGAAACCTTGAGGATTTAGAGAGTATCTGTAGAGGAGTGGATCAAAAACAACTTACCTCTGTGCTTGCCAAAAAGGGTTTCTGCACACGGACACCTTACTGACAAAAAGCACCTTCCTTCAGATGAGACGTTAAACCAAAGTCCTGACTCTCTGTCATTAAAAATCCCAGGATGTCCTTCAAAACAGAAGGGGTGTAACCACGGCATCCTGGATAAATTGGTCTCTGACCATCATGGCATCCTAACCATCCCCATACACTGATTGACTTCATCACTTTTTCTCCTCTCCATCAATAATCTGCTGTGCATTCTGGCACAATATTGCATCATCCAAGTGGATGCTCCACACTGGTGGTGGTTGACAAGATTCCCTCCTTCTATGTAAAAGCACTTTGAGTGCCAAGAAAAGTGCTATATAAATGCAATTAATTATTAGTATTTAAGTGGGTAGAACAAAAGCCATTATAGCAGTTATTTAAAAATTGGCTTATTAGTCATATGGAGCATTACATCCTGGAGATGTTGTCTGACAGGAGATTAGTGGGGTGCAGGCCATCAGTGCATAAAAGCCTGGGTTGCACCCAGAAAAGATTTGAATTATTAACAAAGAGCTGTTTCTGTTTTTTACAACATAACCATTCGTTTAAAACAAAAAGTCGACTTAACTTTTTGTGTCCACGTCGATATGTGGAAAGCAATCCGATGATAGTCGTCATGTGTGATGTGCTGCGCACCGTCTTGATGAAGCTCCTGAAGTCCCTCTTCAGTGTTTCTGCTGTCACAGCTCGGTGTTGTTAACCCTTGCGTGCAGCACGACTGCTCCGATGCACTCTTTGCCCTTCAGGATTGCAGGTATCTGCTCAGAAACATTGAGAACATGAGCACCAGGGAAACAATGAGTATGCACTTTACCTTCAGCTAAAGTAGCACAGACAGCCAGACAATGGAGTCTCAGATGTTCACAGCGTCGGATTCTGTCTCGTGGAGCGAAGTGAAGCAGTTCCGCGTGGAGATCTCGAAGACCAGAGATGGTGGAAGGGGAGAGGTCCTTGTCTGGGGCCTGGCTCATGTCCTCTGATGCAGGTGCACCCAGGGTTTGTGGTGTCCAGGCACCGGAGTGAAGGAGAACTGGGAAGATTGCTTCCTGGGTTCATGAGGACTGTGCAGAGAAACACACGGAGTGGAGGTGGTGGGAGTGTTAGCAGTGCGCTGTATACTTTCCCATGTCTTGTGAGAGTCAGCCCGGATTTGTTTCCAGTGTGACTCTCCAGTCTCTCAGCTGGGCCTACTTCTCCACCAGGTCACAGATCTGCTTCTCCACGGCCTCCAGCGAGACGGAATATGAAGTGCGCACTCACTGTTTCCCTGAAGCTCATGTTTTCGATGTTTCTGGGCAGATACCCACAATAATGAAGGGCGACGAGAGCATACGAGGGGTCGTGCTGGACATGGGGGCTAACGACACCAAGCTGCGGCAGACGGAAACACTGAAGAGCGATTTCAGGAGCCTGATCGAGACGGTGCGCAGCACATCGCCCGCGATGACGATCACTGTGTCAGGACTGCTTCCCACATATCGACAAGGTCCTCACCTACACTCAAAGGTAGACACACATCCACCAATAAAGCAAGCAACTGTGAGTAAAGCAATGGAAATGAGTGTGAATAGAGTATCAGCAATGCAACTAGTGATAAGGCACTCTGATTGTTTTTGTTTTAGAATACTATAGGGGATATATTCACACGTTATAGTGATGAAAATGATGGTGTATAAAACTGATTAAAAAAAAATATGATAAAGAATTAACTTGATGGAGCCCAAACTCAAAACAAACGGTAACAACAAACAGAAAGTGACATATCAGTTTTTGTTGTTCATATTATCTGTTTCTGTTGTTGTCAGTAGTGTAATTACTTGTGTATCTTAGAGTAAATCCCTAATAAGACATTATCCTCCTCCTCCTGGCCTTAAAGAAGATCTATTTGGGATTGACTTCTCAATCTGACCTTCAGTTATCTGCTACTGATCCAGCTGTCTTGTGTCAGTCAATAACATACAGCCTGGTTTTCCATTAGATGAGACCTCTGACATTCAGAAGCTAGCAGGAGGACATGAACAAAAACAACAAAGGTGGGAGTTGATAATGCTAGATCTTAACCATAAAAGCTTATGCGTATCCAGCGGTTACCACATGTGGTCCTGACATGCTGGTCATGCAGGATTGAGTCCAGATCACATTCCCTCTCTCTCCCCAGTCATTTCTGGTTACTGTCTTTTGTCACATGACAGGATAAACAATTGTATCTATGTAAGTTTTAGACATTATACTGTTTGTAAGTTACAGGAGTTGAAGCGATGGCTACCACAATAAGTTACGGAATTACATATGACTTTATCTTCCATTCCAGCATGAGCGGATTTATCATTTACCCAACTCTTCACAGTCACTTGGCAGAGTAAATGGAATATAAATGCAACGCATTAGAACTGTGACACTTTGGGACCAAATCTCCCATAATGTCTATAGAGTAAAGTTCATCCCTTAATCTATTTGATAAAGAACTGCTGGTTCTTCATGGGTTTGGGATTTATCCCTTATCCTGTTGGATCAAAGTGCCACGAAGCTCTTAAAACACAAGTAATACTGCTCTAATGTGTGCATTCATTAATCTCAGCAGTAAAGGAAACACTGCATTTGAGCAATGAGAAGTAGATGCATTTCAATTCGTTTTAAAAACCTTACTGGTTTGGATTTCCATAGTGTTTATGTATATGGTGTAATCCTTCTTCAGCAAAACTCTTGTGAGAGTCACATGCTGCTTTTACTATGCCCAAAATGACTTCTTATTAGCCATGTTTGTGTCATTGTTACTTGCTTTTAGACAAAAATAAAATAAAAAAATAAATAAAAAAAATCCTTGCCATGGTATAAACTGATTCGAGATGCAACACTACATAATGTATTAAGACTTTGTTTTCGTTTATGTTTTTTGTCTGATTTTTTTCAAACAATTACAATTTAAAATTGATTGAAAATTAAAGCTAGAGATTAAAATTCATAAAGTTGGATATTTTTCTTACACAAATGCATTGCTTTGCTTCAGAAAGCCTTTATTAACCTCTCAGAGCTGTGTGGACTTCTTTTATAATGAATGGGTGCAATTTTTGGGACTTCAAATTTTGGGCTACAATCCACTCCCATTATAAAGCATGGATTAGCCTGGACATTATTTAATTGAACTCTGATACTGTAGACCTAGGATGGCTTGAGGGTGAGTAAATCACGGGGTAATTTTCACTTTTGGGTGAACTATCGCTTTAATAAAAGGTGAATGAATGTTATGATAACCTGCATGTGCTTCTCCTGAATGCCTTCATCCTCATCTTCCTATACTCCTAGACTCCCATGGAGTGTCTTGTTGTAGTTAAAACGTTTAGCATATAACTTATGTCGAGGGACCCCTATGGTTCCTAAAGCCCCTCTTGTATAGTCAGCCTCGAGACGTTTGTGTGACTTTCTGTCAGGGACCCCTCCACACATCCTTCTCGTCCATATGGTTGCACAAGCGAGCTTTGGATCTTCCCTTTCTCCCTCTTGGAAGATGCCGGGATCCTTTTCACATATCACAGGCCTTGTAAACCATTCTGAGAAATAATGATGAAAGCAATCGAGAGAGAGGAAAGAAAAAATAGGAACAGTCACGGGTAGGGAGAGAGAGAAAAAAAAGAGTAACTCACACCCGCTTGTCCCTGGTTTCCTCCATCACTAAAGTGAATGCACCGAGCGGTGCAGTATAATTCAGTTTTAATGCTTTATATTGGATCCAGACAGGACAGATTGACTAAGCCTCACCCAGGGAATAAAACTTGTCTCTCTATTTTCTTTCCGCCAGCCCCCTTCCCCCTCCGCCACAATCTTTTTTCCTCTCTCTGTGGGGATTTTCAAAAAATATACTCTCCGTTCTACTGTATCTCTCTCGCTAGCTGAGCTGCGGCGCATCTTAATTAGCAGTTTTATGGCTTTCCCAAGTTTCAGTTCTTATTGCTTTACGCTTATTTTATTTAAAAGTCATAATGGAAGCCTATTTTCCCAGTTTGGCTTTGAGTGAGGGAGAAAAAAGCCATTTATTAGAACATCATCAACAAGATAGTGTTATGAAGGTAGTCATGGAGGCCCCTGTGCTGCCAAAAGGGAAAATTGCATTGTCTTTTTCGTGGCGTACTAATCAATGCATGTGGGACGTTGATGGTTTTGTTTGTCTCTGATGTTGCCAGGTTCACCTCACTGTGCCGGATGGAGCAAATTACAGCTGCTGCCGCCGTATATTACAATAGGTCAGATGTACAAAATGTGCATCTTTTATTTTTAATGCCTTATGAATATTTAACTGTGGGGGTCAAGTCACTGGAAAAAAACAGTGAGTGTAGAAATCAATAAATTGGATTTTTAAATGGATTCCAGTGTAAAACACAGAGACTCTGAAAGAGGGAGTTGAGAAAATAAATCGGGAGAGAGAGAAAGAACTGGAAAATTACCTGATGGTTAGTCGCTTGCGATGCATGCCTGGTAAAATTAACAGCAAATTTGTGATGCTTGTATGCGTGTTTGTGTATACTTGCACAAGTTTTGATTTCCGTCACATTTCTTGTGGACTCGAGCCAGTACTTGAGTATATAACAAGCTTGTTGTACTCAAAAGTGTGTGTTCGGTGGTAAGAGTGTGGCCTTTCGCGCACACACTCGCTGTCATGCCCATAAATTAAATTCTGCAGATGGAAAACATGAAACACAAATAAATGTGGTGCTATGAGAGAATGTGTGCAAGCATGCTTTTAGCTCATGGCGGCTTTTCTTTTTTTTCCCTCTTCACAATCTCATACTTTAAAAGTGAGAATCGGGCGAACCTATCGGGGCTTGGCTTTGGTTAGGCAAACAGTGATTCCTCACGGTACCCTGTCCTGCACGGCGAGGCGTTTGCTAGCGACCGATAGTGCCATTCTGCATGCGGCTTTGAAAGGAATGGAGCCCAAGGCGAGCTAAACATACTCCATCATCCCTAAGCTCCAAGTTCCAGGTCTTTGCAGATGCGGGAGAAAAAAAAAAGCATTGGGAAGGGAGGGAGGAAGTGTATTTAAACAAAGGAGAGGTCGTAAGGGTCATTAAAAGTGAAATAAACAAGGACGAGGGTTTTTAAATGGAGTGGCGAGACAAAGAGAGATGGCCTGTGGGTGAGGAGGTAACCTAACCTACCTACAAGACCTTTGTTTACAGGAAAAATGCAGTCCAAGGATGATATGGCGCTCGGAAAATAAAGCCAGACACAGAGTCAAGAGAGACCCACATGGCTGGCAGCTGTTGATGAGTAGGCCTTTTGGTCATTTCCAATTCATCTCAATACCGAAAGGTTCAGATGTTCGCTTCACCACAGGCAGGTAGAGCAATGGAGCGCATTTATCTGAAACCCTCCTCCCTCTCTCCTCACCTAGCCCCTTTTTTATTGGTGATCTAACCTGCAATGAGGAGATAAAGGCAGGCAGGCTTTTTCCATAAATGCACTTATCAGAGCCCAACACGGTCTCCAACACTTGTCTGACTGACAGCCCAGCTCCTCGGGATTCTGCAGGCTTCCGATTCCCCCGCTTTACGGGGACACACTTGCACAAACACACACATGTACAAACACATCCTTGCCTTTCGCTTTTGCCTTGACAGGGTTCAACGCTTATTTGCACAGACGTGTGGGTAGATGAGAACTAGTACACATGCATAGCTAAGCACCGTCAGACTAAAAACATAATGTGAGAACGTACTCGGTTACTAACGTAACCTCGGTTCCCTGAAATACGGGAACGAGTACTGCGTCGAAGACGCATATGGGAAAAACCCCCTTTTTCTCCTGAACTGAAGCCTTATTCAATCACGCAGTGAAACTGCACAGCCATTGGATCGTGCAGTGCTATTAAAACAAACCAATGGCTTGGCAGCGGTGCTGCACGAACCTATGGCAGCGAAGCCCGCCAAAGCCCGCCAATATGGGCGGGGAATCTGGCTATATATTGGCCGCTTCGCCACAGGAATTCAGGTTACTTCGACTGAAGCGACGACTGAGTTGTGCAGCCTTTTTAGCATGGCAAGGAACGCAGTACTCGTTCCCGTATTTCAGGGAACCGAGGTTACGTTAGTAACCGAGTACGTTCCCTTTCAATACTTCACTCGTACTGCGTCGAAGACGCATATGGGAACCCAGTTCAATCACGCCATGCTAAGAAGGGAGGACGACCAACGCAATCAAACTTGATTTGTTAAACCAAGATATGATAATAGCAACTAGGGGCAGAATAAGCTCAATGAGGTTACGTCTGGCCTAGCCTGATCATCCCGTGTTCGTATCGCCTCAGTAGCCAAGGGACCGAGTGCATACGAGTAGAGTTTGAGCATTGGGCAAGAATGGCCAAGAGCATGCAAATGAGGAACAAGAAGGTGACCTTCACACAGAAAGTACCCTAGCATGAAGCGCTGGGACGTCTAGATTGTAAAATCTAGCAAATGTGGACGGCGAGCTCCAGCCAGCCGCCTCACAAATTTCTGCGATAGTCACACCATTAGACCATGCCCAAGACGAAGACACTGCTCTCGTCGAATGGGCTCTTACTCCAATTGGGCTTTGCAGGCCCAAAGAAGAGTAGGCTAGCTGGATTGCATCCACAATCCACCTTGAAAGTCTTTGCTTAGAGACCGGTAACCCTCTGGTGCGGTTTCCAAAGCATATGAAGAGCTGTTCTGATCGTCTTATTGGTGCAGAACGCTCTATGTAGACTTTTAGAGCCCTCACTGGGCAAAGTAGATTCAGCCCTGGATCCTCCTCTGTGTTTTGTAACGCAGAGAGGGTGACCACTTGTGCTCTAAAAGGTGTGGAGAGCACCTTTGGCACATAGCCATGCCTCGGTTTCAGGACGACCCTTGAGTCTTTAGGCCCGAATTCTAGGCAATTAGGGCTCATCGAAAGTGCTTGCAAATCACCCACATGCTTAACAGACGCTAGTGCCAATAGCAGAGCGGTCTTTAGCGACAGGGCTTTAAGGCCTATGGACTGTAGCGGTTCAAAGGGGGCCCCCTTCAGGGCTCTCAGCACCGTGGGCAGGTCCCAAGAAGGGACGGTGGGAGGGCAAGGCGGATGAAGCCGTCTGGCACCTCTCATAAATCGGACGACTAAGTCGTTTCTGCCCACCGACTGGCCTGCTATAAGGGCGTGTGATGCCGCTATAGTTGCTACATAGACCTTGAGCGTGGAGGGGGATCGTCCCTTCTCCAAGAGCTCTTGCAAAAATGACAGTATCACTGATACGTCACAAGAGGTCGGGCTCTCACCATGGTCTGAACACCATGTGGAGAACACAGACCATTTGGAGGCATAGAGGCGTCGTGTAGACGGAGCTCTAGCCTGTGAAATTGTGTCTAGCACACGCTCAGGGAGTCCCGCGGGCTCCCGTCGAGCGACCAAATGTGCAGAGACCACTTCTCTGGGTGTGGATGCCAAATCGTCCCGTCCGCCTGAGAAAGGAGGTCCCGTCTCAGGGGAACGGGCCATGGGGCTGCAGTCAGCATCTGCGACAGGTCGGCTATCCAGTGCTGATTTTCCCAGAATGGGGCTACAAGCAGAACCCTGCATCTCTGGTCCCTGACCCGCCTGATTACTTGGGGAATCAGAGGGACCGGAGGAAAAGCATAAAGAAGACGGTTGGGCCAGTCCTGGGACAACGCGTCCTTGATCTTGGAAAAATATATTGGGCAATGAGAGTTGTCTTTTGAGGCAAAGAGGTCTATTTCCGCTCTGCCAAAGACCTCCCATATCTTCTGAACCGTCTGCGGGTGGAGTCTCCACTCTTCTGAGGAGACTCCGCTTCTTGACAGCATATCCGCGCCCTTGTTCAGCTTGCCCGGAAGATGCACTGCTCTCAGGGACCCCAAATTGCTTTGGGTCCATTCCAGCAGTCGCGACGTCAGTCTGAAGAGACGCGTCGACGACAGCCCACCTTGGTGATTTATATAAGAGACCACCGTCATGCTGTCCGATCTGACCAGCACGTGGTGGCTCTTTAGGTCTGACAGGAAGCTCTGGCAGGCTCGTTGAACTGCAATCATCTCGAGGCAGTTGATGTGAAGCCTGCTCTCCTCTTTCGACCATTGGCCGAAAGCGGGTTTCCCTTCGCACAGCGCGCCCCAACCCTTGTTGGACGCGTCTGTGGAGATCACTTTCCTTCTGCAAACCATACCAAGTGGAGCACCCCGTTCCATCCATTGCATGTCCCTCCAAGGGGTCAGGGCCGAAATACAGTCCTGACTCACCTTGATATTCAAGCGTCCGTGACGCCATGCATGAGGTGGAACACATGGTTTCAGCCAATATTGGAGGGGGCGCATACGAAGCAGCCCGAGCTCCAGCACCGGCGATGCCGCCGCCATAAGACCCAGCAGCTTCTGGAATGTCTTTAGGGGTCGAGAAGCACCTATTTTGAAAGAGGCCGCAAGTCGCTGTAGAGCCGCAGCGCGCCTCTGTCAGCATCCTTGATCTCCGTAAGGTTGAGCCATAAGTGGCGCTCCAAGACGACCAGGTTAGCCATCGAGCGCCCAATGGCCTGGGCGGTGCTCTTGGTAGCACGCAGCGCCAAGTCTGTTGCACTTCTCAGCTCCCTGAGTGTGGCGACATCTGGGCCAGACTCGTCGGTGGCGGCGAGAAGTTTGGCCTGGAAGACTTGAAGCACCGCCATAGAGTGGAGCGCCGCGGCTGCTTGCCCTGCCGATGAGTAGGCACGCCCGGCGAGCGCCGACGTCGTACGGCAGGGTTTGGACGGATGGTTGGCCTTGGCTTTCCATCCAATAGCTGCTGGCGGGCAGAGATGCACGGCCACAGACTCGTCCAGCGGCGGCAGCCGTTCGTATCCTCTTTCATCAGCGCCGTCAATTGAGGTGAGGGCGGATGAAGATGAAGTACGCAGATTTAGTGAGCTCGTCGTGGACCTCCGGGAAGAACGGAGCAGTTCGCTGACGAGGGGCTTGCTGGCGCCCCGGCAGAAACCATTCATCCAGACGGCTACGGGCTGGTTCCTCTGGAGGAGACCAATCCAGACCCAGCTCATCCACTGCCCTGGAGAGAACGCGGATAAGCTCGGCGTCCATCCCGAGTTTCGAGCGGTTTGGTTCAGATGACATCGAGGGGGCGGGGTCCGGCGAGCCCGACAGCTCCTCAGAATCTGAAGCGGCTAGAGACATGCTGTCCTCTAGCAGTTCCTCCTCAGTCCCTCCAAACAAAACCAGATCACTCGCGGCAGCAGAGGGACACTGGTCTGGCTGTACAAAGAGGACTGGGGAATCCCCTCTGGGCGGAGAAAACGAGGCACGCGGGGGCTGAGCCGGCGTGAGCTCGCTTTCATCCTGCTGCTTTAATCCTCTGCCCCGCCTTTTCTTCCTCGCCGGCTCGCGGGAGGAAGAAAAAGGGGAGGGCGCGAGGAGCGAGATCGCTCTCTGAAAAGAAAGCGATTCGCGAGCGCAGAGAGGCGATATTCATGTTCTCGCAATGAGAACATGAATTCCCCGCGAGTGCTGTGTCAGCGTGGGGTTTCCCCAAGCACGCGACACACTCGCTGTGCCCGTCATCAGCGTGCAGAGGGGCTCTGCACGAGCTGCAATGACGAGACGGCATTTGCAACAACGCCGTAGAAAAAGGCTCTTTTAGAGAAATTTGCTCTTTCAATATATCTCACCGGATGGCCGCAGGGAAGCGATGAATCTGCGGTGGGGACCGGCAGTCGCGTTCCAGTGCGAGGCGTGTCAACGGCGAGCAGTTCAGCGGAGATCAGCGAAGCGATGTGACGTCGTCGCTGAAGGAGAAATAATCTGAATTCCTGTGGCGAAGCGGCCAATATATAGCCAGATTCCCCGCCCATATTGGCGGGCTTTGGCGGGCTTCGCTGCCATAGGTTCGTGCAGCACCGCTGCCAAGCCATTGGTTTGTTTTAATAGCACTGCACGATCCAATGGCTGTGCAGTTTCACTGCGTGATTGAATAAGGCTTCAGTTCAGGAGAAAAAGGGGGTTTTTCCCATATGCGTCTTCGACGCAGTACGAGTGAAGTATTGAAAGGGAACTATTGTCTTCACTCAAGCATGCGTGATACTTTTCAAGAATAGGATACAAAACAGAAATCATTACTTAAACTGAGTAATTGTAATAAATGGTTGGTGAAAAAAGGCACTTATGCTTCAGAAAACTCAAGAGGTCTAACAATGTTTAGGTGTGTTATGTTCATTTACCATAGGGTTTGCAATATTGACTACCTTGTTTTCAGAATTTTGGAATTTTTAAAGGGATAGTTTTACCTTCACTTGCTGGTCCCCATTGATTTCCATGATTAAAAACAAACAAACAAAAAAAAAAAAACATTTATATTACCAATCTATTTAAATATTAATATTTTGAAAGCACCAAAATTCTAAGTTTGCAAAAAATTGTCATTAGGTAGGGGCTTGTTTGCAATGAAAACAAAAAGTTTCCCTTATTAGTTATTAGGGTTACAGGGTGGTTAGGTTGAGCTTAATGACGTTTTAGTATTTAGAGTATTTAGTGTTTTCAAGGTACTTTTCGTGATAGATTAATTTAAAGCTAGTTACCGTATTTTCCGGACTATAAGTCACACTTTTTTTCATAGTTTGGCTGGTCCTGCAACTTATAGTCAGGTGCGACTTATTTATCAAAATAAATTTGACATGAACCGAGAGAAATGAACCAAGCGAAAACATTACCATCTACAGCCACGAGAAGGCGCTCTGTGCTGCTCAGTGCTCCTGTAGTCTAGATCTGAACAGCATAGAGCGCCCTCTCGTGGCTGTAGACGATAATGTTTTCTCTTGGTTCTAAATAAATGCGACTTATAGTCCAGTGCGACTTATATATGTTTTTTTCCTCATCATGACGTATTTTTGGATTGATGCGACTTATACCCAGGTGCGACTTACAGTCCGAAAAATACGGTATGTTTGATAAAGTATTTTCCAACAGGTCTCAAAACAACATGATTTTTGTGCTTTTAAAAGTCACAGAATGCCAAAATGTACCATATACAAAGCGGGTGTTGCATGCCCACACACAAACTCGCACGTACAAACATTCATTACAGGCATACAGACAAATAAGAGGAGCCCTTTACTTTCAGGAGCGGAATAAAATGGAGTGCGAAGCCAGACAGCCAATAAGGAAATCAAACAGAGAAAATGAAAACCTGAAGAGCGATGCTTTCACCTGCCCAACTTATCAGCATTAATTTTTCATCAGTCTAGCACTGCTATATCACCTCAGAGTCTTCAGCCATGTACTCAATAAGAGTCCTCATATTTCAGCTATACATCTCGGCGTCAAGAAGATGCTTTTATAAACACAGCCCTCTCAAGCGCAGACAAAGAGCCTCATTCAATTTCACCACTACATCAAGCGCATTGTGCTTATTCGCAACCCACGCTTAGCGGAAAGGTTAGATACGGAGCAAAAGTGCATTATATCAGGTTCAGTATTTTGTGGTTACACGCTGAACCTGTTATCAAGCCTCTAACTGATGTTGTCTAAAGTTCTGACCTGAATTATTCTTATCTACTGTTTGGTTTTGGGTAAGTGTTGTCTTTTATAATATGCTGCAGTGCTGCTAGATTACATCATTTCGAAGTTGAATAGGAAATCAATAGTAGAACTAATTCATAAAAGGTCTACTTTTAGAGGTCTAATGTGCGCTGCTGTAAAATTGTAATGACTCTATCTGAAAATGCTGTGTTTTTCCACTACAGGGTTTTTCACTGAGGATCTACGCCAGAGCTCCCCCAGCCTCGGGGCCACACAGACCAAAACTCCATCAACAAGACATTTCTGTGGTCTTGAGAGTTTTCCAAACGTAAACCATGATATTGAGCTTCCCACCCTGATAACGGGTCCATTATAGTCTCGCTGTAATTTACATCCGTGCGAATGCTCGAGCGTGCTGAATTAAATTAGTCCGAGGAATTTAAATAACAAGAAACCGTCGCAATAAAACGAACTCCAAGTACGTAATTTTCTGCTCTTCCGCACTGTTCGAATTCTGAATGCAGAGGGATGAAGGATTAATTTTTGAACACGAGGTGAAGGTGAGTGGAGGTTTTAGTGGATGCTCTAAGGTAGCTGGTCTCATGTTTATTTTACTCTCACATATCCTTGTGTGCATTACATCCAGAATCCAAAAGCCAGTCGTTCTCTATTCCACAAGCCTCAAGCATTACGATCTCACCAATTCATTCATAAAATATAAACTGGAAAGGTAGCATTGCAGAAGCATCTTCCAACAAGTACATCTCTCAATCATCATTTAAGGTTCAAAAGGTGTCAGATACAGGTTTGCAGAGGGAAATGGTGGCGCGTGCGTCACAGACTCCCTCTCCAATATCGTTAATAGTCTTATCCTAATGGGTTTTTGGAGCTCGCAAATCTGTTACGTTCATTATTCGTCTAGTGCCCGGCCCTTATGTTACCAGACTCCCACCAGCTGCCGGGGTTTGACGGCACTGGGCTGATGTTCAGACAGACGGAGAAAAAAAAAAATCACCCCTTCCAACCTACTGTTTATTTAGATGGAGATCGAAATCACTGCAGATTGGTACACAGATATTCCCCAGACTGAGCAGGTGTTCATCACACGTGGCTTCTGAGCTTTTAATATATTTATTTCTACTTTGCGGAGGTGAGTTTGCATGCAGATGGTTCCAACCTTGGGAACGAACTAGATTTCCCTGGTTTTGGCCACCTCCAATTAAGACCCCTGGAGACCGCGTGAGTGTGCTCTGAAAAACTTAATGTAGGCCTTGTGTTTAAAAAATAAATAAACTAGAATACACAAGTAGGCCTGTATCCCCAGGTGTGGTTTGGTCTCTTGATCTTGTGCATTCAGCGTTAGCTGGGATTTTTCAAACACCGCTGATGGTCTCTTTTCCGCAGCTGCTATGGCGTTTAAATAAAGTGAAAACAAGTGGCCCACAGCTCTTGGGAATGAGTGTTAATCTGTTATTTTGCTAAACCTGTTTTGGGTGGTAGATGAACATATGGGCCCTTTGGATAAAAAAAAAAAAAAAATGTTAGATTGGAGAAATTTTATTCAGGATGTTTGTAGGATGCTTTTATTTATTTATTTATTTGCTTTTTGTGTGAGGGGGAGTGAGTAAAACAGACAGGTTTCTTTCAAAGCACCGTTTCTACAATAAATAAAAATTAAATAAGTTAAAATTCAAAAACCTAGTTTGCAAAGAGAGTTGGCATATTACTTCAAATTGCAGTGACCCCTATGCTTTATGGTGTTGTTAAAAGTGGATATACTGTACAAAATAAAAAAAAATGTGGATGTTTAACTTTTGTAGCTAGTAGTTTTTGCTGCTTATGAGAAAACGTTTTTGTATGAAAAAACATTGTTTGCAATGAAAATCACACATCTTTAAGTGTACCACTTTATGAAGATTGCTTCATATTTATTGTATTTTATTGACAATTAACGTCTGCTTCATAATGACATATTCTGTTCTCTAGTTCCCGATGTCATGATCCAGGATACTGTGAACATGATTTCATTCGCTGATAAGAGACTTGATCCACCGAACAATGGGGCAATAATGGCTCGCACCTCAAACCCTCCGTGGGATTTATAAATGGCATTGCTGTTAAATGCATTAAAATTTATGTCCTTTAGGTAGGATTTGTGTTTACCATATTGTGAATGTTTTTTGTTAACCATATTATTTTTGTTTACCATATTGTTAAACACAGTTTCACCTTTAAATACTCACTCATCTTCCATTTTGTCAGCTTGAGGCTAAATAAAATATAGCAACAAGTAAATAAAGTAGGATTTTTGTAGGGACCAAATCATTTTTACAGCACTGAATGACAATGATAAATCTCTAGAAATAGCTAGTGCAATGCCGAACTAAGGAGCCATTAGAGAAACATTTATTGTTTTGTAGATTGAGATAAAGTGAAAGTTGGACTAAAAGTTCTGAGGTTGAAGGTTAAGCAACCTAGATAGTTTGCTGTATTGTAATAGTCTTTGATAGCAGGATTTAATAACTTGTGCTCTGGGGGCCTGTCCAATAAATGTAAGATAAATCAGTGAAGTAGTTTTCTTATATATAAGTTTCACACTCAGACTGAGATAAATGAGGGTCGCTGGGCTGATGCGCAGCCATCCATCTCTCCGAATGAGCTGACGTGCCATCATCATTTCATCTGCTTCTGTGAAAGTAGATGCTGGGGGTTAAAGCATGACTATATATCACTAACTCTTCTCAGGTTGTCATTGATTACCTTTTATGCAGTGTAACGTGTTAAACATTTCTGGTATATCATGTGGTATAATGCAACAGGTTTTTTTTTTTTTTTTTTCTGGGCTGGTGCACCTTGTGTCTAGTTGAACCAAGACTGCTGAAGTTCTCTCAGTGTGTACTGCGTACTTCCCTTGACATTTCTAAACATGCAATCTTGTGCAGTGATCTTGTTGTGAGTTTTATTTAAACAGTTTTTTTATATGAAGTAATATTACATATAGTCGGTGGTAATTTGATCTACTAGAAAACAGAGAGCATCTTATTAACAAGTAAAATGGAAAAATGATATTGCTGTTTGCGCAGACCTTAGGAGAGTTTAGATTTCAGCACTAGCAAACAAGATGCATTTGTAGATTTGGTTTCAATTGATTATAGGTAAATATCCACTTCATTCATCACCATTTTAAAGTATTCTGTTTTCAAGTACTTGTGCATGGACTGTGTGTGCATGATGTTACCTTTTTCATAAATTCACGTTTTTCTAGTTTACATTGGAGATGAGAATGCTATAGTTTTTTTTTTTTTAGTTTTTTTTTTTAAACTTGCACTTTGTAACATGTTTTCAAAAGTTTTCAAACCCCAATATGCTTAAAAAAGTCTTCCATTTGTAGCTGAAAATGGTGTTGTGTAAATGTCGTACAAAAAATAATTCTGTGATAATGTTAGTTTACTTGACCAATTTATTTAAAAAGACCTGATTAAAATAATTGACATAAGAGATCACTACTGAAAATCACTTCTAAAAATCCAAAGGAAAATACAAGACATACGCTTTGATTGTTTAAATATTGGTCAGGGAAAATTATACTTATGCAGTAAAATAAATTTGATATTGAAATCAAAATGTTGGAAATAACCATGCTAGCTCACTTCTGCAGAAATAATTTAAACTAATAACTTTGCTCTTTTTGTAGCACTGATTTTGCCCAACAGTTGTAGAGGGCCACTAAAAAAACTGAAGGAATCCTTCAGAATTTGATGTTGTGCGCCATCAGATTTTATAACTGTCTTGCGTTGTGATTCCAAATGTGTGTTAATGGTGTACAGAGATGAGCAGCTGTGGCTCTTTA
Source organism: Carassius auratus (assembly GCF_003368295.1). Lineage (NCBI taxonomy): Eukaryota > Metazoa > Chordata > Actinopteri > Cypriniformes > Cyprinidae > Carassius > Carassius auratus. Next base: position 284,939 of record NW_020528783.1, read on the forward strand.
TGCACTGATGAAGGAAAAGTGGAGGGGATTTGGGGGCATGCTGAAAAAAAAAAAAAAGAAAAAACATCCTAATGGACAGGAGCTGATGGAGGCCAGAGCAAGCCAGGATTACAAGCTAGAGTATATATGTACGTGTCTGAGTGAGTGAGACACATAGAAAAACAGAGAGGAAGAGAGAGTATGGATGGTATGTGGGTGGCAGTTAGTCTCGACCTTAATTTGGAGTAATTTCCCTGTCTTTCTGGGCATGATGCTGGGGATTTGTTTGGTGGCAAGGCCTGGTCCAATCTGTTCCTCTGATATAACTATATATATCTCAACAGCTTTTAATCCACATTACGCGGATTTATCGTGATATACACTGGGATTTGTGAAGATCAGCGTCTGTCACACAGAGAGAAACAGGAAAAAATAGCTCAGCATTTCCATCGCTTAGTTTTTTTTTTTTTGGCTGTTTATATCATAGAAGAGATCCCTTATTGTTATTCTTGTTCTTTTTAATTGTCCGTTTAGATGTCATCTTTCCAAATGCTGCAAGTTTTTGAGTCATTACGCTAGATTCTCCATATAGATTGTGCAGTTTTTAATATTTTGATGTCGATCATATTGTTGGTTAAGAAAACATTTTGGCCCATTTTTCCTCCCTAATTAAAACCATTTAGATGGTAATGGTTTATATAATATTTTCTGATAATACCATGATAATTTCCAAACCACTAACTTGTGGTGCTACTTAATCACTTGGTCTCACAATCAGGGACTTACCCCATAACTGCTGGTTGATACTGAGCTTTAACCCATTCCTGTCTGGGTCTGGCACTCATCAAAAATTCCTTTGAAGTAATTACACTTCCTCTTTCTTTTAATGGACAAATTTTTTTGTTTATTTTGTTCACATCTCTTTTCCTTCAAACACAAGCCTGATTGTGATATTTCCACTGATCTTTCTGTACAAGCTTGCATTCAAACAACTGGTCTGAAGTCTGCTAATGCTAGGTGACTTCCCCACCTAACAGCATCATATCCATCCCATATGTGAATCCCAAAATCTGGTTATTGGCTTTCAACGTTCAACCACACAACAAACGCACATATCCTTTTACACTCCATAGTGCATTAGCATGGAATTCGCTCTTAAGTGCAATGCTCGGCAGAATTTTCACCCTCAACCTAACTTTCCTCATTAAATGTGTAGTTACAATGACAAATGTGTAGCATAATTGTCACCCTGAAGTCCTTCTAACACAGTGGTGGTTGCAAGTACAATAATACATAGTTGTTGTTTTTTTTCTTATATATTGCATTAAAAATATAATATAATATAATATAATATAATATAATATAATATAATATAATATAATATAATATAATATAATATAATATAATATAATATTTAAGTCCTTGTAAAGTCAATATTAAATATGTGTTCTGAGTTTGTCACACCACAAAAATAAATAAAATAAATGATTAACTACTTAGCCAATGTACATAGAATAAATTATCAAAATCTTTTTTTTGTTGAAAAATGGGCGGTATCCTCTGCTCTCAAACACTGGGGGTGTGTCTGCTATCTGTGCTGAAACCACACCCACTCTATACTACAAAGCTGCCTGAATGGATGCTCATAGCAGCTTAATTGGATTTACAAAGCCATACATGTTTGAGCCTCCAGAGCCAGAATCCGTTTCTGTGACAAAGGCATAGCTAGCTAGCATAATACAAGCTGTAGTACCGGTACTGACAGTAACTTGAGTGGTGTGAACTGATGAGAACATGCTCCAGTTAGGCTATAGTTTTAGAGGAGGGGCCATGCTCAGTGCCTCTGGTGTAACATTTATAATGTGTTAAGAAACAATTCTCAGAATTGGCTTTACAGTGACTTTAATTAATTTTATGAAAATATTTACATAATTTAGTATCAGTGTAACTGTATCAGATGTTATTTAATTATTTTATATAAGCAGTATTTATCTGATAAATTTAAATATATTACAATGAAGAAGAAGGGGAAAAAAGAACTAGAAAATATGGTGGTAAATGGCTGCATTTAACAATGTTTTTTTCTATGATAGCAGATAGCAGTAGATAATAGATAGCAGCTTCACTTGTATACCTATCTCCTGCATAGCGTTACATGAGCATCACCAATATGGCTGCCCAGTAAAGTGACATGCTTTTAGAGGTACAATACTGTTGTTCTCAACTCTATTATGATGATTCCCACACATGAAACCATAGCAATACGCACAGTTAATAACCTTGTGTGATTATTCCGCCTCACTGGTTTATTCATATATTCCAAATTGATTTAGTTGGGCAGACATCATTTTTACCCTTTCACTCACTAAACGGCGTCACCTGAAATAAGCTGTCAGAGTCTGGCCAGCGAAGTGTCATTGCATTTCTAAGATATATTGTAATGCGCCATAATCATCTGCCCTGCAGTGAACAGCCATTATAGCTCAGTAATCCAGTGTTGTGTGCCACACTACCCCATACTGCAGACAAAAAGAGCCCACCATCTTCCTCATCAGCCCTACAAATCCACTTCACTCTGAGGACAAGCATATTAAAAACAGCAAAGTTGACGATGTTGTTGCCAAGCTCCATGAATTGCTTATTCCTCAGTCTCACTGGGTGGTGAGGAGGACAAGCTGTCTCTACTGTCTCCCCAGCGTGGAAGAAAGAACGGACGAGAGAAAGAGCAGCGAGAGGGAGGACAGAAGAGATTATTTTTTTTTTTCAGTTGGGGAGGGTATGGGATTGTTTCAGATGAAGGATACCCACACTAACCCTTTCTTCTCTCCCTTGCTCCCTCGTTCTCTGCCACTCTGCTCCAAAATGATAAGATTTAGTGGAATGTCCATGAGCCTAATCTTATTTATTCACTAAAGCTTTTTTGGATCCCAACATCAGTGGGAGAATTAAAGCGGGAGCTCCCACCGGGAGGTCAGGCGTTTGGTGAAACATTGTAAAAACTGCAAAATACCATTACTATCGACCACCATGACTTAGTTTGGATGTCGCTTTGTTGTCAGGATGGGTTTCAGTGGTATGGTGGACATATAGCAAGAACAAACCATTTCAGGATGATTCAAAAGCTCTCAGCTTTCAGGGGTTATTTTTATTATGACCATCATAAGAACATAAAATTAAAAAGGACAGAATTTATTTGAAATATACTTTTTTTGTAGCATTTTAATTGTTTTTACTGTCACATTTGATTAATTTAATGCATCCTTGGTGAATAAACATATGTACCCAAACTTTTGTACTTCATTTATCTAATTAAACGTATAGCATTCTGAGGAGTACGCCTTCTTCAGCTGAGTCTTGGTTCCTCCAAAGGTTTCTTTAACAACAGAGAGTTTTCCATGCCAGTATACTGTTGGCTTGCTCCCTGAGGGTTTTGTTAATCACTATATGCATTGTGAAAAGTACTATACAATTAAATTGAACTGAATTTTTAACAAGACAGGCTGAATAGGAAAACTGGCAACTTAACTTTCTAAATGTTTTCATGCTCTTGGCAGCCAATATTTAGCTGCACAAACCATATTTATCACTGGAAATGGAAATTCTTAATGTAGAATGATTAGTAATGTTTATGACTTTGAGTAATTTTGTATATATATATTTGTTTAAATAAAAATAGTTTGATTTGAAATTGTCGTCAAGAGCAAGATGCATACTGTATATTTTGGTCCAGAACCATTGAATGTCAACATATCAAGCCAATCCTCAACCCTTAATTAGTTTCAATGGATCTCAGTTCAGTCTTTTGAAGTAGGCCAATAGAGGGTCGAGTTGCGTCATCTGAATGATATCAGAGGAAACTGTACAAGTTGAACATAAAACTGTTTTGAAATAAATCATTTTCAGCGGTATGAGATCAGCGACTTCATAAGTGACAAAGAGCAAGTTGATTTGATCATGAACACATGACTAGCTTCACAGATTTAGTGTGCTATAATTGGTCTCTCTCTCTCTCATCAGTATCATTTATTTAGCTGGACATGTGATAATAATGACTTTGTCGGGATGTGTTTGCTTTTATTATCTTCCTTCATGTTCAATTACGTGGTAACTGGTTCCCAGAACCTTCCTATGTGCTCCTGACCACTAAAAAGATGAAGTAGGTGGTAATACTGGAGGTATTGGTTCAGTGTTTATTAAAGGCAATAAAGAGTCAGTGTGCCTTCGTGTTCTTTTTACTGTAATTAAAATTAAAGTTCGCTGTCATAACCATGCATGAGAAGTTCCCGTAATCGTTCACCAAATTCTCAGCAAATCCCTGCAGCGCTATAAATCCGTCTAAATCTCCCTCCACATTTTCCTCTTCTTTTCTTTCCCCTTTTCATTTTTTTGTATTTAATTTCCTTCTGTTCTCCCCGTCCATCGTCTCTGTTTGTCTTTGACGGCCATTTGTCTTTGCACTGAGTACTTTTCCAATTCAATCGTTTGCTCTATCAATCTGTTTTTTTTCTCCTCCATGTCCACTTTTCTTTTCTCTCCATCCTCATCTCATCGTCTTCACTCCATTCATCTAACCGGCTGTCTGTGTGTCCGTCCGTGACTCTTGCCCCCTCCTTTCTCCCCGGTGACCGTCTCTGGGCGCCAGGCTGTCAAAGCCGTTAAGAGCAGCAGCAGTCTCCTCCGATTACACCGTGTTTGGGATTACTGTGTACGTGCTCCAGCCTGTTCCATCTGGTCCCAGGCTGAATTTCCTTACCGTTTCTTGTAAAAGTCGCTGCTGTCACAGCCAAACCTCAACCTAGCAGTCATTGTGTGTGTGCTGGAACTCACATACCCATGTTTTCTGGCCGCATGTGCCCAGCATCTCCAGCCTCTCATGGGTTGAGGTCAGAGATCTGACAGGCTGTGTAGCCTATGTCTGGCTAAACCAGAAAATCTGTTACATTGGTCATCCACCAGTTAGAGATATACATGTGTATGTATATTTATATATGTATCCTGACCTGTATACCTTGGTCAAAAGTTTAAATAGTTACAATTTCTTTAGCCTAATGCTTTTGAGTCTACTTTATATACATTTATATACATGTTTAGTATTCATTGATAAATAGAAAGTTCAAAAGAAGTGCATTTATTTGAAATATAAATATATATATATATATAAAAAAGGATTTATTCAGTCACTGTTCTGCTAGGAAAATTATAATTTGATGGTCTAGATGGGGGGAAGAAAGTATGAGGGAATTTATGCATGCTTCATGTGATTTCACTCTCCTGTAATTTAGTGAAATTGCAACATCAGATTTCCATTGTATTTTTGTTCAGTTTTCTTTTCTTCTATAAATTTTAATTTGCATTAATTCGCACATCAAGGAACATTACCATGACTGGGGAAATATTAAAAGATTTGAAATTTCTACTCTCTTTATGATTTTCCCCTCTGAACCTCTTATCTACTACCACTGCACTTTGATTGCTTCAGAAAAGGGGGCATAAAGTAAAAAAAGAAAGAAAGAAATGGGAAGAAAATAGCCCTTTAATGGCAAGTTAAAGAAATCTAAAACAGTTGCTGAGGAACTCTAAATAATCACTATGCTTTTGGAGATGAATACATTAACATAACTTAAAGCTCTGGAAGTAATCACCAGTCTAAGTGAGTGAGGTCTCCTCTAGGGCTTGTTTCTTTTTGGTCTGTCACTCAGTTTAAACCCTGACCCTCCTAGAAAGAGAAAGATTGCAGAACTTAAGCCATGTGGTTGCCTCTAAGGTGGGCTTACCAATAACATGCAAGGTATGGATTAGTGTGTTTCTTTGTCTACTCTTTGGAAGGAGCAAGAAAAAGTTTGCGGTGGAATATATTTTGTTAACTACCATTCAAACATGCTGTAATCGAGTTGGCAAATGTGTCATAGTGGCTGTTTCTACGGTGCCCCTCAAGGGTACAATGTAAATGCGTTAGGGAAGCAAACACAACTTGACAGAGTGACAACATTAAGCTGCTAAAATGTTTCTAAATTGCTTGATTTTTGTAATAATTTTGCGTTTCGCTTTCACATCATTTCCATTTAGCCAGTAATCCCACCCTGCTTTGAAGAAAAAAACAAAACTGAACCATCCTAAACTGGTTTGTTGGTGTAAACTGGAGTCCTAGTCTGCTCTAATTTGTTTTTTTTTTTTTTTTTTTTTTTTTTCGGGACACTTGTCAGGCAGAGAGCCTAGCTAGTGACCATCTAAAGAATTTCTGACCATCCAAATCTGTTTAAAAAGCTGATCTCTTAAGATTTTGACAGCGAGGATGACTTGGCATTTTTTACCCAGCTTTAATTATTTGAATCAGAATAGAGATGGATGTTCTACGTCAGATGTCCGTCTCCTGTGTCAGCATCACAACACGCATGCGTCATGGTACTCTCATGAGTGGCAGCAGAGACTGACACTGTTGTTTCTATTTTTGTTTCCTTTTCGCACTAAATTCTTGCAGCTTCATAACATTATAGTTGAACCACTGATGTCACTGATGGACTATTTTAATGATGTCCTTATCTTTCTGGGCTATAAACTGTTTCAGTTGTGTTGCTGTCCATGCAGGATCAGAAAGCTCTCGGTCTTTCTTCTTCAAATTTTTTTGGTTGTACTGTCCCTTAAAGCTGGTCATAGTTGTTCTCCTGGCCTGGTCAGTACTGTCTGTTGGCTGGTTTTAGAGGATTATGGACACTTTTCCACCATGAAGACCAGATTAACCAGGTCAGGAGACCATCTTAAACATCTAAGGCTGTTTTTAAACTGTGTTTTTTTCAGCACGGATTTTCTACAGGAATACGGATGTGGTTGTACAGTTGAATTTTGCTTAATGGCTCAAATGGTAGGAGGCCGTCACAGAGAGAATTTGCATTCCTTTAAACGTCCTCATCTTCATTCCACTCCCTCACAGACTGCTAACGGAGACTGGAGCACCGTTGATGGTTGTGGCGAGAGGGAGAAGTAAAAAAAAAAGAAAAAACACACACACAAGGCTCATTTGCAAATGCTGGTGATGTTATGTACTTAAAACTCCCCTCATCCTCTTCCTTAATCACTCTCTCAATCGCTTTCCCTCTCACTCGCTCCTTAAAAAATCCACCTATTTGCATATCCTTCATCTTAAATTCATAAAGAAACACATATGGACTTGGGGTGCAGAATACTGCCCATTTAATGAATGACACTCCATATCTCTGATAGCAGCTCAAAAGTATTTGTGTGACACTTTGTATTGAGTGCTCTCTAGACATTGCATCCACAAAACCCACAAAGCAGTTTATTATTTGAGATGACGAATGAAATAAATAATACTGATGTTTTTTGGTGCTTCCGGATAGATTGTGCAGAATGGATTGTGCGGCAGGGGCCTGAGAGATGCTCCTGGCTCTTTTTTACTGCAAACACAGATTCTGTTTGAATACAGTGTGATAGCGCCGTCGTGTCGCGTTGTGACTTCCGTTGGCTTCCCTTGTCACAGGCCTCTTTTTGATGGCACTTTTGTGATGCTGCTTAGAGAGGCTTGTGTAGCCTCTTTCTGTCTCAACACTTGAAAAAAAAGAGAGAAACACACCATAGAATAATGCATTTCTATGCCACACGTATAGTGTGTAGCACTGCAAAAGGTCTCATAGTCAAACTGTTCCAGAATCTCCTGAAAGTCTTTGGTTGAATGATGATGTAATGAACAGGATCGCACTAATTGCAGCCCATTACAGTAAAATTCAAAGTTACTGTATTTCAAAAGAATTTCGAGCAGCCTTCAACCTGTCGTTCACATCTAACATGTTTGTTTCACAAGTAGGATTGCTATTCATCATGTACTGCAGGATTTCCATAAAAATGTTAATGTTTTATACACGGCAATCTGAATCTTTCATGTCAGGACAAAATCTGATTTCCCCTATCTTTCCTGTCAAGAACACATCCAGATTATGTGCAGAGCTCGCAGATTGTGTTTTCCACATTCGGCTTACCAAAATGTATTAATGCAATCTTGTATGGTGAAATAAAATCCCTTCCTTGATTCACTTTGTTCACTTGCTTGTAGGGTTGAAACGGATAGTAGTTGATCCTTTGCACATGTTTCTAAGTCTTGCCAATTTAACATTAAAGAGTTTTTAACCATTCAAGCACAAGAAGAGGTGAAAGAGCTCTGTTCTCCCTTCCCGTTATTTGCATATGCACACATCATACTAATATGCTGATTTGGTGCTCAAGAAACGTTTGTTATTATCAAAGTGGACACATTTATACTGTGTTATTTTAGTCTTATTTATATAATGTTTTAATTGAAATTTTAGTTAAACATTTAGACACTTTGTTATGTGCTTTTGTTATATGTATTAGTTTTTGTTTAATTCAGTTTGTTAATCTGCAGCTACTGCTCATTGGGACGCAGCACTGCTCGCCTCGCATTATAATGATCAAATATGGGTGAGAGACTGTGAAATATTACCTCTGTAGAAACTACATGCTTCATATTAAATCATCCAAAAAAAAAAAAAGGTTTCACTTTTTAATGCAGATTATAATTTTGATTTTTATGTGAAATATTATATGTTTTCATGAGACTGAGCAAGCTAGTTCAACTATGATAGCGTCTGTGTAGAAACAGGGGAAAAGAAAAATAAGAAAATCTTTTTTTCCACTACCAGTATGAGAGAGATAAAAGTAGACAGTTATTCTCAATCATGATATGACCTCCCTTACTGGGTGCCTTCAGATTACAAACAGCAGTCTATAAAAACGGTTCTATTCATGTAGCGCAAAGTGAGTGAACGCCTTTATAGTCAATTGTCTGAATGACGGCCAGTGAGCTGTTGACACCGCACCGGATCTGCTCCCCGGGGGTTTAGATAATGTGAAGATCTACTGACGTCTGCGAGACTGACAGAACGCGAGGGGGCCTGAAAGAGAGCGAAGATGAGAAACCTGTGAAAGAGCTAAAGCGAGAACAAGGCAGTGTTTTGACTTGGCTGACTTTCTGCTAACCGACAGAATGAGTCTGAATGAAAGCGCTTCGCAGACAAACCGATGGGCAGGGAAAAGGATCGCACAGACATCTGAAATGAAGGGAAAGCTCACAGCTGTCTCCCAACAGAAGGAAGCAGCGCTCTCCTGATGTTACAGGTGCAGACCCCCTCCTTTTCTTCTCGCTCTCTTTTTCTCTCTCTGTGAAGGCTGTCTGGTGTGAACGCCCTCAGTAAATGTCAGAACAAGCTGCTGCTCTTCCCAGACCATGCAGTGGGAGAACCACCAACCCCATCCCCTTGGCAACCCCTTGTCGCTCATCCGAAAGAAAAAGGCAAGAAGGAGAAGAAGAAAAGGGCTTTTATGCTGTTGACCCGCTCCCTTCCGTGCACACACACACTCAGACATGCCCATCAACCCTCCCCGAGAGACCCCTCTGAGACCTGAAACATGTGGGTGAGCTCCCAGGCTTTCTGAAAGGACTGGATAGAAAGGAGAGTGGTGAAAAAAGGAAAAAAGAAATCTTTGCCAAGGAGGATAATGGAGACTTATATAGTCTTTAACCAATTGAATGGCCAACAGGGCTGCTTTTTCACTTTTGTGCTTGTGTGACTTTGTTTGTTAAGGTGCACTGCATGTGTAATGCAAGACTTTTTTAAAGCAGATTTCTGAGATTTCAGGTTGGTTAAAATGCTACTGTGGGGGCATTTTCATTGTCAGAAAACTACAGCTGTATCAAGTAACCAAGGATACGCGGTCATGGAGCGTGAGAACATTGTGATAGTCTAAGACTTGACTTGTAGAAAGGTGAAAAACATTTACTTGCTGAAAAACCTGAAAGATTCAGTATGCAGTGACGTTTCTTATTCAATTCATTTAAGTTCTGAACAATGTCTATTTGGAACTCGTTAGTGATATATGTAGTTTCGAAGCCTCTAATAGGACCAAAAAGACAATAATAATAATAAAAAAAATGAATAATAATAAAAAAAAACAAAAAAAAAAAACACTCTCCACCAATCTGCCATTGGCTTGCTAAGCAGATAGCACCGCCCCAAGCTCATGCGATTGGTTGAAGCACTGTTCCTGTCAAGTCACGCCTACAAACAGACCATGCTTTTTCGAGCCCAATGCATGTAATTTAACGTAAAAAAAAGGCTGAGACGTTTTTTTTTTTTTTCACTCTTTGAAAGTAAAGCATCTAGTTTCTGAACCTCTAGTGGTACCATAAAGAATTGCAAAAATAATTATGATTTAAAATATTTTGCTAAACTCTGCAACAATCTGCCATTGGCTGGCTAAACAGAAAGTCCTGTCTCCGCCTCTTTTGCTGTGTCAGGCCACACCAACAAACAGACCACTCTTATTTTTTCAAGTTCTCTGCACATTAAATTGGGAAAGTAAAAAGTAGTTTAACACATTTGTACTTCAATACTCAATTCCTTTGTACAAAGTTAAGGTCTTCCTGTGATGCACTATGGAAATGAGTGATGTCTTTTATATATATATTTACTTCTTTTTTTTTTCTCCCTACTGTGTGAGCTCCATATTTTCTGTGCAGAGTAAGTCTTATGTGTAATCAGTCCACATGGGGCCATTTTGTTGGATGGTACTTTGAGACTGCAGGTGCTCTCTCTCTATAATGGCTGCTGGGACTGCATTTCTTCCTCAAAAGTGCCCTGTCTTTCTCTTTCACGCAGTCTTTCTCTCCCAGTGTGCCATCTCTTACTGTGTCCCTGCAGCTGAGCTCCTACCTCTTGAAAACTGTTGTTTGTGCGGTGTTTTTCATGAGAGAGAGAGGGAGTGAGAGTGTGAGAAGGAGGTGGGAGTGTAGTCTGGCTTTATGGCGAGGTTTCATCAGCTCGCTGTGGTGACAGCGTGGAGCAGAACTCATCAGGGAGAGAAGAAATGACTGTAAGAGCCAGAAAGAAAGAGAGAGGATAGTATAAATGAATGAGTGAGTTAATAAAGGCAGGAATATCTTTAATAGTATATTGAGAGTCCCATTGAACATACTTAACACACAATCTTGCTTTTGTTGTGTTGGTATGGAAACCAAGTAGTTGTACGTAGATAAAGCTCTCTGTTAGTGTTCCCATTCATCTCAAGGGCAGCTGCTTGTTGGTGCATTCAGCCCCAGTGCACAACTAGTGTCTTTGGAAACTTGGAATACATTTATTTTATTTTATGTATTTATTTAACCTTATTTGATCTTTTTTTGCACCAATTTACTGATGACACCAATATAATGCATACAGTACAGTTATTGTATTTTTTTTTTTAATTAATTTAATTCAATTTTACAGTGCTTGGCTGATGGCAGCCCAATAACACAAACATTGCATTGTCGTAAAAAAAAAAAAAAAAAAAAAAAAAAATATATATATATATATATATATATATATATATATATATAAATATATACATATATATACATTTTTATTTATCTTTTGTTTTAAACACTAAATTGGCTGATGGCAACACAATAACACATGCAGGTGAGTTATTTACACAAATTACAATTTTATGTTAGATTTTTATTTTATTTTTTACTTTCTGAATTCCACTATGGTTACTGTGGTTGAATGGTTATCAATGGAGAAAGATGTTTGTTTGATGCTACGTTCGTGCAGTTTTGCTATCTATAAGTGTTAATTGATAACGCTGACCAGCTCAAATTTGACTCATGGCAGTAACAAACCTCAAGGGCTACCATGTCTGTCTTACAATTGCCTGTGCAATTAGATTAGATGTGTTTTTATGTGTTGCATCTGTCATTCATGTTTATTTTTAACCAGCAACCTGGAGCTAAAATAGATATAGGCTATCATGTCCAAAAAAAAAAAAAAAAAAAAAAAAATTTATGCCTCAAACTTTTCTTTTTTCTTTTCATATTACACTTCAGAAAGTCAAGCGTTTACACTTTTTCCTCAGGCAGAGAGATAACTCTACTGATCATGTGCCGAGTGAGTGTCATCACACTGACTTGAAGAAATTTTGTGATTGAAGAAATTGAGTGTGTTAAAATTGCCCCGGTCTTCACTGTATATCAGACCTAAGAGTGTCAGTAAGATATGAAGCGCTTTGCTCAGTGCGGCTGTGGCTCGGGTCTTAAAAAACCATGTGGTTCTAAGTGAAAGTCTATAGTTAACACTGTCAAGGGCTCTGCTATCCTTACCTCCCTCTGTCTTTATTCTTTTCACACAACTGGTGTAATTTTCCTTCAAACACAATATTCCAGTCTCTTCTTACTTGTGGTGTGTTCAGTCTTCTCGCACATGTGTTTAATGTTTCCTCTGACAGCTAGACAGTATATCTTATTTCATTCTCTTTATCTGTGTCATTCATTCCAGCTGCCTCTGCTCTTTATTCCTCAGTTTCAACTTTTCTCTCTCAATCTCTCTTTCTGTCTGTCCTCAACATAGTAATTTCCTTTAAGTCACTCTTAACAATAGTTCTACTCTCTCTCCCTTTCAGTATGATATACAGCCTTCCCGCCACATGTCTCTTTCACTCTATATATTAAAACCTCTCTCTGTATTCACTGCTCTGATATTGTACAGTGTTTTACAGGCATGTTATACAGGAAATGAGAGTTAATACTTTTCCCCCTCGATCTTGGTGAGACTTGTATGGTTTTTATTTGGTGTCTCTTCAACGACACAACCCAGAGGTCACAAAAACAATATCTTTCATATCCTGAGGATTTCTGAGCTGTCCATTGTGTGCGTGTTTGGCCACACTTGAAATCAATAAAGCTTCAATTTCAGTTCATTTGTGCATATGTGTGCCTGTGTATGTGTTTGTTATCAGATGTAAAGCTCAGACCTGGATTTGTGCTGTGGGCAGAAATACATTCATCTATATTATTTTTTATTTTTCTTGTTTAATGTCCTGTGTTTTTATTAGCGCGTCAAGAGAGGCATTGCGCATATTAGATTTCACAATTGATTTCACTCACTCTTCACGTCTTCGATTTTGGTCAGTTCCTCCAACAAAGCTCAAACAGATTTCTTCAGAAGATTTTGAATACAGTGCACAAGTCATATGGGCTTGGGCCATTTTAATTGCATGGGGGAAGAACACCTTGAAAATGTCAAGTTCTCTTTTTTTTCTTCCACAGAAGAAAGTAAGTCATTTAGGTATGGAACGGCATGATGGTGAGTATATGATGAAAGAATTTTCATTTTTGTTTGACCTGTTCTTTTAATGGCATGTGTGTGTATCTTTCTGCTTCAGTGCCTTGACCAGCCTGTATAACGGCCTGTTCCAGTTCAGCTTCCACATAACCTTTGGTCTTTGGGGAGATCCTTGTCTTTCATGTGCCCTTCCACCAATGTCCTAGTAAAGTAGGTCAGGACATGAAAAAAACCCACCCACACACCACTGTAACTTTGAACCAGGAGTCACAAAACACCAGGTGTGAGCAGGGTCAGTGTATAGACATAATATAAAAGGCCAAAATATCATATTTTGAATTGGGGCATAATTAGTTTATTGGTATGCTTCTTTCAAAAACATTTAAAAAATCTTACGTTTTTGTGTAGATAAATGTATATTCAGTATGTGTTGCACATTTTACACATTTTTTGAGAGATGTTTTATACTGTATCAATGTGCTTAAATTACTTTATTCAGTTGTCGTTTTCATTTAACTAAATCACACAAGTTGAATAATTCCCTGTTTTCTTGTGCTATTTTGGGAGGTCTCTGTGGATTTACCACCAGAAACAACTACACGGAAACATGGAGATTTTGGACCCTGTTTGACCTCTTTTGTGGTGGTATGCTTTGACAGACTGAAGAGGTTCAGACGTCACCATGACCTTTCCTCGATTTGAGCTCAAAAAGTCCAAGCCCGGATTGGTCAACGTTATGAGAGTCTCACATGCTTCCAATGGGAACACAGTTTGGCTTCACGTTTGTGTTGGATGGTGATGTTGATGTGAGAGCAGCATGTGGACCACCGTGTGAATTATCTTATTACTGAAACGTTGTAGGATGGAATCACTGGGCCCAGGCAGGGGGAGGAAAAGCCCAGCTGACAGCCATATAGAAAGAGTCCAGAGCCCCCAGCCAGCAGCCGGGACATCACCATCTGGAGCGAGGCCTGTACGGCATGCTGGGCCTGTCAAAAAGATGGAGCTCTTTCACAACACACTTTTGTCTATCCTCTCTCTCCTTCGGTGAAGCTCTCACTATCCAGCCGAGTGTTCACAGTCGTCTTCCCCACAAAAGCCCTCCCACTGCATGGATTGTTCCTTTCAGCAGGAGAGAGGACCGGATGGACATCACTCATCCGGGATTGTACAAAATACTTAACAAGTACAATGGTTAACATTAATCCCTCAATGTTTATCAGCATCCTTTGGGTGTTAAATCCAGGTTGAGTGTTGAACAGTGTGGTTGAAACTGTCGGACTTTTTCTTTGTCTGGCCAGACAAGTCTGTTGTTAGAGAGTTTTTAATTACTTCAGATGGTTTGGCTCAGCTTAACATGCTAAAAAACAGCTTGACCAGGCTATGAGACAATCTTAAACCGTCTTTACAGCAAACCATCATAGACTTGTTTAAAAACTCACTTCTGAGTGTTTCAGTGCAAAATCTAAATGAAAAGTAATATGTATTCCTTAATTAAAAATGTCTTTATTATTTATTATTATTATTTGTGTTATTTGCTTAAAAAACCATCTTTTGAAACGTAGGCTGTTCTAAACCAGCTTAAAATCAGCTTGAGCAGGTTTGAAAACCATCTCAAACCAACTAACCATCCAGCAAACCATCTTAGACTGTTTTAAAGCTCCTAATTCTCTATTTGCCAAGACCAAATTAGTAATTTGTGTTTTTCTGCTTCTAAAATATCTTAAGCATCTTATTCTAATTAAATTAAATTGCCTACACCAGCTAAACAATAGCATCATGGTCAGACTTGGAGCCCTTATGAAAACGAACCATGGATTTATTGTGTATAGTTTTTTTGTTTTTTCGTGTACTAATTGCAATTGTTAACCAGTGGTTAAACTATGGTTGGTGTAGCAAAACCATGGTTAATTTCTGGTTACCATAGTTTGGCTATATTATCCTTTTTTTTGGTAAAACCATGGTTAATATAGACCATATTAAACCACCTAACCATCCAGTAAACCATATTTCACTGGTTTCAAACTCACAACTGATTGTTTCAGTGCCAATGAAGTCAATGACCAAATGAAGAATAATTAGGACATTTGTGTTTTTTGATAACATGACCATATTAGCTATACACTGGACAGTAGCATCCAGATGTCCAACGTATGGGGTGACATCTGTTTTAATTGTCTCCAGGCAATGCTGCCCTCTAAAATACATGATGCTGCCAAGAAGACTGTCAAGCTAATGATCTGTGTGTTGCTTTTGTTTGGCTATCTCAGTCAGGCTAACTGTGGAGTATTAGTTACTATTATTTATATTAATCTGAAAAACACCACGCGATGGAGTTGACAGCTTGTCACAGACATTCCTGAAATTGGTGCACCCCCAAAACATGTTCTCATTACTTTGTTCAAGATGCAAAAACAGGATGAGGCTAAGCTAGCCTGCCATCCAGGGATATTAGCCTGGTAGCAAACCAGACACAATGGTTTATTTATTTTTAAGCTGACTGCTAAAGTTGGAGAAGGCTATCCCTTAGTGACTCTGTAAACAATCCGGATGAGGGAAGAGATAGTTGGACGATAGAGCCTAAGGTAGCCGTTCACTGCTATGCCAGAGGCAGATAGCAGAAGAAGTGAAGCTAACAAATCCCCTTGTGTTCTGAAAGCACACTTCTATGTGGAGGATGTAAAGATCTGACTTGGCCGTGAAGGAAAGTCTCCTGTTGATGGTTATTCACCTGACTAAGTTCGCTCTGCCCGTAATGCAGGTTTTGAACTGGAGGGGTGAAGTCTGGAGCAGTGTAGCTAAGCAGTCCTGTCAGCCCTTTCAGTTGCATTCCGTGTATTTGTTGTTATACTCTTCCCAAACAACAATTTGAACATATCTCAGGCAAAACCACAGAGGATCTCATTTGGAAAATTGAGTTTACCCTCATTTCAGCTCTTCTTCCTTTAATTGATAATTGAATAAGCTATCGCCATGTAATCAATTAAGAACTTGATCCCGACCTCCGAGAGCAGCAGTTAATTGGCTTGTGCCAATGAGAACCCGAGAGATCAAGCTGGGTTATTAACAAAGATGAGGTTTCAGAGGTCATTTGCAGGGTTTTTTTTTTATTGCATTGATTGCAGAAGTGCTTAAGAGTGACTGGGATGTTCAATTTAGCGTGTCGGAAATGGGAAAACAGAGTGCAAAGAGCTTTACTGGGGCATCTCCGGTTTTTATCACATTTCGAATGAAGTCTTTGACGATCTAGACAAGCATCCGGAAAATTCCACACCACCTGCAGTCACCGCTGCTTTGTAACCTGCGAGCAGTGAATGAGGTATTGGAGAGGAAAAACCTTCATCGATCTTTCCTCAAAAGCTTTTTTTTTCTTCCCTTTTCCACTCCATCCTCTAAAAACATGTCTTTTTTCACTCAGTTGACTTCCATTCAAAGCCAGCCAGCGATGGTGAATGCTTGACTAGGTAACTCTGCCCCGGCAGCCCCCTGGGTTCTGGGCAGTGGTCTGAAAGGAGCCTGAAGCTGGAGCCGAATAGAGAGCCAGAGCAACCAGGGGGCTAATAGCAGTGGATGGGATTGTATTCACAGTGCGGGAGGGGTGGGGGACGGGAAAAGAGAGTTGAGGGCCAGAACCATCTGCTTTTGTGGTGGTGGGCATCAAAGCCAGGAGGAGCACGGTGGGAGATCTCCTTTCACCGGGGACACAATTCATATGGGCCTCATATTTCTCCAGGACGACATCCTGCAGACCTTTTGGGAGCTCATCGTATCCCCTTTTAGTCTATTTTTTTGTTTGTTTTTTGCAGTGTGGCTACTCTGAAAGCCAAATAGCTGTGGAAAGACCAAGATTCCCTATTATATACCCTGGGAATTTAGATAATAGATGAGTTTGTTTGACCCAGCAGACCCTAAACGGCAAACACTCCTCTCTCGCTAATTTTAGTTTTTTTTTTTTTTTTTTTTTGCTAGTGGAAGGGAATTAAAAATGGGTCACTGCATGACTCAAAAAAACATGCTCAGAGGATGATTAATTATTAAAGTGACTAATACTACATTTGCCTCAGAGCGCTTGTGACTTTAATCCGTGGCAGGGGCACAACTACCAGTACTCGACTCCCCCATTTGTGAATCCCTCTCTCTCTGCCAGTCTCGCCCCCTTTTTTTCGTCTATCCCTCTAGCTAAATTTAATTTCAGATTCAATTAGCTTTACTGGCATGACCAAGATACATATTTGAACTGTTGTGTCAGTGTCAGTCCCTTCTTACTCTCGTCTCTATCCTCCGTCCCTTCGCTTCTGTTAAGAGCTGTGTAAAGGAGAAGTCTATATCTACTGCTATGTTAGCATTACTGCAGCTATTTTGAAATCATCACCGTGGCCATTTCAACAACACTTAAGCTTTCTGCTAATGTGGAAGTCTGTGAAAGAGCACATGATCTGAAAAGCAACAGATCCTAGTTTGTACCATTGTCTAATAACTGGACCATAAGAAGTCACATGATCATGTACATAAAACAAAATTATTATTATAATAAAAAGTCACTTACATTAATGTGAAATTAAAATATTCATGTACTGTTTACAGTACAAATATAGTTTTGAAAATGTATATAATTTGACTTATAAGTATTTTTGATGAAGTCTTTTTGTACCTTTGTTCTATATAACTAATATTCAGATGATAATGTGATTTTACCTGAAAACGTTCTTGTAGTCAATTTTTATTTTTTATTTTGTTTAATGTTATTTACATTTTCTTCATTGCATCCTGCACCTGAACCCAAATGAAAGGTGCATGTGCATTTTGTCTCAAACAGATTAGATTTAAACAAAACTTCAATAATTTTACATAATTATTTTCAGTAATATTTTCTCAATCACCAAAAATTTGAAAATATGATTTATTTATCCATTTAGGAACTAATACAAGGGGACAAACTAATGCTTCCAAATAAGCTTAAAATTGCCAAATCTCTGAATTAAATATATAATTGATGCTTAATTATCCAACAGGTTTCTCCTAATATACCTGATTCTCATATACCTGATTTTTCTTCTTACTCCCTCAATCATTATCATTTTTTTTCTTTGCTCATTCAGCTTTTTTCCTCCCTTTCAGCTGCTGTTTCTGTCTTCTTTTTCTGTGTCATTAACTTTAGAAATGGCTATGGTTAGTGGGAGCAGAACAGAAAGGGAGGGGTGGGTGAAAGGAACCAGGAGAAAAGGTGAGAGAATCATTGGTTAAATATTATCCGGTCTGTTCCATTAAGGCTGAAGGGAAGGCTCATGCTTTTGAGTATGTGCCCACCCCAAACATACACACTGAGTCCTGCAAGTGTTCAAGGCTTATGGTGGCACCACAGATGGCTAACCTCTAATAACACTTAATGATACTGGCATGTAGAGAGACAGGTAAAATGCACTTTAACAGCGATCTGGTCTTAAAGGAATAGCATGGATTGCTATTGTTTGTCTGCCGCGGGACTAAACCATAAACATCACACTGAAGAAATTATATTTAGTCAAATATTGGGTCAACTATTTATTACCAACATGACATGTCTGAATTGAAAAATGCTCATAAAACAATCTTGGATATATTAACGCAAAAAAAATAATAATAATAAAAAAAAGGAAAAGAAAATGTTATTTTGAGAACATGGAGACATCAATCAGATGCTGCATTTAGAAAATCCAGATTTTCTTCTTCTTCTTCTTCTTTTTTCATAAACAATTAAAACTACCCTGTAGGGAGAGGTAACATCTGAGGAGTATTGTTAAGGCTAATTGTGGACAATTAAAATAATTACACAAAGCATCCATATCTTCTTTTCATTGATGGCTAGAGAGTGGTTTTAAATGACTTCCCGATTTAACCCTTGAGACTTGGAGCTGCACATATGGTGTAGTTAACTTCTTTTGTTAGCCATAGGTGGGAACAAAACGAACATCATTGCCTCACGATTTCCATGGATACAGCCAATGTTTCGGTGAGCTGCTTTCTTCAAGAAATCCTCGGCTATGAAACCATCTCAAAAGGCAACCATTGCAAATTCAGTTGTTTTTTGTAGCAAGATTAGAGAGGAGGAACAGTTTGAGTAGCCAATCTAGTTAAAAGCACTCGTACACTTGTTACGTTGTGTAATAGCCTGTGTCACAAAGTCCTGTTTTTCAGTGAGTTTAAGGTTTTAAAATCCCTGTGTTTTGTGCACACAAGCTCAAGCACAAAACCACTAGGGTCATGCCCATTAATACCAATCGAACTGCAATCCCTCCATCTTCTAGAAAACATTCAACCTCACATCCGTGAACTCTCGCTCACACATGCATCCACACACACACAAACACACACATACACTCTGGCACCCCAGTCAGTTAGTCTTAGGGTTGTGGAGGAATGTCGACCAGGCAACTCTGATCTCGCAGAAATCCATCTATCTCTTCTCACACACACACACACAGCCTCAACTATTACAAATAAAATAAAGCAATCAAGGGCATTTAAATGAGAGCATATGGAAGCAAGCAGAGCTTTGCTGAGAATGCAGACAGAAAAAAAGAGAGAGCGAGAGAGAGACAGGCTAACCAGAAATCATTAAACGAGATTTGTGGTTTGTGTCTTACCAGTGTTAAGTACATATGTGCTTATATGGGCAGGTTTTGCAATCCTTGTGGGGACAAAATTCCAAAAAGTGTCCCCGGGGGAACAGCAAATCCTGACCGAATTGCCTTGTGGAGGTTTATCAGCATGTAGAGAATTCTTAGAGAAAAGTTAATGCCTTAAAGGGACGGCTCACCCAAAAACAATTTGTCAACATTTTGTCATTGCATAGACATGCTCATCTTGGTGTGCCAAGCTTGAGCTTGTTATTTTATAATAAACTGTGTGTTTACTGTAATGAGAGTCATAATGAAAGGCTCACTCAGACAGGAGAGTTCAAACTCTTTACATTTGTAAAAATGCAAACAACCTCCCATCCTCCTCTTTTTTTTCTCTTTCTAATGGGATCATGACTCCATGTTTTTCCTTCCTCCTTTCTAATTAAAAAAGGCCAATCACCCACATATCTATCTATCTATCTATAGACTTCAGCTTTGTGAATTACTTTTACACAACCTTTTTGTCATTTTTGGAGCATAAAGCTTTAGAACCACTTCAACTTTCTTTCTGCAGACAAAACAGTTGAAACCTTCATCTAATATTTTCTTTTATGTTCCACAGAAGAAAGAAAATTATAATTATACAGTTTTGGCACAAAATGAGGGGAAGTAAATTATGACAGAACTTGTATTTTTTTGGGCGAAATGCAGTGGTTCTGAACTTGTGGGTCGTGACCTAAAAATAGATCAGATGTCTGTTCTAAATTCAAATCATTAAATGCTAGTAACCATGTAATCATGCATTTATGATGAAAGGAAACACAGCTGTTAAGCTTCACAGTATTTTGGTGCAACTTTGACATTGAACTATCTACCTGCCTGTCTGTCTGTCTGTCTGCCTGTGCAATGTTTCACATTTAGTGATGTTGCGTTAACTGATGTCCTAAAACTAAAAATGAATATATATCTATATATATCTATATATCTATATATATATCTATCTATCTATATATATATATATATATATATATATATATATATATATATATATATATATATATATATATATATATATATATATATAATGGCATCTAATTAAAATGCAAAAACACCCACAACAAATTGATTACAATTTAAACATCTTTTTAAACAATTTAAACTGGTGTACTAAAACTAAACAATACATTTAATAATACAAATAGATGAATAGATGCATATTTATAACATTTATAATTTCAAAATAATAACATTAAATTGTGTAAAAAAAATAAATAACAAATATATAATTATAGAACACCATTTCTGTATTATTTATTAAAGGATCCAAAGTCTAAATACTAGCTAACATTCTTATTTTCCGCATTACACTCACAAGTGCAGATTGTGGATTATTTGTTTCTGTTCAGAAATCTAAGCAATGAGCTCTTCAGTCTGCATCTGTGTGTTTACATAGTTGCATTGCCACTTAATTTGCTCCTAGTTTTCTGAGTATTGTTATGATGCACATACTCAAAAATTGGGCTGTTGAAGAGGAGTTTCTTTGAAGAGGAACATTCTTGTAGTGGCACATTCAGGTTCATGCATTCCACTTTCACATTCCTCTCCATACTGAGGCGGGCTGGTTTATACAGCTTCTATAGACGCTACACAAAAGGTCTGGTTAATTAGCAGCTTTGTCAGTTTAAAAGAGTGCCAAACATAACATGTACACATTCTCACACGCACTTCTTCTTATTTGTCTGTCCTGGTTTGTGTTGGTATATAATGAGGTCCTCGCTTGCACAAGGGACAGTGAAATTGCACAACAGAATAGTTACACGGCCTGATCCTGACCTCCAATAATTCCTCTCTGCAGAGTAGAGAATATGGTGCTGATGTCAGGTTTGAGCATGTGTGTAGCTGCGTTATAGTTATTGTTAACTTTGTTACTTTAGTAAAAAAAAATACAAAAATAAAAATCTTAACCTGCATTAAAAACCAATAAATAATAATAAAAATCTAAAAAAACTAAAAAAACTAAAAATGGCAAAACACAACAAAATTACTAAAACTTTTATTAAAATTATCATGAAAACCAAAAATGCCTAAATAAAACTAATTCAGATATTTCAGAATTTAAACTGAAATAAAAATAGCTAAAACTGAAATGAAAAAAAAATAATAATATTGAAAAGTAAAAACTAATTAAAATGACTCATAATAATATTTATATTAACTCAAATTATTATGAATAGTTTAATATTTTTAATATTTTATAATTGTTAGTAATTATTTTTATTGGTTTTACTAAAATTGCAACTGAAATAAAAATAATTATAATTAAAACTGAAATAAAACTTATAAAAATGTATAGTAGCTATGTAATAAAATTACAAAAACAAAATGACTACAATTAAAATGAAAACAGAAAATGCAAAAGTGAAATCTAGGTTTAAATATTTAACTATAATAAACTAATAGTATCTCAGTGATACTATAGTATCTCAATGCTTCATTCATTAACAGAATAACGGCAATTGCAGCATTAACATTAGCGTGTGTTTTTGTTTCTGAATGGGTTGTTAAACTTACTAAAATAACTAAAACTAAAACCATGAAAAACGGTTTCATACTATAAACATAACAAATTAATAAATAATTACAACTTTTGCTAAAATTGCACTGAAAATCCCATTCATATTATAGCTTCTCAGTGAATGATAATAAAGGCGAACAGCATTGCGACATGGTCCGACTCTGGCCTCCATTGTTCCTCTCTAGCAGAGAAGCGAGTGTTTCGTTGATGTCAGGTTTGAGCGTGTGTTTGTGTGTGTGGATGGGCTTTGGCTAACAGACAACGCTTCATTAAGTTCATTTGGCTCAAAGGTTCATTAAAAACCAAGCAAGGCAACAGTCCAAGTTAACTGAAGCCCACCCACACCACCCTGAAGTAAGACTTAACACCACCGCCTCTTTCCACACTTGCACCCCTGAGTTCCACCAGTCTCTCCTTTTATTCCAGTCTCCCTCTATACAATAGATTCCATCTGTTAGTGAAACTTTCTTTCCCAAGGCTCTCCTCGGGGGGGCCATGAGCCCACGACTCTGTGACTGGAGCCGCCGCAGGTGGAGGGTGGGCCAGTCATCCAGCCGTGGTCTCCACGGACACATTCACGGCGAGGGAGGGAGCGAGAGAACGACATGATGGTGACTTAAAGGAAGCCAGAGAAAAGAGAGTTGAGAAAGCCCCTTAACGGCACTCTGGAGCCTTTCGTGAGGCAGTTGAGGCAGCTGCATGTGCGCCGAGAGGCTGCTCAGCTGCTTTTTAAGTACTTTCAAAGTGGGAGAGTTGAAATTTCGAAGCTAAACTAATGACCTACCTAGACTGAGGAGAGAACACCTGCAGTCGACAGGAACTGTGCAGTCAGAGAGAGAGAGTCTTTAGGAGGATTGTATTGTAAAGCAAGCACTGATTCTTACAAAACGAGCTGCAGAAATTGAGAAGGAAGTAACGTTTGAGTGAACCTTCTCTACGTCTTCTGTTCTCTCACAGAAGGTGTGTTTTTCCTTCACCTGTCACTTAATATGGATCAACACGGTCGGATACAAAAAATTTGTCAAATATTTATTAGAAATATTGACATAATCTGGTATTTGCCTCACCGAATTAATAAACCAATACTTTATCCATCTACTGAATTGTCCCCACAGTCAGAGATCCATGATCCATGTGCTCATGAATCACAAAAAAAGGTATTCCATCTTTTTTGTCCTTCGCAGATAAACTAAAGTACTGTATTACAGGTTTGTAATGACATGAGGGTGATTTATATATATATATATATATATATATATATATATATATATATATATATATATATATATATATATATATAGGTTTACTTTCACTTTTAAAACGATTTGAAACTGTTGAAAACAAATGTTGCATTTGACATTGTTTTGACATTTTTTTTATCGATGAAAGCAAATTTGGAACATAATCTAGTAGGCTTTATTAATAACAGCAAACAAAGCTCTGACTGATGTCTCACCTTACACATCAAAAGGTCAATCACGACCCACAATCAAGGTCTTGTACACTTGTCAAAACATTATCACGGTCATGATAGAAATTGCATGCAGATGTGGGCGCTCAGCAATTAGTCTTCAACTATTACTATTTATCTCATGCACCATTATGCCTTCAGCTATTTATGGTAAGTTTTATATAATCACATTTTCCTGCACCGCGAGTTTAGAAGTTGGAAGTTTGAGTAAAAAAAAAAAAAATGGAGATGAAATGGTAGCTGAAAAGCATAGCGGAGTAAGATTTCATCGTGCGGTCGTCTCAAATCAGAGCAGCCTCAGATATTTTGCTTTGGTTAAAATGAGAACCGACTAGCCGAGATCAACACTCGACAAATATTGAGAATTTCACACTTGAATCAGAGAATCCTGAAGGCCTGAAGAGGAGAGAGAGTTTGTTCACGGTGTAATTCAATGGTCAGATACGGGAAAGATGTGATGAATTAAAACTTAAAATTTATATTGAAATGCTTTGTCGTTGCATAAGTCTGGTTTTTGACCTCAACTGTTGATTATAATGCCTTTCACAAAACAGAAGATGGTGGCCTTCACCTAAAACACACCCTAAACCCCATCTGTTGGGCTATGACAGTACGAGTGTGTTTATGCGTGGGCAGGAGCAGCTATGAGACAGTGCATGTGGGTGGAGGAAGGGAGATAATGGAGCACATGGCTTAAGCTATTAAAGGACTGTTTTACTGCTTAATCGTTTTTTTTTTTTTTTTTGTTAGAGACTCCATGCCGATCTGTTCTGGGTTATTTCTGCCGCTGCTGTTTTCCTCTTTCGGATGCTTTAACCGAGTTTACCCCTCTAATCTGACTCGTTTTGTTAGCGATACTCAGACCTGTTTGCAGCGCTCCTCGTATACTGCACCCACTAATGCATGTGTGTGTTCTCCTTCAATGAGACGCCTCTACTTCATTGCTATGTCCATCACTGTCAGATATGATTGTGTGCTTGGCACAACTTGAGTTTGTGGGTCCTTGGAGACCTTTAGCCTGTAGATCTGTGTTAAAGCAGTTGTGTTTGTGCTGAATGAGAGAGTTTGAGAAGGAAAGAGAGCTTGTGTGTGTTATCTTTTGTGCTGTGCAGCCAGTGTGCAATTTTGCTGCGTTAATGAGGCCCAGAATGTATATAACATTGCATTTTGTATTAAATACATTATGCAGGCCTAGAAAATAAGCGTATATAAATAAAACACTACCTTTCAAAAGTTTTTTTTTTTTTTTTTTGAATGTTGTTTAATTAAGTCCCATACTGTATGCTCACCCAGGCTGCATTTATTTGATCAAAAATACAGTTAAAACGGTAATGTTTTAACATTTTATTTCCATTTCGAAATAGCTGTTTTCTGTTTTAATATATTTTAAAACGTAATTTATTACTGTGAGTAATTACTGGAGTTATTACTCCAGTAATGAACTGAATAGCTGCTCAAGAAACACTAGTTATTAATATCACCATTGAAAACAGTTATGCTGTTTAATATTTTTGAAAGTGGGATACGTTTTTCAGGACTCTTTGAATCCCTTTGGATGGATGGTTTAAAAGAACAGCGTTTATTTGAAATATTGGTTTGATGGCCCTTGCAGCCATTTGTGTTGATTTGCAACATTTATTGGAAGAAAGAAAGCGATACAGGTTTGGAGCGACATGAAGGTGAGTGAATGATGTCTGAATTTCCATTTGAGTGAAGTCTTCCTTATAATGTCAACAGATTTCTGAGATTATTAGCATCATATGAAACAATCTTCAACTAATGTAGCCTTAAAGGTCTCATGCACATGCAGATGAATTAGTCTAATGTAGTGTGTTTAGCTGCACTGTTTGGTGGAGATTCATATTATACAAATTAGTATTTTCCAGCTGTGTTCCCAAAAGGTCACATGTGTGTGGTGTTTGTTTGAGTTTGTCTTCATGTTGTGTGTGTGTGTGTGTGTGTGTGTGTGTGTGTGAGAGAGAGAGAGAGAGAGAGAGAGAGAGAGAGAGATAGCATCTGTAATAGGCTTATGGTGGTGGAACAGTAAATAAGAGAATGGGACACACAAGGTTGGCCACGATGCTCATCTTCTATGACCTCCCATTTCAATATGGGCCCCATCCCTCGTTTTATTCCTCCCCTTCCTCGCTCTCCTCCACTCATTCACCCTCCTGTCTCTTCATCAGCCCTTCATTGTAATAGATGGGCACGTGGATGGACAGTAAAGTGCTAAAGTTTGTGGGCCATGGAACGCACACCACTGCATAAAAAAGAGAGAAAGGGAGAGAACGAGAGCGCTTGTGCTTCCAAAATTGGATGGAGCGGAGGAAACACGTCAGCATTTTCTCTCCCAGTATGTTTCACTCAGCGCGATTGAGTCTTATTATCTGACCCTTCTCCCTCTTCACACTGACCTGATAATATTTTACTACTCACACTTTCTCGCTGTCTCCCTCCCTCTGTCTTTCTGACAACTTCCTCTCTCTAGCGCATTGTCACACACACACACACACACACACACACACACACACACACACACACACAAATTTTCAAGCTCTGCCGTTCTTCCGCTCATGCACCTGTACTCAAGGCAGATGCATCATTATTCTAAATAATTGCTGATTATTATTCTGAATAATTACCTTTGCAGACCACATGTCAATTTGTATTTGTTTACCTCTAGGTAGAAATTAACTTTCATGTTATTTATTATCTCCATCAAATAGTTGCATAAACTGCATAATCATTACTGATTATTGTGAGTCATTAAATACACACACACTACTGTATGTCGGTTTGCTTTTTGTTCTTTTATATTTAATCTCTGCAGTGTAATCATAGAAATAACAATCAATGGTTATTATTATTATTATTATTATTATTATTATTATTTACATATCCAAACCAAATGTCATTTGCTGTATAACCATGTCCTATGTCTAGATGTTGTATACAGTTGCTTCTCAATAAATTCGAATGTTGTGGAAAAGTTAATTTATTTCATTAATTCAACTCAAATTGTGAAACTCGTGTATTAAATAAATTAAATGCACGCAGACTGAAGTAGTTCAAGTCTTTGGTTCTTTTAAATGTAATGATTAAAAATGGTCTTTCAGTTTGGTTCACAATCATGGGGAAGATTGCTGATCTGACAGTTGTCCAGAAGACGATCAATAGGTGTATTTACATGGACACTTTTTGTGTAATAATTAATTCTGATTGACAAATCCGAACGTAGCATTTACAAGAATGCTACTGTAAATAAAGTGATTGGTTGATCTGCACGTTTATGTCACAAGCTTCTGATCAGATTTACTCTTTTGACATGCGCACACTGCATGAATATACAGAGTTTCACGCTGTTGTTGCATACTGTTTTAAAAAGCACACTAGATATTTATCTAATTAGGGTTCTAATTAGGCGATGAACAGCATATGTTGTGCAGTACTGCTTACTTTAAAAAAATCAATCAATAAATAAAAGTGCCCTCTGCCACAGCCAAACCTAGTTGTTTGTTGATGAGAGGACTCTGGTGGAATGTTGTCCTGCTTCACTTCACAGATGCTGAGTGAAAGGGAAGTTTTATAATGGTGGGATACTTATATATGACACTTTATTCACCCAGAAGAACAGCTTTTTCTGCGTGTCATTATGCTATTTCTACATCACTGCGTATGCGCAGTACTTTCCAGTTTCGTTTTTCAATTTGAACAAGTGTTTACTTGTCTTATCGCTCGGATTACGAAAGGAATAAACCACCCCAAGAAGCACCACACACAGACATGTAAAGGAATTTCCTGAACCACAGACAATGTCAGAGGTGTCTTACCTGGGCTAAGGAGAAGAAGAACTGGACTGTTGCCCAGTGGTCCAAGTCCCCTTTTCAGATGAGAGCAAGTTTTGTATTTCATCTGGAAACCAAGGTTCTGGAGTCTGGTGCAAGAGTGGAGAAGCTCATAGCCCAAGTTGCTTGAAGTCCAGTGTTAAATTTCCACAGTCTGTGGTGATTTGGGGTGCAATGTCTTCTGCTGGTGTTGGTCCATTGTGTGTTTTTTTTTAAACCAAAATCACTGCACCCATTTACCAAGACATTTTGAAGCACTTCATGCTTCTACTAACCAGCTATTTGATGATACTGATTTCATTTTCCAGCAGGATTTGGCTCCTGTCCACACTGCCAAAAGCACCAAAAGTTGGTTAATTGACCATGGCGTTGGTGTACTTGACTGGTCAGCAAACTCATCAGACCTGAACCCCAGAGAGAATCTATGAGGTATTGTCAAGAGGAAAATGAGAAACAACAGACCAAACAATCCAGATGATCTCAAGGCCACTGTCAAAGAAACCTGGGCTTCCAGACCACCTCAGCAGTGCCACAAACTGATCACCTCCATGCCACACTGAAATGAGGCAGTAATTAAAGCAAAATGAGCCCCTACCAAGTATTGAGTACATGTACAGTAAATTAACAGACTTCCCAGAAGGCCAACGATTCACAATTGTTTTTTTTATTTATTTTGTTTTGGTCTTATGAAGTATTCTAATTTGTTGAGATAGTGAATCGGTTGTTTTTTGTTAAATGTGAGCCAAAATAATCACAATTAAAAGAACCAAAGACTTAAACTACTTCAGTCTGTGTGCATTAAATTTATTTAATACACAGGTTCCACAATTTGAGTTGAATTACTGAAATAAATAAACCTTTCCATGACATTCTAATTTATTAAGAAGCACCTGTACATGTACTTATGTTTAATAAATGTAAATGACAAATATAAATTAACTTTAGAATTTAAAAGTTTGTAAATGTTATTATTTGATTTGTCAATAATTCCATTCAAAGGCCATATAATTTTATGCATATTTCTATATATAAGCTTTTATATTTATATATTATATAATATTATAATATATTATATATATTATTTATATAATTTGTGTGTGTGTATATATATATGTCAGTGTTGTGGGTAACACATTACAAAGTAAGCGTGTTATATAATCTGATTATTTTTGGAAGCCACAAATACATGAAAGCATATTTGTTTTTATGTCGTTATACCTGATTATTTGACAATTTTATTTGATTGATTTCCTGACAAATTTAATAAAAAAAACTCTTGTTTCCCGTGACATAGGCATACGCAGTTCATGTGTAGGCTACCAGTGGCATGAAAAAACACCAGCAGCTGTGCATGACACTGTAATTTTGGAAGTCCAACAGTCTAAATCAATGGGTGGTGAGAAATGCATTTTTATTTTCTAATTCCAATTATTGAAGGGAATTATTGTTTTTTCTTTCTATTACTTAGAAAGTCTAGAGAGCCTGTCAGTATTATAATCAGATACTTTAAAAAAGGTATAAACATACATGTGATGTCTCTTAACTGACCCCTCATTAGCTGTCAGAATATCACTGTATTAAATAGCTCATATTCAGAAGCTTGTTTGCGGTTTTGGGTTAAAACCGAGGCGATTTGAGGATTAGTGTCTCTTCAATCTGGCTACCCCAGCTGGTTTCCACTCAGCACTGTGTCCGACCTCCCGTATCATTGGCACTGTGTGTTTGTGTGAGAGTGTACAGTAGCAAAAACCAACCAGATCTGTGGTCCAAATCCCTCTTAACCAAAATTAATCATTTTTTTCCACCTGCTCATACCAAACCGTTGGGGGTCACCAACAATAAGGAATTACGTCCCCCAGTATGACCTTTGACGTCTATATGACGTTTCCTAGCATGAAGGTCCCTGAGATCTCTGTTTGAGACTTGTGAGATTTGGGTAGACTTCTGTAATCAGAGATAGGCAGATTGCTGTGTTTTGATGTTGTGCCTGTGTTTATGTGTGTGCGGCTGCTCTATTAAAGCAGATTTGGCCTAGTAAGTGCAGGATGTGTCAGCATTAGTGGCATACTTGGTTCTTTTAATAAGGCACAACAACTGAGTCATTTCCTCTTTTATGCTGTCCCTCTGTGACACTCCCTTGTGAAGTCTGAGTCGCAGAGCCCCTTTGCTTGGTTTGGTTATGTTGGAGAGCTTGCGAGGATCGCCAGGTTCTTGCTCTCGAGCATTAGCCAAGCACTTAGCCACATACAGACCAGAGCGCAAGTCCTCTTCAGGTCAAGGCTGTACTTATCACAGTGTGCTACACTTCAAAACTCTGATCAAGTGCAATACAGTCGTACTAAAACTTGAACTGTGTTTGTACTTGATAATTCATGGGTACAAGAACAAAATACGAAGCATTGAAGATGCACTGTAAATGTCAATGAAATTATGTTAAATGATTTGTTATTAACTATTTATTAGTAGCTATTACTAGTTAATAAAAAAGTCAATTAAAATATGTCATGATATTTAGTTTTGCAGTTATATACATTATATTTTTTTAAATTTGAAGCAACATCCATTTACTTTTACTATAGTGTGAAATACCACTGTGCAACAGTTTGGAGTAAGATTTGTGTTTTGAAAGTAATTATTATTTTATTAAGCATGGACACATCACATGATTAAACATATATGTTTTTGATGTTGAAAACAGTGTTGCTGCTTTTTTTTCAGGATTCTTTGATTAATAGAAATTTAAAAGGAACAGTATTTATTTGAAATACAAATAGTTTGTGGCCCCAATCTTTTGAGCTGTAGTGTATATATGTGACGCATAAATTGTGTTTGACTGGAACGTATGAGCTGTTAGCCTCAGCTAACGTCACACTAATGCCAGCTAATGTCACACTTGAGTCAGTTGTAATTGCAATTTGTCAATTTGTGTGAGATGTAAGCATATCAAGTCTTAGAAATTGCTTCATGTGTGGTGATACAGCTAAACAGAGTTGTAGTTAAACTTTTGTCAAGTTTTGTTAAATCCAAAAGAAAAAAACAGCATTATGCTACCTTGGCACAGTGGTATCCAGAGGTAATGCATTATAGAAGTCATGCCAGTTGAATCTGGCACTAATCACACTGCTGTTGTATGGTATTATCACGGCACTCTATCGTTAACAGCCTCAAGCTGACAGCGGGTCTGCAGGATACAATGAAGGCTACAGGGTTAGGTTGTAATTCCTAGGCTCAGACTGCACAAATGGGATCCGATCTTGAGCGTGGGCCTTCGGATGCATGTATGGGTCAGTGGGGTCCTTTTTCATTAAATATGGCTCTGTTTAAAGTGAGCTGCTGGGAGAGTTAAATTCCCTCTGATGAATTTGGTTATTAGTGTCTATAAAACCCTTTTCCCCTTACCTTTTATCTGTGTAACGTGTAGCTATACTGTTTGCATTCTGTAATTAAACGTCCTGTCTCCCACTCACTGTGCTTAAAAAAGGGAATAGACGATGTGTGTGCTGATGTGTTTTGGAGTGTATATACAGTATGTGTAAAGGGAACACTTAAACACATTAATGTGTACACGAAGATGGATTCATGTAAAAATTACTAGTTATTTAATAAAAATAGTCCACAAACAAATCCAAATATAAGCTGCATCTTTGCTGCACATTGGCAGTAAAGAAAAGTGTCATCAAAAATAATTAAATTATATCAGTTTATATATAATGTATAATTTTATTGAACAGTTCACAATTTAATATTATGTGCTTCTCTTTGTGTATATATTAGTTTTAAAAATTATATATATATATATATATATATATATATATATATATATATATATATATATATATATATATATATATATATATATATACACACACACACACACACACACACACACACACATTTTATTAAACCTTTATTATTAGTAGTAGTATTAGTATTATTATTATTATTTATATTTAGAATTTTTTTTCCGCTGTAGTCATTGCAGCGAGTAAGGCTGGCAACTGAATTCAGTGTTTTGTTTCTCAGAAGACTTAGAAAGGTTACCCAGTAGGTCACTATTAATTTAAATTTTCAATGAGCTCATTTGTTTTACATGAGCATGTTTTTGTTTTATACCATATTCCACAATCTCTCACATACAGTTTTTACTTACAGATCTCCTCTTCCACTTATACTTATATTGCTGAGGATGTTGCTTTCCTTGACCATTTTACCTTCACTGTATCTCTCCTGACAGGGTGTGGTTGTGTGTATTTGTGTGCTTGCGTGTGCACGAATGTGCGTGATCCTCACTTTCTGTGAACTAACTTTTGCAGCATCTGTGTCTCTAGGTACTTTTCTCCATTTTTTTTTATCTTATTCTCCTTCCTTTAGTTAGCCTTTCCCCATCCATCTCTCATCCCATCCTTCACCTTTCACCTCCACCCATTTTCCTTTTTATTTACCTTTTTTCGTTGCAATTCACTCAGTCCCTAGCAATATGTGTGTATGTATGTGTGTATATGTGTGTGTGTATTCATACATACAAGCATACAATAATTGCAAGGCATTGTGAGGTAAAAGTGAGAGAAAGTGAGCAGTTCATAAAATTACAATTAATAAAATGTATCAGCTTTAAAGAACACACACACACACATACACCCAAGTATTTCTTTGGATTTTGGGGTAAATATGCAGACAACTTTTTTCATTTTTTCATTATAGTCCTTTGTGACTATGTGTACGTTTCTTTAATTATTATGGCTGTTTCTGCTGTTGTGCTATGCATGTGCTTGCATTTGCATATGTATGTGTGTGTGTATATGTGAGTGTGTGGGTTCACATTAACCTGTGCCTGGGGGCCACTCTACATAATGACTGAGCAACAGGCCCCAGCTGTTCACATCTGTCTCTCCAGCTCTCTATGGAGCACCTACCCCATGCCTCCTTCCACTTATGAAGCACACCTCACTGTGTGCGTCTGTTGTACGTGTGGATGTAGATGTGTGTGTGTGTGTGTGTGTGTGTACTGGTATATATAGTATACGAGGACACTTCCTGTGTCCCGGTAAAACAAAAGGCTTAAACATACAAATCGTTTTTTATGAAATTCAAAAATTGAGAGTAGTTTTGTGTAGGGTTGGTGTAGGCGATAGAAAAAATAGAAAACAAACCATTACACCTATGGAGAGTCCACGCAAACCACAAATTCCAGTGTTTGTGTGTGTCTGTGTGTGTGTGTGTGTGTGTTGAACAGAGGCATATACAGCTTTAAGAGCACTCCACCCAGTTCAGCTGAAATGATCCGTCTCCTCTTCACTTCTTGCCGTTTACTCATTCAGATTCAATGTACCTCTCCATCTCCTAGATGTAGTGAAAACACTTTCATGTGAGACCTTGTAGCATTAAATGTACATCTTTTATGAAAGATAGTGTTTTGTTTTTCTTATTAATTGAGGGAGTATATCTTGAGAATTAAAGATATTTATCTGTGCTGTTGTATAAGATACATTTGACCAAATTATGCAGAATACTGACAACCTTCACTTGTAAATGGACTTTCGTTGGATTTTCAGTGTCATTTTATTTTCTTGATTTTAATAATTATTATTAATTTTATGTTAGGATTAAATGTTCCTAAAGAAGAACAACCTTTATCCATTTTGCAGAATCAATCAAAATTCCAACTGCTTCAATCCACGTCTTGAGGTTCTGTTTTTCTATTATGTGGTACATGCTAAAAAATTAAATAAATAAATAAACAAAAAACTCCGAAGAAAAAAAAAAGAGAGGTTTTCAGCACACTATCAAATATTCAATTGTGGAAAATGAATTCTGTGGAAAATCTGTTGCTGTGCGCAGTGAGAGAGCCAAGGCGGCCCCTAAGGAGTGTTCAGTATATTAAACAAAGTGAATAGTCTCTGCCGTATTTATTATGCATGAGCATAAATGTTACAAAACTGGTGGCTGTTGAGACTGCGTGGCTGCGTTCACTCTGTGTCGACAAGGGTACCGAAGTCCCTCGACATACAAACAGAGCGAAAAAGAACAGGAAGTGAATTAGAACGGCGAAAGGCAGTGTGTTGTTCTAGATGTAGTCCATTAGAAAGGCCGTGGACTATGTGTTGCACACTTCTTTAGCGCCGTCAAAGCTCATTAAATGCTCACTAATGGCCGAATATGATGAGATGAAGGGGCAGAGGCCGAGCGTTAGCTGGAGTGCCTTGTTACAAAGGTTCCTCTGCATTATTACAGTCAGCAGTTTGCGAGTCTCCTCATCTCATTTCTATTCACTCATCCTCCCTCGTTTCACTCCTCCATTGCTGTCAGGTTGTTAAGAAAGCATCAGGACGAGACATGTGTAGGGGAGCCCCACTGGCATTTCCTCAGCAGAGCTTCAGAGAAGAACCTCCAGATGAGGCGAGACAAAGCCGAGCAGTCGAATTCAACAGGTAAGCTGCGTTCTCTCACATGCAAGTGTTTTATCACGCTCGAAGATACCTTGGCTTTTTATTTCTGCTTGGCTTTATATACTTTTCCTCTTTTTTTTTTGGATTTATGAGGACAAGTAAGAGTGAGGAGATAGAGGCTTGAAAGAAAGCTGTTGTCTTGCACTCTCTCTCTCTGCTTTGTCAGTTTTAAGTTGACTTCTGTGTCAAGGGGAAGGATGAGGGAGAGACAGAGCAGTATTTCTTTGTGGAAGCTGAGATACCAAGTTGAAATGATACGACAGAGTCAAAACAAAGAGCATTTTAACAGTGCTGCTGCCTCGGGAAGCTAAAAGTGGGTGAAATCCATTAGTGGCCTTAAAATTCTCTGCTTTTTTCAGCATAATACAGCAATATGTTGATGACTTCCTGTCTTAGTATTTTTGTGTTCGTTAAACAGTGTTCAAATTTATCATCATGATTTGGAGATGTCTTTTTAATTCAACACGTGGGTATTAAACAGGTGATCACTGCATTAAGTGAAAGATATACCCAAATGACATTTTAGAGATTCCACAAAAACATGTTTTTTATTATTTTATTTCATTGTATTTTTTTTATTTTTTTTTTACATTATTAAAAAGTAGCTATGACATGGTGGGTGAATTGGTGACATTTTTAAATTACTCTTTATTATATATATATATATATATATATATATATATATATATATATATATATATATATATATATATATACATATATATATATATATAAATTAAAATGTATATTAATTTATCTTAATCTAAAGTTTGAAATCAAAATAAAAAATGTATTCATGTATTGGATTTTTGATCAGCTAAATGTGGCCTTGGCGAGTGTCTTTTTTCAAACGCTTTTAAAAACCTTGCCGATCTCAAACTTTTGAATGGTAGTGTATAATGCATATATAATGTATGTGAAATTTATAGAATGTACTTCCACAAAGTTCTGTATTTATAACTGAACTCTGCCAACCCAGGAGAACCAGGTACTTGGATTTGCAAAAACATCTGCATGTCCCAGTCAGAGAGCAGAGCGCTGATCTCATTTTCTGCACATTTGGGAAATGTCATGCTGTTTGTGCATCCAGTAGGTCCAGGCTCGAGTGTGGGGTTGTTGATAATGTAATGAAAAATAAATAAATGAAATGAAATGTGCCTGACAGGTCAATGCATGCGATGCCTCTCCGGTCCAGAAACCATACCAAATTTTTATCTACAGGGAATCGAATTTCATATCTTTCAACTTTCACTTTTCTGAAGTCACAAGAAGAGTGACAATGACATGTATGAGATGTAAACAAACTGCAGCACAAGCATCAGTTGTCACTGAGTGGAATGGCATCTGTGACAGCATGCAGGAATCATATTGACATGCCGATACAGCCTATATATATATATATATATATATATATATATATATATATATATATATATATATATATATATATATATATATAACCCACATTTTGTGTTATCTTTGCTTGTCTGTTCACGTAAATGAATGCTACTGTTGAAGTAGCATAACTTTGCAAAACATGAAAACATGAATAAAACAAATTGAGAAAATGAATTCATTAATTTCCCCTTCCTGTGCCATGTTGATGTTTTCTCTGCAATAATTAAGGTACTTGTTTGTCTTTGGGGACAGTGGAGAAGGGAGGTTAGACAGGCCTGAAGAACATCTCATTAAAAGAGCTGGACAGGAACCACTGAGTCATTCAAGAGCTCCAGACATAACTTCGAACTTTCTCCCTGACAGAGCTCCGACGCACCAAAATAAGGTTCGTGTCAAAAAGAAGAGAAGAGATGAACTAATTTTCACAACAAGCAGTGACTAGCACAGCAGTGAAGTCTGAGTCTCTCTTTTGATTAGTCCACAGCACACTCAGGTAACATTAGAATGAGAAGAAGAAAATGGTAGAGAAAAACATCGCTAGTGTCTTTTTTATAGGGGAATGAGCCCAAGTTAAGTAGTCATAATCAAACTCTTATTGTGAAACTGAAGTTTTTTGTTCTGAGATCATGTGGTGTATACAGTATGCAACTCGCAGAGGTAGTGGAGAGTCTGACAAGTAGCTGGTTAATGAGAGAATGAGTATTTGGATATACCGTATAAACAATGGAATAATGCAAAGGTAGAAAAATTGAATTTAGGTTGGGTCAGAGCTGGCTCAATTTAGTCTGGATTTTATGTAGCCTTGGATGCAATTATGTTAACTGGAAGCCTATACTAACATTTGGGTCATTTTACAAAACAGCTGTCCCTTGTCCATGTAAAAATAATATTGTTACGCTAGCAGGTATGCTACATGTTTTGACTTCATTCTCTCTCTGTATATCACTATACCATTCAAACGTTTGGAATCAGTAGGATTTTTTAATGGTTTTGAAGGAAGTTTCTCTTGCTTACCAAGACTTTAGTTGTTGTTTTTGTTGTTGTTGTTGTTGTTGTTGTTGTTGTTTTTGGTCAAGAATAGTGAAATAAAACATGATACAACTGATTAATATTTTTGGGATTAATATTAGGTTTTTTAAAAGTATCTTACGCTCACTCAGGCTGCATTTATTTGAACAAAAATAACATTGCAAACAACTGTTCTTTGTTAATATGCTTTTGTGATACATTTGTGCCCATGGAACAGAATAAACAGTTTAATATTTTTACGAAAACCATGATTTTTTTTTTTTTTTTTTTGGATTTTTGATTTTATAGAAAGTTCAGAAGAGCATAATTGATTTGAGATGGAAATATTTTGCAATTTTCTAAATGTTATTACTGGAACTTTTCATCAATTTAATGAATCCTTGCTGAATAATCACATTATTATTATTATTATTATTATTATTATTATTATTATTATTCAACAACAGCTGTGTATATATTTCAACTTTAGGTAACAGTGTTTTATTAAACTAAGTTTGTTTTTTAAAAAAATAAGAGTTAAAGTGATTAAATAGTCCATAAATCTGGCATGATAACATTTCACTTCTTGAAAGGAGGATAATCATGAATCCTCTTTTGGCAGTAATTATTATGACCTTGAGCATTGAAATGTTAATTAAACTGCAAAACTAAGTTACCTTTCTGAAGGTAATTTAGCTGGAGATGATGTAATGCAATATTACAAAAAATGTACTTACCTTACCAGCTTAAAAAAAAAAAAAAACTACTAATAATTGTCAAGAATATGTAAAAAATACTTTTCCCAAAGTACCAAAATATTATAATTTTTTATAACATAAAAGTGCCCCCATGCAAAATAACAGCGTTTTTAAAGGAATGCTGGGAGCTTACTGATGAAAGGCTAAAAACCTCTCAGGGCTCAAATGATGAAAAAGAACAGAAAAAATGAATGGATGTGTTGAATGTCTAAATACAGCAATACACACCGACAAAAAAACCCTCCATCCATTCACGGAGATTGCAGTCGGCGCATTCACGGTTTGGCGTCTGGGACTGTTTGCAAGCACAGAGTATAATTGAGTGTGAGTTAATTCCTATCAAAGCCCATTGGACTGCAACTAATGGACCGAGGGAGATGCCTCAAGGAGCCAGCACTTTCAATTTCTTTTGTTTATTTAGATGGGAAAATGTTTAGTTTTTAATTAAGTAAATCACTATTATTTGTTCCAGTGTGATTGGTAATTGGAAGAGATTGCAACCTGACTTGAAATGCAAGCGCTATTGGCTTTGGGAGAGAGATAGGGAGGATTGGAGAAGGCTAAAGTATGGCATAATGGCCGTTATCTTGAGAGGGCTCTTTCCATGCAGTTCAGGAACACTCCCTGGGCTTCACTTGATAGTGTTCATAAGGTTCTCTCTGAAAACATGAACTTATTTTAAGGAAGTGTTTCAATGGACTGTAATGGTAAAAAAACAAAAACAAGAGCCAATGTAACATCCTAGACCTTCTTAAGTGCATGTGTGTGTGTGTGTGTGTGTGTGTTGTGTGTGTGTCTTTACATATGTACCTTTTCTGTCTTTTTTGTACAGATTTGTTTTGTTGGTGTGTGATTTGGAGGAGATGGGTTTCTGGTTTTCATTCGTCCTCTCCGGTGCCTGGGCTTTTCTACAGATGGAGCTCCAAGGTACAGTTTGAAACTCAAAGGCCAAATACAACTATTTTGTATTCCATTATATGGATGCATTTACACTATAATTACACTAAGGTGTCTAAACTGTGTAATGAAACCCAAGTCATTATACCAATTACTGTGTCCAGAGCTTTGCCATTTGCAACAGTTTTCACACACCGGTACGATTATCTGCCAAAGGTGTGATATTAAAATAATACATATAATCCTTCATCAAAGCTTGAGCATCTTTGTACAAAGGTGCACATAAAAAAAGGTTCAGCAAAATCAAGAAAAGCATACTTAAACGGATGACCATTTTCCGCAAGTCTGTAAGATTATTTAGGGTCTTCATGAAATGTCTATTAAATACTTTCTAAAATTCTTCAGTGGTTGTGTAAAACAAC
Source organism: Carassius auratus (assembly GCF_003368295.1). Taxonomy (NCBI): domain Eukaryota; kingdom Metazoa; phylum Chordata; class Actinopteri; order Cypriniformes; family Cyprinidae; genus Carassius; species Carassius auratus. The sequence continues at coordinate 323,464 of NW_020528783.1, forward strand.
ACCTTTTTAAATTGTCAAAAACAGCTCTGATCACAGCGAGCCATTTTGGTACATGCCTCTTTAAATGCTAATGAGCTCTGCTTACCCCTCCCCTTTCTTCTGGAAAAGATTTGCAGATATTCAATAAAAATATAAAGTGAGAGAATTACTCGTGGAGGAGCAGCTGGATCGTGAACAGTGGGTACTGATCCATCCTTGAGTTTTAACCTTTTCGCAGAACCTGCTTGAATTGTCCCTCATTCAGAAAACAATCTGGAGTCAAATGATTTGTGCAGACATAAACAAATTTAGGTGTATTAGGTGGCGCATTACCATTAAAAACAAAACTAATCCACTGTGTCAGTGGTCATGGGCGGGGCCTGGGCAGAAAGACGTCATATTGCTCAGAAAATCAAAAAGGAGTGAATAGATTTTTATCGTGGTAGGTTGGTTGTGTCCACATACTGACACATTATATGCAAAAATTTAATTTTAAGAAATTGTAAGAATTTTACAGTAAACGTTTATTTTAATCCAAGCAACATTTTTTTTTTAATGTTTAATGTTTTAATATTTTTTTTTCTTATTGGATTCTTTAAAGGGGGGGGGGGGGGGGGGGGGTGAAATGCTATTTCATGCATACTGAGTTTTTTACACTGTTAAAGAGTTGGATTCCCATGCTAAACATGGACAAAGTTTCAAAAATTAAGTTGTACGTTTGAAGGAGTATTTCTGTTCCAAAAATACTCCTTCCGGTTTGTCACAAGTTTCGGAAAGTTTTTTTTCGAGTATGGCTCTGTGTGACGTTAGATGGAGCGGAATTTCCTTATATGGGTCCTAAGGCACTTCTGCCGGAAGAGCGCGCGCTCCCGTATAGCACAGCACTGAGAACACAACAGACTTCACTGATCAGAGCGAGAGCGTCGCGAGATGTCACAAAAGAAGTGTGTTTTTGGTTGCCAGGGCAAGACAACCCTGCACAGATTACCAAAAGAGAAACAGCATTAAGGGACCAGTGGATGGAGTTTATTTTTACAGAACATCAACGGAGTTGTGCAAGTGTTTTTGATTGTTCCCCTGCATTTCGAAGATGCTTGTTTTACAAACAAGGCCCAGTTTGACGACAGATTTGCACATCATTTATTTCTTAAGGATAATGCAGTCCCAACGAAAAAGGGTCACGATCGTGTGTTGGAACCGCATACGGTGAGTAAAACTGCTTCAAATATGCTTCAAATATCTCTGTGTTGTTAACTTAGCAATCGGCGCGTAAGCACATCAAGTAAACAACATGCGATGTTGTCATCAAACTGCACTTTCCACATGTACAGCTTAAAAAAAAAGTGGAACTTAGCCATTTTCCAAAACCGCTAAGCAAATATATACAGTTTCAGTACATACCACATAGAGATGTCATTGCTGATGCTGCTCTTATTAAATTTCAGCCTCTGGATCTGATTCTGCATCATAAATATACGCTGAATCTGACTGTTAGCCATGGTTTGTTTTGGTTTGTTTTTCCTCACGGTGACGGTAATGTCACAGCTTCCAAACGCTCTCAACACAAAAGCCTACTGGCGCTCGTGATTCTTTAGCTCCGCCCACACGTCACGCCTCCAGCCGGTCGTGTTTTTCTGGGAAAAATCGGTACAGACTATCTTTCTCTTATAAATATAATAAAACTAAAGACTTTTTGGAGTTATGAAGGATGCAGTACTACTCTATAGGTACTCAAGATTAACAGGATATTGAGTGAAAACGAGCATTCCACCCCCCCCTTTAATAATATACAGGTAATATTATGAAATGTCACCTCAGATTAATATTAATATTCAGTTATTTATATGATATTTAATGTTCAAAGGAATTATATATTTTGTGAGTAGCCATGTAATCAAGGTTTATTTTGTAACACGACGTTCCCCTTCCACATTGTGTGAGCAGGTCATGGTAAATCACAAGTACCTTTTTGTTATACAAGAGGTGGCTTACATAAAATGTCCTCGAATAGTTCCTGTGTGTCACAAAAAAATGTACATCTTGCCAATTTGGCCCACAAGCAAATGTTCAAATCTTCTACTCTCACAGCTGCATGGAGTAAATGCTCCCTCACCGGTTCTGCACTGCTTGACAAAATTGCATCTGAATAGAAAGAATGGCCGAGGCAATTTACTGTAATGATTGCTTGTTGCATTTTCCCATTCTGCCTCCATATATACAATTTGCGAGGCTTAACGCCACGTGACGCCGCATGGAGCACCGACCTGCCTTCATCCTCCTTTGTCGGAGAAGCTTTTGACACAGAATCCCAGGCATTCCTCCCTCGTCTCTTTACCATTTTGCTGTGAGCTTTTATCTCATAATAGCTGTGCTGCCTGTATATTAGCAGGCTCCAACAATCAAGTTTAGTAGAGATGAAATTGGTTACTGTATGCCAAGGCTCAATTTGGACTGGATGGTAGCATATGGTGTTGCATGGCACAGAAGGAAATAATCTGCTTTGTGGAACATTCTCATTACCCGTATGGGAACCAATGTGGGAGTCTTTATGTCTGCATTAATGTAGAACAGTTCATGTGTTTTTAGCTGGATCTTGTGTATTAAAAGACAGGAAAAATGTAAGAATTTTTTAGTTTTATAAAGAATAGGCTTAATGTGATAGAAAAAAAAATGCTACATGATTGTTTAACTATTACATTTGATATTACATTTTAGATTTTATTATATAATGAAAGTATTTATTTCTATTAAATCATTTTATTTAAATAAATAAAAAATGTATATAGAAAAAACGACAGAGTTGACCAAATTGTATAATTTCAGTAAATTTTGAATAAAAAGAAATCAACTAAAGGTAAAATCGAATAATACAGTAAAATACAATAATAATAATAATAATAATAATAATAATAAAATGAAAATGAAAATATCATATTATATAAAAAAGATAACATGAAAACAGATGCAAATAGTGAAAGCCTCATCAAAATATTTTATATATATATATATATATATATATATATATATATATATATATATATATATATATATATACATATATATATATATATAATATATTAAATGGTTTTAACCAGTGTTATTATAAAAAAAAAAATAATAATAAAACTTTATTACTTTACAAAATCTTTAATTAAAATTAAATATAAATATAAAAACCTTAAACTTATTTTATTTCAGCTAGTTGTCAAGGCAGAATTTCTCACCTTAGTTTTACTAAAATACTAAAACTAAATTGAAAATAAAAAATGTCATTAATTTAAACAAAAGGCTAATAAAAGTGACAAAAAGACACAAAATTATTAAAACTTCAACTAAAATGAAAATGAAAACTGAAAAAAACAATAATAGTTTCTCACTTATTTTAAAATAATTAATTTGTACATAATTTAAAATTGTATAAAATTTGTGATGTATGATCATCACTATGTATTGTTTGTATATAATTGTGTTATACAAACACAAATTATAAGTAAATGGCCCTGCCCACTTGAAATCAAACTGGTCCAAAATTCCTCCTCACCACTTTACTTTGATTGTCATGTCTCGCAGCAGTTACACATGTAATAGTGTAGACAACAAAAAAAATCACTAAAAGTGTCACTAAACACTTTTTGTGGTGTTTGTTTTCACAACTGAAACCCGCTGAAAGCACCTCTGCGAATTGAGAACCACAGGCACACTGTTTATAAAAGGTGTAAATGTTTCCTTTGTATAATTATTGTATAAATATAATTAGAAATCCAGTTATTCGCTCGTAATTGCAATCTTTTTATACATTATGCAATGTGCAACAAGCTTTAAAGGGAAGGAGATTGCATGAGATTACAGTATGTGAAATATGAGACTCTGCTTGTACCTTAATTATGTCTGAATATAACCTCTAGCAAAAGAAGTCTCCAGAGTGCACTTTTGTGAATCACTGATCTGACCAATCAAGGCCAAAATCATTCAAACGGTTGTGTTGAAGCACCTCATGCTTTTTCGTTGATGCAGAACTTTTAGCTATGACTCAACCACCAATCTAAAGTGACTGTTCCCTGTTGAATCAAAGCAAAAATGTGTTTTGTTCTTTGATCCAGACTTTGAAATTCCATCTCCTTTGAGTCCTTGAATGGAATGCACATGGGTTGTGATTAAAATCTCAGAGTCGTGTTTATTTGGACTACAAATGGAGCAGAATAATGCATTGTTGTACATCGCATTAGCGTTGATACTTTCTGTTCCAGAGCTGAAGTTTAGCGTCACCCGCTATAAACTAAAAGTCAGATTCTATGCTGTAGCTTAATCCATGTCATTATCTTGTTCAAATAAGACGTCAACGCATCGCATCAGGAGTCGGAATCAGACCGGGGTGCGTGTTTGACATGTCTTTCCTCTGCTATCACTGCTTCTCAGGCAGCTGAAGGGAAGTGCGTGAGTACGGCTGGCTGCAGCATTTAAATGTGCCATGCTGATTATCTTGCTGCTGTGTTTACGTATTCATTTATGTAAACATTATGCTAATGTGTTTTCCGGCTTGTCGCTTGTGTCCAATTGTGCCCTTCAAGTTTGACGTGAGGTGACTGGTGCAGTCTTGATGTTGTTCGGGCTTCTGAGAGCAGCCGAGTGTGCCCAGATGCACTGGATACTTGTCATTGGCTCAGAGGAGGTGCTGGGGGTTGAAAAGTCTTGCCCGTGCTCTCTGGAGAGGCCTTTCAAGAAAATGTGTCCTAAAATAGCTGACCCTTTTGTGTGCGCTACATTTGCTTTTTCACACTAAAGAGTGCCCAAGTAATCATAGTCTGTTAGAAGACTTTGAAGGCTGGTTGAGGCCACGATTGGATCAGAGGAGCCTGATAAAAGTCTGATGCTGACTTCATACCAGGTACGTCTAGGGCTCACACACACACACACACGCACACACACACACAAGGAGTAATTAAAGGAATAGCTCACCCAAAAATAAAGGCCACTCTTGCCATACAGCTGTTGTCAAGTTCCAAAAAGGGCAACAAAAACACCAAAAAAGCACTCAAAAGTGAAGAAAGCAGTAATGCCATAGAGAACCATTTTAGGTTCCCCAAAGAACCTTCAGTAAACAGTCTTTAAAAGAACCTTTGTGTGTTTGGAGAACATGTTTGAACAACTTTTTCCACCATAAAGAACCTTTTATGCAATGGGAATGTTCCATGGAGGATAAAGGCCAAGAAAAATGCCAAAAAAAGCACTATTCACCTTTAAAAAAAAATAAAGGTTTCCGAAATAACAAATTTGGGTTCCCCAAAGACCCCTTTTAGTATTATTATTGTTATTATTATTATTATTATTTGAAAAACATTTTAATAATATAAATAAAATTTTTCCTCTACAAAGAAACTTTAATGCAAAATAGGTGTCAAACACTCAAAAAAAAAAAAAAAAAAAAAAAAGTATTTTGTGGTTCCATGACGAATATGTATGGAAACGTTCCATTTCACAAGGTTCATGTTGGAAAAAGATTCTTCAGTTTTTGTTTTTTTGTTTTTTTATTGAAAAAAAAAAAAACGTAAGTAAACATAGTTTCTTCCCCTGATTAAATTAAATTAAATGATAACTGAGACTAAATAAACATGCATTTATTTATACTATTATACTAACTCTGGGGTGTCAAACTCAGTTCCTGGAGGGCCACAGCCCCGCACAGTTTAGATGAAGCCCTAATTAAACACACCTGATCCAGATAATTAAATCATTAAGGCTTATTTGAAAACTACATGGCATGTGTATTGGAGCATGGTGGAAACTAAACTATGCAGGGCTGTGGCCCTCCAGGAACTGAGTTTGACATCCCTGTGCTAACGTTTATATCAAGACCTCAAATCCCTTAATCAGAGCTTTTCTGTTAAACAGTTATGTACTTTGCCCAGCTTTTTGCTTAATACAATCTGGCAAGCATACACACACACACACGCTCTGTGGAGGTGCTGTGATCTGAAAACACTGACATACAGTACTGTACAGTAAACTGGAGTTCAGCGTTCTCCATTTGAGGTATTCTGTTTAAAAGAAAGTGTCCTTCAGCCAGTCTGTGTTCTGTCATGGATCGCGACTGTATTGTTTGCGATAGTGGTTGCAGATTGTAACGTTAGATATGCAACCTCTGTTTGGCAATATGTTTTTTTTTTTTTTTTTTTTTTAAAGCAAAACATTAATGCAATTTGGAATCATTGGAATTACTATTTGAAATTTCTCTGTTATAATATTTGAGAGTAGTTTTTGTTACACCAGTTTGCATAATGTAGACAGGGCAACTGTATATCTAAAGATTTTTTGTATTGTTTATTTACTCTCTGATTTATATCCTGTTATAAATCTTTACATGAGATGAGGTAAAATAATCCATGCATACTACTCTATTTTCCTAAAAAGCTCAGACATTTAGTCGACTAAAACTTGACTAAAACTAAAACAGGACAAGTTGACTAAATATGATAAAAACTTAAAGTTACATTTGACACAGGACTAATAAAAAAATAGCTGACAAAATCAAAAATAGATTTTAGAACCTTTATTTTTAAGAGTATATTCTGAGTCTTAATAAACCATATGATAGCTTTCCCTTGAGGTCCAATGTTATTTGGACTCCATTTGCTTTCAATATATTAATAATGGCAAAAGAAAGTCACACAGATTTTTTAATGAGGCGAGTATGATGACAGAATTTCAATTTCTAGGTGAACTATCCCTATAAATTGTTCACTAGTAGCGGTAAAAAAAAAAAAAAAAAAAGACAAATCACACTTTTGTTTTGCACTGTTCCTTTAAATCTCAAACCACTACTGAATGTCACATTCTTTTAATTAGGTAGGATCTCCAACATAGACTTTCCTCAGTTGCATTCCTAGTGTTACACAGTGGAGTCGCAGAGTCATCGTCAGTGTTATATCCCGTTAAATCATGTTTATGACAGGTACAAGCTGACTCCATTCGAAAGAATGATCAGCAGATGGATGTCACACAAATCATAATGCCACAGCCCAAGCGGTGAGGAAATAGGCGTCTGTTTGTAGCCCAGTCATCATTCTTCTGGGTGGATATTAGCCGTAGGTGTATTGACAGCTGAGTAAACAGCGAGGGGATTTGAGATCTCTTCAAACCTTCATTTTCCCTGCTCTCCTTCTCACTGAGGAGAGATTTAATTCTCTGTAATTACTTTATTGACTCATTTGCAGAGCTGAATAGGCTTCAATCTGTCGTCAATAAAACATACACAGTGATGAGGAACAGCACAGCAATGCTTAAGTACATCATCATAGTGGGAGGCACATTTTCCTTCAATGGGGAGAGTGTCAGGGCAGTCCTTGAAATTCAGCCCCATGTGTGATAATCTTATTTAAACCATAATATAATTCATGTTAACCAAATTTATCCTGGATTAACTCATAATCTAATGCAGAACTATTGAGACAAATTACTAAACAGTTGCACCACCAAAAACCTGGGTTTTATTCTCTAGTCACCTGCAATCCATAGTATTTCTTTGCTAGATGTATTATTTTTTTTTTTGTTTTACCCACGATTGACTCTTTAATATGAATTTTGGACACTATTGTAAAAGGAAAAAGAGGTTAAACGTGTCACATTATAAAAGTATTTAGTATTTAACAGCATAAAAAAAACTAAACAAAAAGAGTGAAAACAGTTAAAAAATTACTAAAATAGTGTAGCTTTAATTATGTAACTAAATATTTCTCTAATAAATAAAATGCATGGACTTGATTCATGTTTTTCAGAAACTGACATAAATCACCTGATTCATTAGACAGAAATCTGATTTTTTCAGTATAAGCGTTAAATCACATTGTAACCACTGGGTTTGAACTCGCATTGCCTGCATTAGCACCACAGCTCAAGATCTGTTATCATGTGATAACCACCAGGCACACAAATTTTTTAAAAGAAGAAAGCTTGAAGGACATTTAATTATCTTTGCCATTTCAAACATTCAGGAAAAAAATAATAATAATAAAAAATAAAAAATAAAAAAAACTCTCTTACGACAATAAGTTGTTGACCTTCGGCACAATGGCAGAGAATCATTAAAGAAGAGAAATGTCTGAGGTCTATTCAGATAATGAGAGCTATTAACTCAATCTGAGTTATCTCTGGCCCTGAAATCTTGAGATTTAAATTCCTCCGGTAATACAACCAAGTTTTGCATTCATATTTTTTTATTATTTTAATTGTGGAGACATGGATATGTTGACATCATCATACAGGTAAACATAGTGAAAATAGATTTTTGTTATTAAGTGAATAGTTAGTAATTTAAGATATACTATGTAACTTTTGGCCCTCTTGATGCTGAAGCACAAAACTGCAAGTAGCTCGTGGAGGAACATTGTTTTGGTCATAACGTGAGTTGTACTTCGGCTCCGTTATTCTGCACTAAACGAATCGCTTTGTTCATGAGTCGGATTCATGGATCAGTGCGAATGTCACTAACAGCACTAGAACTCTCCTCATAATGAAAAAAAGAAAAGATATCTGAAAAAAATGTGCAGGTAAGTAGCTTATTTGTGTTGTTGTTGTTGTTTTACTGCTGCTTTACAGCTGAATTGATCTCAGTTTACATCACTGAATTATTATTTTCCGGTTTATCCATGTAAAGCTGCTTTGAAAATCTGTTTTGTATAAAGTGCTTTATAAATAAAGATGGCTTGTTGAAATCGATTTTTCGGTTGCACTTTATTTTACAGTACGTGTACTTAACATGTACTTATAGTGTACTTACAGTGTATTTATCTAAGAAAGTTCTGATGACACAAGGTAACTACATGGGGTAGGGTTAGGTTTAGGGGTAGGTTCAGGGTTAGTACCTAGTTGTTACATAGTTATTGTAATTACTACAATAAGTACATAGTATGTACATGAGGAACAGGACTGTAAAATAAAGTGCTACCGATTTTTCTTGTCAATGCGCGACAAATGTAATACTATGCAAACTTAGCTGATTCGTGTTTTATTACGGGTGCTTATCGTTTCCCTTTTTGCTTTTTGGTTCGAGCTTCAGTTGTTGTGGCTTCCACTACATAGCCTGATGTGTTATACCTGTGATATACAGTATGAGAGAAAGAACCAACTAGATGAGCTGATACACTGAAAAGAATCCTTTCGTGCTTTTGTCGCTACATGTCGTAGTCTAATGGTTAAAGATTCGGACTTATCAGAGACTCGGGGGTCATGAATTGTAGGTGGAGGGGGTAAATGTACAGCATTCTCTCCCTCAATACCATGACTGAGGTGGCCTTGAGCAAGGCACTGAACCCCCAACTGCTCCAAAATAAATGACTTCCCACTGCTCTGGATGTGTTTTCATGGTGTGTGTGTGTCATTCATTGATTCACTGCTGTGTGTGTGTACTTTGGATGGGTTAAATGAAGAGCAATTCTGAGTATGGCTCACCATACTTGGCTGTATGTCACTTCACTTTCACTCTACATGTATCAAACCAATTCATTAGATGAATCAGACTTCCCAGCGTACATATGAGAGAAAGGACCAGTTCACTGAAAAAAAAGGCATCTATTTTGTTAACGTGACACTTAAAAAACAACTCGTTCTGTTAGCATTAAAAAAAATAACCCTGAACCACTGCCCGAGTAATGAAAAGGATGCTGTAGAGTCGGTAGCACTTCTACTTTTAGTTAGTTAGTTCCATCAAATATGTTTGCAGCCTTCAGCAATAGAAGCTTGTGTTGTCAATGAAAGATTTCTCCGTCCTAACCTTGACTCGCATCGGCTCTTCTGTTGTCTTTCTCCTTTTTGTAGGTGTGTGTGGGCAGCAGGCGTTCAAGACAGAGCCACGTAATGTGACGGTCAGGGCGGGGGCCACAGCTCTGCTGAAGTGTGAAGTGCTGAGGGCCTCAGGGGCCGTGCAGTGGGTTAAAGATGGGCTGCTCCTGGGACCTCAGAGATCGCTGCCTGGCTACCCACGCTACAGCATGACAGGAGACCAGCAGAAAGGTGAGAACTCGGAGGGAAGGAAAGAATGACATGCGGTGATTAAAAACAAACGTCTACGAGTAGCTGAAATGTTTTCTGACATGTTGTTAGATGTGCGTGAGCGGGTAACTGTCCCCAAAGAGCAAGAGCACATGAAACTGACATCCAAACAGATTGAGTGGAAAATTCATAAACTTGACTGAATTTAAGAAAGTAAAAAATGAATTGTATGTTTGTTCGTTCTTTCCTTTATTCATTCATTCATTCATGTATTTATTGATTTAGGTAGTAAATTTTACTTTACTGACACATATTTAGATGATTTATGAATAATTATAATATATATATATATATATATATATATATATATATATATATATATATATATATATATATATATATATATATTTACCATTTTTAAAATGTTCATATGGTAATTAACATTTAAATGTGTTGTCTTATATATATATATATATATAAGACAACACATTTAAATGTTAATTACCATATATATATATATATATATATATATATATATATATATATATATATATATATATATATATATACACACACACACTGACATATAATTAAATATTGTATATTATATATTTTATAAATTATATTTTATTTATATATTTTTGTATTATATTATTTTTGTTACTGTATTTATTTCTTTATTCCTTTTGATTTTGAAATGTGATGAAATGTGACCCAGAGTCTTCTTGGCATGTTTTGTGAGAATACCATTAATAGTTTGTTGTCTTGGGTAAATGCACTGGAGTGTTTGTGAAATGATACATCAAGGGGGGGGGAAATCATCTTTTATTTTTCTTCGGCGTGAACAATTATTAGGATGAATCATTACAAAATGTTTTGCTCATAATCTGCAAATGGCTGTAGATGACTCAGTTTTCAATTTCTAGTTTAGATGCAGCCTTCCTCATCATAATGCGCTCAGCTCTCTTAAAAACAGCTTAGCGAGATACTATCAAAGGCCTTCTAATTTGAGCACCGGAGACCGATTTATGAAATTAGCTTTTTTTTTTCTTCTTCTTCTTTCTTTTTTTAAATGTGAGAAGTACCAAGCCCCAATTCCCTTCCCATATAAATAAATAACTAAAGTAAAATCAGCCCTGAATTACTCCTATTTTTAAAGTCCATTGAGAGTAAATTGAGATTATTGTGTAGTGGGCTGAGAAAGAGAAAAACCTATGATGCTTGGGCAGTCTACATTGTGTATATAAAAAAGGCAATTAAAAGACAATGCTAAACAAGTCCTGAGCATCTGCTCCTCTTTGTGGAGGACAAAAGTTGCTGTCTGATATAAAGAGAGAGAGAGGCAGTTTGTGCCAAATACAAGTGCAAATGCTTAAAAAAATGCTTACGCTATTGAATGCTACCGCTTGTGCCGCCGGGCATTGATAGCATGACGGATAAATAGTGCCATGTAAGGGACAAATGATATCATAAAAAGACATGCTGAAAGCAACTTTAATGTTAACCCTGCCAAACTTAATCTACTGATACGCAGACATGCATCCACATGAGTTCTGCGTGACAAGCCATAGATGCGCGCACACACTCTGATAGCTTGTAAAAGGAAATGAGTAAGAGAACAGGCCAGAGTCCCAATGGTGTTTCTTACTGGTTGTCAGAGGTGTAATTATTGGACTTTTTCAAACATATGCTCACAAACACCCCGAACCGCAACACCGTGGCAGCATGAACCCAGTGCAATTTCAAGAGAGTGGAAAATCATTAATGAGTTGAAAGTGGTTTCCTTTCCTTCTATGATCACATAGATCTGAAAATTGCTGCTGCTTGGTGTTAATTATCCTGCCATCCTGCCTGACACCTTCTTTTTTCAGCCGTGGAAGTTGTCATATCAGGATAGTATTTTCTGCATGTTAGTTTTTTTCAGAGGGCAGGAGAAAAGGGGAAAAAAGTGGAAAAGAAAAATGCTCAAAGCTTGAACAGCTTGCATAAACTTCGCCCGAGCAGTCATTAATCCTGGAAGAATGGTAGTTGAACAAACAACCCCTTGGTGGCATGATATTCTGCAAGTAAATAACAAGAATCCTGCACACAAAGGAATGATGTTGAAGGGCTTCATCAAATAATGAATCATGTTTTTCTCTCCATAGCGCTCATCGCTAATTGGGGGCCATTAATTTGAGGTTGCGTATAAATTTTGCGCTACCATTTGATTTTTTTTTTATTTATTTTTTTTTATCGATTTTTGATTGGCTATTTAAAAGTGGATTTCAAGAAGCATCTGAACTGATGCCAAATCTCCAAATTTGTGTTAATGGTGGAACTCTTCAAATATGCTTTTAGGAACCCAAAAAACACATACATTCAAAGAATATACTGGGTTAAATAAACTGTGAGTTATATGCTTTTATATTGAATTACTTTCATTGTAAGTCTATGGAGTCAACATTCTGCAAATAAAAATGTACACTACTGTTTCTTTTTTTTTTTGGAAATAAATTAATCATTTTGTTCAGCAATGATGCATTAAATTGACTAAATGTTAAACAGTTGTTTAAAACAGTATATATATATATATATATATATATATATATATATATATATATATATATATATATATATATATTAAAAAAATTATAATACAATTTGCATATTTGTAGTGTATTTTTGATCAAATAAGTGCCTTGGTGACTATTAGACTTCTTTCACAAACATGCTTACTGACCCAAACTTTTGAGTGGTAGTTGTTTGTCTACATCATAATATTACGGTTTAACTACTTTTCTAGGCTCACAAAACTAAGTTATAAACTTGCTAAAGCTTGTTCATCTAATCCTGTCAATAATCACTCAAGCATATATAAACACTTTTCTTTAGGAGTAACGAGTGGCAATGAATCCTGCAAATTTGTGTTCGAAAACTAAATGGGGTCAATTTAAATTCTATTTTTACGAGCACATTACACTAAACTCATCATTTCTCCCAACCCAATGACATGTTGAATTGATTTTCTGTACTGCTCAGCAGCATTACAAATGCTGTCAGCGGAGTTTAAGTTGTCCTAACCCTGAATAATATTCATTCAATGCTGTCAAGTCTTTTCCGCTCCATTGTTTGTGTGAACAATAAGATCGCATTTCTCTTGTATTCCTTTCTTTCCCTCCCATAATTTCTGCTCTGTTTGCTTTCTCCTAAAGGCCAGTACCATCTTCAAATTGTCAACATGAGTTTGGAAGACGACGGCCCCTACGAGTGCCAAGTGGGCCGGTCCGTGAGCAGCCGTGCCATCGTATCCCGCACAGCCTGGCTTAATGTGCAGAGTAAGCAATCCCATCTTTTACCACCAATCAAGGAGAGGGGGGTGCAAATGGGGAGAAGCAGCACGCTTTAGGCATGACAGATTGCTCAACCAAGACCGCTAATGGCTGCGCACGCACTGAAAAGGTGACACGCGGTGGCAAACCTAAACCTGTCACCATAGCCACATTCAGGGTACTAATGAGCCGTGGAGTTTCTCTGCAGTGTGGTGGAGAATCCCTTGCGCTACACTTCAGATAAAGTCCCATTGGTCACACAGGTGTATGACAGCGGTGATAGCACGCATTAGTGGTGTGGCCAATTAGTTAGCGTGCTTGGCCACAGTGGATAGGGCACTTATAGTGGGCAATATCTGAGACTTTCCTGCATGAACAACTGGCTGTTGAGAGATCCTCCTGTTCATGGGTGATAACTTTTTCCCTCAATTTAGGTTCTTCTTTAAATCTGCGGTGAAATATAACATGTCCACATGGGTTTCACTTTGTCCTTGGTTGTAGAAACCTTTATAAAGTCGAGTGCTGCTATGGTTTCAGAGAGGGAAATGACCATTTTGGAAAGTTTCACTTTTTGACCAAGTGCTGGATTTCTCACCATATTTTTGAGTTTCCAGGTCAGTGCAATATATCGGTTTGTGACTTGGCTGTGATTCTCTTTGTATTGCGTGAACCTGTGAGGCCGAATCGCCCTGGAGAATTCCTGAAGGAAATTCATAGAGAGAGAACGAGTTTGACTTTGTGTCAAATTGATTTCAGTGAAAGATGCTGGTAGTTATTGGTTCAATTCTGTGCTGGTGTTCTTTCCAATCAGAGTAGAAATTGAGGATCGATGGAGCCGTTTCAACATGTCAATTCCTTAAGCACTCAAGCTCCAAGGATGCTATAACTCAACCGTTCTTGACTCGTTTTGATTCAAACGTAAGTGGGAGACAGAATCAGTGAGCTGCTCACTTGAGAACAGCTTAGATTGGATCATTGTGAGCGAACTGATGAATCTAGAATCATTTGGACAAATGAATTCTTCAGTGGTTTTTAATTGATTAAAAAAATGACTAACCACACACACACGCACACATATATGTATACACATAGAGAGAGAGAGAGAGAGAGAGAGAGAGAGAGAGAGAGAGAGATAGGCCCACGTCACACCAATGTATCATTCCTTCCCTTTCTAGGCTTCTCCCACAGATACACTCTCTAATACGTATGTAATCTTCCTTGTTTCACACTTTCTCTAACTTTCTGTCCAATCTATCCATCCATTGCTCAGTCCCTTAGGAGTCTCTGTCTTTTGCTTTCCTTCCACCTCTTCTGCCTCCTGTGGTGGGAGCTAGCCCATATGTCTAAGGTAGGGGGTCATGAAAGCCCCTTTTCTTCACCAGTCATCAAGCATTCACTTCCTCTTCTGTCCCAGAGTGTGCGTGTGTGTGTGTGTGTGAGTATGTGAGTGTAGTAATGGAGGGCGGTTGCTGTGGTGACTGCCTTTCTTTTGCCTGGGAAGGCAGCAGGTTTTATTGACAGCTATGGAAAGAGAAAGGGCAAGACAGTGAAGATGGTTATGGGTGTAATAGAATCTCACTTTCACACACACACACACACACACACACACACACACAAAACACACTTCTGCATCAGCAGTAGCAGGCCTCAGTCACTCATTTATCAAAATCAACAGATGGGTTTATATTGTGTTTGGGTGTTTTATAGGGCTGTCAATTCACACATTGATTTAGTGCAATTTAATTATTTATAAAATAACAGCAATAAGAAAAAAAAAGTATTTTATATAATTTATAACCATTACTTAATAATTGTACAATAAATTAAAATTAAAATAACAATTAAATATTTAATTATTACAAATTATATTGAAATAATTTATTACATTATTTAATATACATGTATAATATTTGTAAAATATATTTCTAAATAAATCACACTTTTTTAAATAATTATTTTTATATTTATTGTTAAATATAATTGTTAATCCTGCCTCCCATACTCATTTTTTTTTTATTTGCCATTTACCATCAAGTGTGGTATTGCCAATATATATATATATATATATAATATGCATTTTTCTTATCTTCTGAGTCAATCCGAGTTCTACAGTAGATAAAACAAACAAAATATTGACTATACAAATACTAATGTCTTTGAATGATCTCCATTTAGAGGCTTTTCTTAGCAAGGTTTGATCTACGTATATGTTAATAGGCATGTCATTGAATTAATTTGATTACAGTGTTTAAATGAGCCCTGAAAAATGCAGGGCATTGCTCTCGTTTTTTCTAATTGTTTAGTGTTGCCATATGAAAGTGATATATTAAAGGATCATTTTTGTTTAGATGATGTTTTGAAATGGACGTTCGCAAATGCGAGTGTTGAAGCCAGCAGTATTTTCCCATCCATTACCTCACCATTGCACCCATTCGGAGCTGGATTTTTGCTGTGTCTGCTTCTAATCTACCTCAGTAAATCCAATCCAAATGGCATAATGTCTTTACAGAGGGGAGTGGTGAGGCGGGGGAAAAAAGAGAGAAAGACAGAGCGAGAGACTAAAAGATGAGGCAGGGTCTTAATTGGATTCTCTCTGTCCATGTGATATGTTTTATAATGGCCTAATTCAAGATGAATCACCCTTGGCTTGCTAAAAGCTAAGCGCGTGGCCACAGCATCAATAGCTATCTCCACAGGCACTGCCCTGAAGCTTTCTCAACACTTCTGTGTGTGTTTTTCCTCTTTGTTGCACACAGAGAGAAGATAACCACGGATGTCACTTCAAGTGGCACCTTCTAATCCTGAACAATAATGCGGCCATGTCCTTTTTCTCCTCTGACCCCTACTAGCCAATTTAGCAAACCATTGTTAAGATTTCACCAATGCACACAGGTTCCGATCTGGTTCAAAGGCTAATTTATTTTTTTTTCCACCTTAGTAACTTTACATTTTTTCAAATAGTTAATTATGGAAACCTGTTTCCGTCTCCGAGTTAAAAACACCACTTTATATTTCGTAATTTTGTGTTTTTATCTCACTGTTGCATTTTAATTTCTTGTAATTAGATCTTTACATATCACAGTATGTCACTTTCTCATTTAAGAACTGTTTTATTTTATTTTATTTTTAATCTGAGGTGCAAAAAGTTATGGTTTCCATAGTTAAGCCTTTGAATAAATGTGAGGCATGTGTTGGTGCACTTGTTTTGTGAGATTGTTTTTAACATTATGAATATTATTTACTAAAGTTTGGAGCAAATATAACCACATTTCTGAGTCATTCTGTACATATAAAATATTTTAATTAACTTTGGACAGTTTTGTGCCATGTTTATTCTATAAAGTGGTGTTAAGTTTTTAAAAACACATTTTTTTCATTGTAGAACTTTTTTTTTGCCAAATTTCATGCTCTCTTGAAAATGTTTCTGCATTCCATTTGAGGATCTTGTTTTGTTAGGGGTTTTTTTATGTAGAAGAATATACACTTGTTATGAACATCTGTGTTTTTCTGAGTGATTTGGTATGTGGGAGAAAAGATTAATGTGTTAGAATACATTAGAAATGATTTGATTTCTATATTTGTCAAAAGGGAAATTTGTTAACTAATATGCTTTAAGCAGCCAATAGGGTTCTTAAATCAGAAACTCTCCATATGTTCACAATTTGCTTTATTATTCTTAGAATTATTGAAAATCATGCAGCAGTAGTAATGATACAAAACAATATTATCAGTGCTATAATTATTGCCGTCTAATGAGAAAAGCTTCTGAATAAACATGTTTTTCATGAGTTTAAGTAATGACAGAAAAGATCCAAGCTTCATTAGGTAAACAAACCAATTTGATACTGTTTGGATGGATGATAAATAGATGCATAGATGTATGGATAGCTGGATATATTCAATTGAAATATGTCTGTGTATATATCCAGCAGTATCATGACAGACGGCTCTCTCTGCCAGCTGGACTCTCTTTCCCTGATGAGAGTCACTTGCCATGATTTGGGTTTTGTTCAGGCATCTCTTTGCCGCCCACATTCAGTGTCTGAGTCATGAATTGTGCCACATATACGTGATTGTCACTCACATTAAGTCAACTGCACATCCTAGCTCTCCTGCCTGGAGGTGTGTGCAGTTCTTTATAGCCTCAGACTAAATAAAAATTCAAACACATATCCAACATGGCTTTCTCCAAAAATGGTGAAGCTTTAAAGAGTCAGCATTCGGCCGATAACGGCTTCTATAGGAGAGTTAGTCAGAGTAATTAGTCATGTGACATTAACAAATAAGATGACTGGCTCAAAAAAAATTGTTTTATTTCATTTTACTGCCTACGAGGAAAGATGGTAGCATGCAAAACTGCAATTGCAATGAATGGGAATGCTAACAGTATTATATAGCAACTCAGGAAACATTTTAAAAAGCTAGTATTTCAGCTTATAATATAATATAATATAATATAATATAATATAATATAATATAATATAATATAATATAATATAATATAATATAATATAATATAATATAATATAATATAATATGGATTAAAAAATGAACATTACCTAAAAATTTGCCGGTAATAGTTAGCATTTTAGTATTTTAGTTGTTAATGTAATAATATAAAACAGTATAATTATAATAATTATTATTATATTCACATAAATAAATAGTTAAAGTTAGTCATTTAGTAAAGTTGTTAATATAATATAATATAATATAATATAATATAATATAATATAATATAATATAATATGAAAAAGAACATTACTTAAAAGTTAGTCATAATAGTTAGCCATTTAATATTTTAGTGGTGAATAGATGTAATATAATAATAATAATAATAATAATAATAATAATAATAATAATAATAATAATAATAATAATAATTATTATTATTATTATTATTATTATTATTATTATTATTATTATTATTATTATATTTAAATAAATAAATAGACTAACAAACATGGCTTAAAAAGCTAAAGTTATTTACAGTTTGTTGGTAATAGACCTTGTAATATAACATAAAAACCGGTGTATCTTTAGATACAAATATCATTTGTTATGTTATGTTCACCCAGCACCGAACGTGTCCAGCAGGAATTGTGTTATTTTGCTCTGGGACAGGCTGTATCAAGAGGCTGGGAGCACAATAGTGTCTGTTTGAACCGTGTGTCGTGTAGGGAAGTGGACTTGTGTCTCTAGGTTATGGTGGGAATTGGATCAGACACTATTTTGTTTATCAGTTGTCAGTCTGATTTACGTAAATCACCTCTTGTTCACTGAGTGTTCAAAGTGTTTATTGTCATATGCGGTGGGCTAAAAATGAAAAATATAAGAAAGGGAAAGAGAGAGAAAAGGTGAAATTGCTGTTATCTCTCTGGCCTCAGCTGCACCTGCTGCACTCTTCAGACAGGAACGAGATGGGAATAGATGAGAGGAGAAGTGCGGAGCGAAGGAAAAGGTGGAAAGATCAGAAGTATGAAGACGTGAAGATGAGATGAAATGAGAGAGGGTATGAAAGAGAGAGAGAGAGAGAGAGAGAGAGAGCAGAGGAGGAGAAATGGGTCTGCTTCAATGGCTCTTAGCTTCAAAACTCACACCTGAGCCCATGTAACTGTGTGTTATGTGTGTGCTTGTGGATGAGTGTATTCAAGCCTTTTGAGGCATGTTTGGTCAAAGCTTGTTAACAGACTATGTTTGCTCATGTGTGTGTGTGTGTGTGTGTGTGTGTGTGTGGACACCACAGAAGTTGTGACCATATGAAAAGATGGTCTTCATTTTGAGGCAGTGTTGGGTTCAGATGAATGACCTTCCTTCTGCCTCAGCTAACTTACCGTTTAAGAGTTCAACTCTATTCAAATATGTTGTTTCTCTGGCTCAAAGTGAACCTGACACCAGCTGACCCTGTTTACTTTACTTATTGTGCTCGATCGATGTGTGTCATTCCAAGGGAAAACGGCTAGGGTTAAATTTACCATTTCACTCCATTTAAATTCTGCAGTTTTGCATACTTTTTGCTTCCCTAATTCAATCCAAATTCAAGGGTTTGGCTGATCATGTGATCCGAAAACGTCTGTCCCTTTGAGTAAACCCATTCATGCAAAATCAAACCACTTGTATGTGTGTATAGGGTCCTCATCTCATGTCCCTGTACATAATTTGACCATATTTTCTGAAGTATTCTATTCATTATGTGTGAAACTGTTTAATGAGGGTACAATTACAGAGTGCACCTTTTAAGTAGACATCACTGTTGTTGCGGCTTCATCTCGATAACCAAACTGCATCAACATTCATTTACACATGTGATGTGCGACTGATATAGAAGTCCATGTAGGAGGGAACAGTTTTTGTTTATTTCTCCAGAAAATGTGTCTATTTGTGCACCAGAGACCTTGATAAAGAGCATCTGTGATAAAATGATTGCCTTTTGACTATCTTTTCATTCACTTGGCTTTTTGCATGTGTGAATCGGTTTGGAGGAAAACATTTGCATGTTTATATGCTCATTGAGTGTGTGAGAGAGAAACCGAGGGGTTTGTTCATCTGTTTGCGCTAATGAGCCTCTTATCTTCCTTATCTGTTCATCCGTCTGCATTTGTCTAATGAATCAAATTTTGCAGCACAATATTTCCCGCCTGAGTGCTCGTGTGTGTTCATATCTCTGTTCTTGTGTATGTGGATATGTACTTGTGCGTGTCTGTGTTTTTAATTGCTTTGTGCACATGAGTGTGCATTTGTCAGTGGAGGAGAGGTAGGCAGGAAGTATGCAAGACGACTCAGGTGGGCTTCTATGAGGTCATAAGTTTGCCTGAATAACCATTGGTTGTCATGTTTCGGATCTCAATGCTGCCAGTAACACACACACACACAGATACGCACATCCTTAAAGAATCCATTTAAAAAAAGGGTCAAACATGGCTCCGGGGGGTGAACAAAATCCTCTTGTAGTGAACCGATGCGTTTTTGTAAGAAAAATATCCATATTCAAAACATAATAATCAAAGTTTAAATAACACTCTCCAACAGCAGAATGGTCTAATTTATAGTCAAATTAGAATGATATCTTAGTTTTACCGGCAATATATATAGTTTGTGTTGGCATTTTCTAAAAATATGTCTAGATATGTGACAAGTATGACATCACTGTGGTGAAACACCTTGGTTTTTACAGGCTGCCTTTGCATTGCTATTGGTTTTGTTGTTGTTGTTGTTGTGGGAAGCACATTTTGACTTTTTTAGCTTTGCTCTATAGTGTACACTGAGCCAAAAGTTGAGTGAGTGAGAATGAGAGATGAAGTGTAAGACACACATAAAGAGGAGAGAGAGAGAATTGCTTTACCTGCTTGCCTCCTCTGTGAGCTCTCCATCAGTCTTTACTGGGAAATCTATGTGCCTGAACAATGTTTTCTCTAGCACAACAAGTGATGAGCCTGGCTTCATCTGCAGAAAACTAGAGAGAGATAGAGAGAGAGAGAGACCAAAGGGGGCGATGGCGTCAGTGAAAGGAGAACAGAGGAGAAGAGAAAACAAATGCATCTCATTATCTAAGCGGGCTCCTCTGCAGTGCTCTCCTCAGCCATCAGTGTCCACACAGCTCCAGTTGCTTGCTTTAAATCAGTGTGAAGCCCAAGCCTTGCCCCATCTGTCTCGGCATGAAGTCCATCACTCCTCACCGCCGAGCTGCACACAGCAATATCGCCCCCTAGTGCTTACAGACTCCAGGGAGCAACTGTCTACCTGAACACCACTGCTGAGGCTCATTACCATGTGCCAATCCTCACAAGATATTCCTTCAGTTTATTTGTTAGGGGGTTTTCTCATAGTGAAATTAAGTTTTTAATTTTGAGTGCATTGGTTATGTAACATTGCCCCTTTTAAAACTGATGATCATGTCATCCAGCATAATTTGAGAACTTTCCGCAGAACACCTTTTGCCCAGAAGGGAGCCATAAATAGTAGTAATTATCACAAATGATCTTATTTACCTTTGACTGCATGAAATGATGTGCCTGAGTAGAGTGAATAGATCCATACCAGTAGGTTAGCTCAATACTTTTTCTGTTAGATTTTGAATATGGCATCACTGTGATGAAACACCTTTGTTTTTACAGGCTAACTTGGCATTGCAGTTGTTTTTTTGCTAATGGTGTTGTAGGAAGCACTTTTTGCTTGGGTTTTATTTATTTATTTTATGCTTTTTATGTTTTGCTGTATCTCACCAAGCCAAAGTTGTGTTTTAGTTATTATTCATTTATTAATTTATTAGAAAAATATGTAAAATATATATATATATATATATATATTACAATACTATATAGATTTTTATTTTATTTTAATTTTATATTTTTATAATATGCTATTTATCGTAGTGCATATTTATATTTTCAAATATATATATGTGTGTGTGTGTGTGTGTGTTGAATATATTTTTAAGATTTATACATATTCATGTTTTTTTATGTTTATATTTAATTGTATTTTATAGAGAGGTAGAAACAATAAGTTCTGTAAAGTGCATATAAACAATGGATATGGCATAAACATATATATAAAGTTTTTATAGCTAATTTATTTTTAAGTTATTTTATCATAATGCTATTTTCTTCTTAGCTGTTGCTGTTCAGATTCTTACACAGAAAGCAGTCATACTTTATTGTCTAAGTTAAGCGTTTAATGCACCATTTGCTGAGAATGTGTTCTTTCTATTCAGTCTTTTAACTGTTTACATTTTTCCCTTTTAATCGTTCAGCTTTTTTGGTTTTGCACCGTCTAGGTTTTTTAATCCTAAAACGCTTCCTGAGTGAACAGCCTTAAGTCCATAAGCAGGATTTTATGATTTCTCCTTACACATTGTACAACCAAAAATGATCCTGTTTCACACTTTTCCATCCAATATCAAGCTCACAGTGGGTAAACTTTGCTACCAGGGTAAACCTGGACAGTGCCACATTTGAATTTGATTCGTTTGAACAGAGCACAAAATCAGATTTTCACTCTCTCTCGTCAAAAGTGCCGAGAAGAGCTCTGTAGCCCCGAGCGATGCAGGGGAAAGTTGTGCAGCGGAGAGTTGAGAGGGAGCGTTTTGATCGGCGGCGTGCACGTCTCTTCTGCTGGAGGTGATTTGCAGCACTGTTACTGCTGCACTGTTCTTTTTTTTTTTTTCTATCCCTATAAACAGAGCGCTATGCTAGATTAGCATTTAGTGCATTTCCACAGGCGTGTCGACAGCACAGGGGCCGTGCTTCATCATCCGTCGGTGATTCACACAGGCGTTTCAATTGATAATGAGAGGGTGCGAGGCAGGGGGAAAGCAAAAGTGCTCTGATAGAAAACAACCAAGAAACACTGTGAGGCTCTTTGTGAAGATCAGTGTGTAGAGGTTTGTGAGGCTCTAAGTAAGATCTTATTGGAAAATTGTCCCACTTAAGTAAAAGTTGTCATATAGCATTTAAAGAGCCACAGAACCACTGCAGACAATACACTGCATGACCATCTCAGTCAACCAAAACATATTGTTTAATATTTGTTCCAAAGCATTAAACAATTAGGATAAAGTGCATCCATTTGCTAAGTAATGTTTGTTTTTGTCTTTTTTTAAGCGCGCATGGGAACCATACAGATCTGACTGCAGTTATGAAGTAGTAATGTGAGTTTTAGATAAAATAGATAGCTAAAACAAAGCAAAATTAACCATGTAAGATACAAAAGGCTTTTTTTTAAAGTTGCACCAGTGGATGAACATAGTGAATACATATTTTACATAACCTGTGTAATTTATTAATGTATGAATTGTATTCAATGAATAATTGATAGATCAAGCCACAAAATTGGAGTTATTTGCTTTATTGGTTTATTTTTTATTAAGCGATTTCTCATGCTCACCAGGGCTGCATTTATTTTGTAAAATACACAGCAAAGGCTGTATTATTGTTAAATATTGCACTTTAAAATTACTGTTTTCTTTTTAAATATATTTTAAAATGTAATTTATTCCTGTGATGTAAAGCTGAATTTTCAACACAATTATTCCAGTCTTCAGTGTCACATGATCCTTCAGAAATAATTTTAATATGCTGATTTGCTGCTTTGCACTGCTTAATATTTTGTTAATGAAAATCTACATACACAGACAGGTGTGTGTATATATATATATATATATATATATATATATATATATATATATATATATATATATATATATATATATATGTATATACAGTGTTGTGCCTGAATGCGTTCATTGAACGATATATATCGTTATTTATATATCATATTTTGGGCGAACGTGAACTGAACGTGGTGTATTAATGCCTGATGAACGTTACTGTCAACTCGTTCATTCTGGTGTCTGTGAACGGCACGCTCTCTCATGTTAACTTCGTTCAATAGGGTGCCAGATTTCTATAGAGCCTTCCAGGCGAAAACCCGGCTAAAACACACCGTAAACGGGTCTTAATATGTAGCGGAAAAACACCCAATCTGGCAACACCAGCCACCAGTGTCACACCGCCGTCCGCCGCATGCGTGACGCGTCATCAAAAAAAACAACAAAAAAAAAAAAACAAAGCATGCAGGCGACAGCAGCATGTAGCAAGAAGGCGTATCATCATTTAAAATAATTTTATGATGTTTATGACAATATCGGTGAGAATGGGAGACAAAGCATTATAGCAACAATGGGGAAATGCTGTCCCCTCAATGCTAATGTAAACCCTGGTTGGATAAGGATTCAAAATTGGATATGAAGATTAAATCTGACGCATAGCTTCATTGTTAAATTTGATAAAATAATTGCTGTCTGTGATTCTATATGGGCTGTGGCAATAATTTTGAAAAATAATAGCTCGCAGCAACATATGGAAAAAAAAGAACTATGAACTAGTTCATTTTTGGAACTTAGTGAACTTAGTTCAAAATTTTGTAGTTTGAACTATGAACTGAACTAGTTCATTTTAAAATTTGTGAATTGAACTTTGAACTAGTTCATGTAGAAAGTGAACTTTCCCAACACTGTATATATATATATATATATATATATATATAGAGAGAGAGAGAGAGAGAGAGAGAGAGAGAGAGAGAGAGAGAGAGAGAGAGAGAGAGAGAGAGAGAGAGAGTTGACTATAAGCTGGACACACTAATATGAATGATAACTCAAAAAATTGAACACTGAAAAGTGGGAAGCTATTAC
This sequence comes from Carassius auratus, assembly GCF_003368295.1. NCBI lineage: Eukaryota > Metazoa > Chordata > Actinopteri > Cypriniformes > Cyprinidae > Carassius > Carassius auratus. Next base: position 347,929 of record NW_020528783.1, read on the forward strand.
TTTTTGAAGACTTCGAAGACTTACATCTTTTCTTCCCTGTAGATGATAAAACCGGTCTAAATCTGTTAGATTTACACTGAAGGATGGAGCAGAGCCATTTCTAGAGAGCATCAGAGAATAAAGACTTGAAAGTGGAGTCTTGACTTGGCCAAAATGCCTTCGCAGCCACATAGCAACATGCTAAAAACCTCTCAGAACGTATCTGTGCTCCCATTGGCTTGGGTTGTGTCATTGTGCATTTTCATTATGTTCAACTTTGCTTAACTTCATCTCCCTCTCTAATGCTGCCTCAGATCGCCAGCCCTCATGGAAAATGAATGACTTCTGGTGGCTTTGTTGCTGCAGAGCGCTGTCAGTGTGAATGCGTTTAACATTAATGAAATAGCATTTATTGCTTTAGTCAGGACACTGTGTAAACCAAATGCTGACTCTACCCTTACAGATGAAATATGTAATGTTTTCACTGATTAAATTTCTCCTATCCCGGTTTAATGTGCAGAGTCAACTTTACTGAGCCTCTAGTTCTATTTTCCCCTAAAGGGAATTTGAGTGTAATTTGTTTTGCAGTATTTGGAAATTTGGCAGTGCGTTTACCATATTTTTTTATTTTTTTTAAATAAAAAATACAGTGACATTGTGAAATATTACAATTGAAAATAGTTTCCTTTTTAATATATTTTAAAATGTAAATTATTCATTGATCTTCAGAAATCTTTCAAATATGCAGATGTTGTGCTGAAAAAGCAGAAAGAAAACATTTTCTCAGGATTCTGGTCCGAAGCTCAGTAACACAAGTGTATGTGTGTGCTCGTGTCTGCTCATGTGTGTGTGTTAAAGCTCTGAAATATCTCTTCAACCAGACACCAAATGAGTTCACAGCTTGCAATAAAATAATATATTGTGACAATCCCCTGGCGGTTAATCTCTCCTCACCTTCTCTCTCTTGTCTAAGTCCCGCCCTCACAGCCGTACATCCAGCTGGAGTCTGATGAGCCGTGGGTGGAGGGAGATGAATACACGGTGACCTGCATCACTCCTGATGCAAAGCCTCCTGCAGAAATCACCATGTTCAGAGGTACGCTGTCGCTTAAGAGCCCGACTCTTTATTACATCCATTAAGTGGGGCTCTTATGAGAGAACTACACTGTAGATACACAACACCAATAAAAGATGAAAACTCTCGCTGGGAGCTTTCAAAGCAGTGGCTGTAAACTCAAACCAAAAGACTTCATGATTCATTTACTAAGTTTGTGTCACGCCATCCCATGGCAAGAAGTACCCCGAGGCAGCCTTTTGACTCTATAACTTCTGTTTTGTGTGTGTGTGTGTGTGTGTCTTCTTTTTGCTTTTTTCTCAGATGGAGAGGAGCTGACGGAAACCGATTCTTTCACAATGTCAGGCTCACAGGATAAACTTCTGAACACTCATGCTGAAGTCGTGTAAGTCTGTGTGCGAACAGTGAATTTGTAGAAGGCTCTTTGCAGTTGAATTCTTGTCACCACTTTGCCTTTTATTGTATGTCCTTCACGGTTTGTCATTTTAAAATTATAAATTAACTAAGGTCATGTTTTATATACTGTATATAAAGGCAAATATGCAAAGGTTGGAAGAGATTGACCTCTTGAGAAACGTCCAGTGTTACACTGTAAACCTACATGTTTCCGTTATTAAAAGCTTTTTACATGCAACATAATTACAATCTTCTGCATTCTAATTTTCCTGCACTTTTGAATAAGGTATTGCTGACAAGACAAATCTTGAAGGCCAGGTACAGTTAAGTGAACGCTGGCAACGCTCTAGGCTGGCAAATGGAGTCAAGTTTTGAGCTCAGTGGGATTGTGGATAATTGTGGCAATATTGGGGATGAGAGAGTTCCACAGTGTGAAACGCATTAACGCCATTCAACCCCGCTTTCTCTTTACAGCATCAGGGCACGAAGTTCAGACAATACACGGCAGCTGACATGTCGAGCGAAGAATCCAGCTGCTCCTCGAGTTCTTGAGACAAGCATCACCATGAGGGTATACTGTAAGAACCCTGCCATTGTGTAAATTCACACTGAATGTGTTTACGACTAATCACTCCTAATATTGAATCATTAATGGTTTTATATATATTTATTTGTTTTTATGCGTGCTATGAAGAGCCAGTGGATTTGGTATTTGAAATCTCAGGTCAAGCAGAGTTTAATTAAATGGAGCACACACTGTAAATAATGAAAATCACTATGAGTTTGAATTCATAGATTTTCTCGTGCAGTTCTGAGTTCATGGCCACAGCTGTGTGACTCATAGTCAGTTGGTCCTTTTTCCTGTCAAGTAATACTCATGGTCTTTTCACTATGAAAATATGCATTTGCCTTTCACTCTGAGATGATAACACAAGTACCAAGAGTACAGCCTGAACCAAAGTCAACATGAAGCACTGTCTACCATTTCGCGTCCACAATGTAACTTATTTTCATGAGAAACAGGCTATTCGATGAGAATTATTTGTTTTTTATTAATTGGCTATTGTAAAATGTGTTTTTTAAGTAACTTATTCAATTCAAAATGTTATTAAAAATCTAAATGCTATTAAAATGTTATTCTAACAACAAAATTGTTTAAGAGTTAAGAGTTAATCGGTGTAGATGGAAATAACTCCTTAAAATCACAATTCATCACAATTTTAAGGCCAGGTGCACTCGCGCCATGGAGTATTGACTATTTACATGGCGGAATTTGCAACAGCAAAGAGAGGATACGGATCTGCTCGTGCACTAAATTTATAACATCTATGGGGCACAATAATAATCTTTTACATTGTAATTTAATAATTGCCATGTTTGTGCGCTGCTACGTGTCACTAATGCGCTATTTGTATCCCCATGGGCATACAAACGGGCACAAACGTATTTGCTATTTAAACAACATGGCGCAGGACATGAAAATTATTACTGCCACATTGCGCCAGGGGTATGATAGTGCCCAAGTTTCTAGGTCAGATTCAATATTTTTGAGAGTGAACACTAAGAAAATGCTAAGTTTGTCAGGGAAACGTTAAATTTTTGCAAGAGAACGCAAATGTTTTGCGAGCCAACCCAACACTTCACTTCTTTTCTCAAAAATCTGTTTTGTTAGAGAAGGCAAACTTTCTTGGAAGAACTTAAATACTTTTGCGAGAGACCATAAATGGTTTATGAGTCAACACAAAGATTCTCAGCAAAACGCAATACTTTTGCGAGAAAATGTGAAAGTGTTTCGAGCGAATACAAAAGCTTTAAAATAGTCAGCTCATGTTTTTTTTCCATCACTTTGTCACACTAGGGGCCCTGTATCATTTCAAACCTTGCTTTCTTCTGCAAAACATAAAAGATACTGTTTAAAAAATATATATTTTGTCCATACAATTAACAGGACTGTAAAGGGGATTTAAAACTACATTGAACCCCATTGACTTTTATGTCATCGACAATAAACAAAGAAACATTTTACACAATATCTTTTGTGCTAATTTTTTGTGTGCAAACTATCCCTTTGAGGTATCTGTCGCAGGTTGGTGTGAAGTAAAGTTGATATTTTTTTCATGTTGACTTCAAAAAGAAACACTTTTCAAATCAGTTTAGTGCAACATATTTCATCACATAATTTTTTTCAATTTTAAGTCTTTTGTAAGTGTATCTGTTATGTTATTAGGTGCAACCTAATGCAAATTTTAAATTCCATGTGATATGATGCATTTCACAGGCATAAGCTTCTACCGAAACGCCAATCACATTTTTTCTGCTCACTAAATTTATGCTTTAAAACACCCTCTGCCCCCATCCCACTCCAGCTCATGGTTCCATTACTGCCCAGCCAGTGCAATAAGTGCTAATGTAGCAGAACCGATGGCCAGCAACGCTGTCTTACTCAGCACGCCTGGCCCATCAAATCCAACTTTCCACTGTCCATTTTCATCTGCAGCAGATTGTGAGCAAGACGGCACTTTTTCATGGCAGACTCTCATTCGTCCATCACGCCGCTTGATTGGGGCAATAACAAAGAGACCCAACCACATCATTTATTTTATGGCAAATGCATTATTCAGGAGCCCCACAGTAATTTATTCATGTTCCACATTGCCTTATTACAGTTTAAACATCTGTTATTTTGGTTTATGGACTGGCGCCAGTGTGTGGGTCGCTCTTTATACTTAATGGTTTCATCAAAGGGACAAGCGATGTCTTCACGCTGCACTGGCATTAAATATCCTCGATTAAACAATGTTGTATTTGACTAAAATAGAGTCATGCGCTTCCTGAAACTTGTGGTCGTTTTTCTACCTTTCTCTTTCTTCTTCTTCCTCCATTTCATATCTCTTAACTGGCACTAACATGAAAAGAAGCCTGTCTTCACAGAACAAAGGGTTAGTGAGTGAGGGTGATCTTCTGTTTTAATATTTTCCCTCCTTCTCGCTCACAAACAATTCCTCTTTTAATTTCTTCTTGAGATTCTTGTGAGCCATGATGCGATGCATGTGAATACATATGAATGATTGAAATTCTGTCTATTGATGTCATAACCCTTCATTCACTTCCTTCAGTTCCCCCGCAGGCTCCGGTCATCATGGGATTGGAAAATGAAGAAGTCAAAGCAGGATCCTTTCTCAGGGTGGTGTGCATGTCATACGGGGGCAACCCACTGGCCACTCTGCATTGGATTAAGGTGAGATAAATATAAGAAAATCATCCTTGGTTGCCCCTTTTCTTTTTCCGGAATAATTACTTGGCCTTTCCTTTGCTTGAACAGGATACGAAAGAAGACCTTGAGTTTGTTTTATAGTTATCAATTGAAATTTTATTTCCCACAAATTAAAGAAAGATATTAGTTACACTTTACAAAAAAGTGATCCCATTACTTAATGCAATAACTAGCATTAACAATTAGCAATACAAGGTTTTTTTTTTTTTGTAATGTAAAAGTTTTTTTTTTTATGATACACTGAAAATTAAACAGATTATGTCATTTAATTATTATTTATTATTTTATGTTGCTGTAATTGTTATGATATGGTACAATTGTGAAGGTCAAGACCTCTGAGGTGGGAGAAGCCAAAATCCTTACTTTTTGGGTGGAGGATATTAGGTTAATTTTATTATGGGATGGTTTACAAACCAAAGTACATGGGATTTGTGCTTCTAAAAAGTCACGAGACATCAAAGTGTACTGCATTCATGAAAAGGGCCAAATATATAAATTGCTCCAAATATGACATTAAGCAAGTAGCCGTTAGATGAAAAATTATGGGATGCTTCATTCAACCATGCTATAGCTGTTTACCAAAATGCTTTGCCGGCCAATTGTCATGAATGTAATGCCAAAGTAAGTCACAGTGGAACATAGATTGCTAAAGTAATTTGAAGCTAGGTAGAATCTGGCATGTGCACCAGTTGTCATATTCTCAAAATGTTCTCATCCTCAGGAATCATGAAGCATTGGCTTCTCAAACAGCTTAATAAATGTGATGCAAAGCTTCAGTGCCACTGAAAATTTTGCTGAGACTGTGTTGGAGGACTAACTCAAGATAACAGCATGCATATGTTCACAAAGAGAATATGCTGAGATTGAACACAAGCAGAGTTTTTATAAAGGCCATTCAACATTCCTTAAAGACATTTTGAGAGTGGCTCTCGGGTACGGGTTAAGTGGACTGCCCTTGTGTAAAATTTTCTCTTTAATAGGACATTAAGAAACTATGATAAATGTTTTTTGTTTTTTTTTTCATTCACCCATTTATTTAGTAGTTTGTGTGTGTGCGCGAGATTTTGTGCGTGAGTGAATGACTAAACTCAGCAAGCCTAGGGGACAGCTGAGAGCTGCAACCAGAAACCTTTTTAAACTTCTGTGTTTAGAGACAGAGAGAAGATTTCAAGCTTTAAATCATATGCAACGGAAGTCTAGGTCGCCAAATCTACTTTTCAATTCACGTAGTGTCCCACAGACCGACTCACAGTGGAGACGCTGAGTATACTTTGATAAAATGTGTCAGTCCTGATATTTCTAATAATTTTCAGCTAATGCAAATGTTAGCATCTGCAACACTGTTGGCTGGATGTCTGATCTCATACACAGATGTCTTTTTCTAGAAGTAAAGTTTCTAGAAGTTCTGTCTGTTAGTCTGTCTATCTATCTATCTATCTATCTATCTATCTATCTATCTATCTATCTATCTATCTATCTATCTATCTATCTATCTATCTATCTATCTATCTATCTATCTATCTATCTATCTATCTATCTATCTATCTATCTATCTATCTATCCCGCCAGCCCGCCCGCCCATCCTTCTGTCCATATCTGTTCATCTGTCTGATCTGTCTGTCTGTGTCTATCTATATGTTTATCTGTCTGTCTATCCATCCATTCATTCACCTATCCATCTATCTATCTATCTGTGTCATCACTTTCTCTATTTCAGAACGGAGAAGTCCTGTCCACTAGCTGGGAGGTGGACATTGTGTCACGTCGGTCCAGTAGTGTGTTGAAAATGGAGGTGAAGCCAGAAGACAATCATGCTGTGCTGCGGTGCGAGAGCACCAACCAAGTGTCTCATTCACCAATGTCCATCACTCGCACTCTGACCGTCCTTTGTGAGTACTCCAGAACACATTATAACTCTTAATCTTGAAAAAGTTCTCCTCAAAATCCCATCAAACGTCTAAAGGCCACAAGCCTCTTGTTGCTAGTAGTTTAAAAAAAAAAAGCCTTAAAATAAAAGCTTGATCTTTCATGACATGCTGTCACTTACCATAAGCCAGTTACACATAGCTGAATCATGGCTGACAAGTAAATCAGGTCAATACTTGCTGCTACTTCCAGTTTCTGTATTCTTTCATTAACAGAAGATCATTCGTGATGGTCTTGTTACAATGTCAAACAACCCTTTCTTATCTCAAATCTACTTTCATTGTCACATACCTCTTATTGAGAATATTCCTTAGTGAACACATATACTGATGTCAGTTGGGTGTTATTAGAAGATCACTCTAGACATTTCACACGCCATTTCATTGGTCAGCTAGATCATTATTTCTAGATTGTAAGAGGATCATGAGAACATATCTTTATTGGCCTTAAATCCTTTGTGGCACGACTAGCTTTTTAAAACAATTTGCTGGAAAGATCTGCTGATTGTCCATTTATCTTGCTTCTTTTTCTGTTGTGGTGTTCTCTTTTCCTCACAGTTGAGCCAACCGAGGTAACGTTACTGGGCACCTTTGAAGCCATAGAGGGAGAGGAGATCAATCTGCTCTGTCACACTTCCTCTAGTAATCCTCCGGTCAACATCCGCTGGTGGCTCGGGTTCAGGGAGCTCAACAGTACAGCTGTTACCATCTCTGAGGTATTTAACCTATCAGTCAAAATCCAGGATGTGAAACTCTTATCTTACAGAAATTGCCATAGTTTTTGACCATTATTTTGTACATTATTGACATAGACCTTACATTTTCTGACCCACTTCAGCTCTTAAAGTCTTTGCTAATGAGATGACTAGTTGAATGCACAATTTTAACTTCCATGACATAACTGATTATGACGCTGCATGCTTTTCATTTATTTTGCACTTTATTCTGAATTGATACAGCATGCGCTGACACATTTGTGCATGCAATTGTAGAGCGTGTGCTGAGAGCACAGTATAACAGCTGAAAGGATAAGATTTTACATTTTTTATTGACTTACGGCCTGACAACATCTCATCTGACCACAGTTCACTGTTGTTCTGATGTTTTCTGGGCTCATTTGACTAGTGCCTGGAGCAAGTCTCCCATTTAAATAATAATAAGAAATGTTTCTTGAGCAGCAAATCAGCATATTAGAATGATTTCTGACGGATCATGTGACACTGAAGACTGGAGTAATGATGCTGAAAAATTAGCTCTTACGTCACAGGAAGAAATTACTTTTCAAAGTATATTAAAATTGAAAACAGTAATTGTAATAATATTTCACAAAATGTAAGTTTTTTTGTATTTTTAATCAAATAAATGCAGCCTTGGTGAGCATAATATGCTTTATTCAAAAACATCTATAAAAAGCATAGTATATATTTTTTTTATATAAATAATAAAAAATAAATATTAAATAAATGTTAAAATATTTTATATGATTGATGAACTTTTTAAAATATACATTTTTTTGTGTGAAGTGCCTTAATGGAAGTGGCTTTCATTATTTGTTTGTACAGTTTAGGTTCATTCTGAATTGTTTGCTGGACGACAGAAGATCTTTACTGTCTCTTACTATTACTACAAAATCCAACTACATATTTGTAGATGCCAGTGTACAATGATGATAAGAAACGTTGCCCATCATACTTGTTCATCCCTTTTTTTGGACACTGTTTCTTTGTCTTCCTTTCGATAGGTCCGTCTAAACACTTTCACAAGCCATTCTGCCGACAACGAAAAGCTTCGTGTAGACTAGCCCCTGATTAAAGGAATAATTCTCAATTATTGTGTGAAATAAAGCCAGCCAGCCTTGACCTGAGAGCGATTCAAAGTCTCCATCAAGACTCTGCTTTTACTTTAGATTCTATTAGTTACTACATAATATTCTGTGAGATCAGGGGCTTTTAGAGTCTCTCTCTTTTTTAATCTCCTGCTCTTCCTCTCCAGAGGTTGATTTGAATGAAACATAAGTGAATAAAAGCCAACCCGAGGCTGCTCGGTGCATCACAGGACCATCCTTGTTCATTTGGAGGTGTTTTACATCTGATCTTTCATTTAGATGTTGGTGTTAATTTATAATTTTTTTTTTTTTTTTTTTAGTTATCAGATCTACTTTTTATTATATATATATATATATATATATATATATATATATATATATATATATATATATATATATATATATATATATATATATATATATATATATATATATATATATATATATATATATATATATATATATATATGAGGATTAAATGCAAAGAAAACCAGGGTCATGAAGTCAGGGTCAACCCTCTAAGCAGGTGTCAATCAGAGCTTAGCAAATGAGCAGAATTAAAAACCTTGCCAATTAAATTAATGAATATTATCAAGGCTCCTTTTTAACACTCTCCCCAGAAGGACATGTAGACATAACGTTTTATAGTCAGTTTGTGTCACTAATGTCCAATCTACTTATTCAACTCTTAAACACATTTCAAAACCGTGGCTTTGCTAAGTTTGCCACACTTAAAAAAGTTAATGTTTTAGTGAGATTATAAAAGCCACAATGGACGCCAACACTTTTGTCAAAATGGTTTTCTTTGCATTTAATCCTCAAATCACATGAACTACAGTATCTCTGATTAAACAATTGATGCACAAGGCCAGTTTCAAGAATGTCTACCATTAAAGAGACAATAAATCATGGTAGCATGATTTAATGTTTCCACTCTTGTGTGCAAACACTTTTCCTTATAATAGCCCTTTACACAGACCATATAATATGCTCAATAAAAATGAAAGGTCTCCTGAAATATTTGTGTCGCAGGGGGATAATGGTGGGATGATGACGATGTCTAACCTGACGCATAAAGTGTCACGTGAGGACAACGGTCTTTCTCTGACTTGTGAGGCGTTTAACAAAGGCACCCGTTTCTCTAGCGTTCGGTCTGGAGAGCTCATCGTTTACTGTGAGTGAATGCCAACATTTTATCTAACATTTAGTTTTGATAGAATATTGATAATACCTGAAAATTAAATTTCAAATAAATTCTGTCATTTTGAACTTTCTAATCATCATAGAATCCTGAAAAAAAAATACATAGCAGTTTCCAGTTTTCAGCATTGATATGTTTCTTGAGCAGCAAATCAGCATATTATATTTTCTGAAGGAACATGTGAAACTGAAGACTGGAGTAATGATGGCGAAAATTCTGCTTTTTTCACAGGAGTACATCATTTCATTTTGTAATACATTTTTAATAAGTTATTTTACATTGAATTAATATTTCACAGTATTACTTTTTTTTACTGTATTTTATTTAAAAAAATTCGGCCTTGGTGAGTGTAAGAGACTTCTTTAAAAAAAATATATTTAAAAAGCATAATAGATCCCAAACCTTTGAACAGAAGTGTATTTATAACTATATCTAAAATAAATGTACAATTTTATAATGTGCTTTTTTTTGCCAATATCTCAGCAATGTGCATATTGGAATATTAGTTCAGTTGATGTCTGTTCCTCTTTTTCTCAGATCCTCCTCAGAAGGTGTGGTTAGATGCACCTCCACCGAACGTCTTCTTACACTCTGGGACAGCTCTTCGTTTGGTCTGCTTCTCCAGTGGTGGCAATCCCACCGGTCAGCTGGTCTGGTTGAAGGTGTGTAGTGGTATGAACAGTTTTCATGACAGTTACAGATGATTTGTTTTTTTTTTAGGTCTGCCGTTAAAACAATCCTCCATGTCTGTGTGTGTGAACTACAGAACAATAAAGTGATTCAGACCGCATCGAGGCAGGTGTCCTCAGAGCGTGGTGTGTCACGAGAGCTGCTTCTCACCCTCCAGCCCAGTGACAATCTGGCCACCTACCGCTGCGACTCCTCCAACAAAGCCAAGAAAGTTCTGTCCGCCCAGACCAAACTCAGAGTTCTGTGTATGTTTCGAAAAAAAACACACATACAGTGATGCTAATCTACTTTTTTTTTTTTTTTTTGGTCTATTTAACTGGCTAGTAGTCAGTTACTTATTATAGACATCATTCAACAAATTATTACTGTTTTTTTTTTGTACAATTCATACTTTCTGTATTTCAATTTTTTTTTCTGCCTGTCAAACATGATAATAGCATAATAAAACTTCTCAATAAATAAACTGAGCATATTTTTGTTCATTTGAATTTTAAATTGAACAACAAATACAACTTTAAAATTGCCAACCAGACGTTTTAGTTATTATTAAAATTAAAAAATAATCAAATTAATGCATTTATTAGGATGTATTTAATTCATCAAGCAGTAAAGACATTTATAATTTACAAAATATTTCTATTATATTTTATTAAGTGTCCAAAATTCTTTTGAATCCTGAAAAATCATGTTTTTTTACAAAAATATTAAGCAGCTCAACCATTTTTAACTTTGATAATTAGAAATGTTTCTTGAGCAGTAAATCAGCATATTAGAATGATTTCTGATGGGCCATGTAACACTGAAGAATGGAGAAATGGCTCCTGGAATTAAAGTACTTTTTAAATATATTAAAATAGAAAAAAAAAAGCTATTTTAAATTGTAATAATATTTCAGATATTACTGTTTTTGAAGGAGTTTTGATCAAAAAAACAAAACAAAATGCAGCATTGGTGAATTACCAAGGCCCCTTACTGGCCCCAAACATTTGAATGCTACTTTAAATGGACCTCTCTCTCTTTTTTTTTTTTTTTCCATATTTAAATTGAACAAATAAATAAGTATGTAAATATTCTCCTAAATCATGTATGGGTTGTTAATAGATAGGGTTAGAACTGTTTAGTTTGGGAGTTTGGATCAAAATAAACTATTTGATAAATTACTATTTTCCCTTTTTTTATATATATATATATGCCTTAAAATCAGATTCTTTCTAATGAGTTGCTCTTGGTATTGTCTCTCGCTCAGTTCCGGCAGTGAGCGTGAAGGTCGTGGCCAAGCAGCAGGAGCTGCGCAGGGGTCAGACGCTGGACCTGGACTGCCTGGCCGGAAGCAGCAATCCCACTGCAAATATCAGCTGGAGTTTGGGCCCCGTCATGTACTGAAACACTCACTCACACACATCATCCCACACACGCACAAATACACCCACACCCACAGCTAAACACACTTTTACTTAGTCCAAAACTCCTAAGGGGATTTTGATGTCCATCTGATTTATTCACATCAATAGACTGCAGAGTATTGTACCTTGGAAATGCATGTATATTTTGTGAATTTTACTCCAGAATTGAGAAGTGTGCAATAACTGATGTCTTCTGATGTGGATCTGTACAAAAAGAGCAGAAGTTGTGCAGGAGGACTCAATAAAAGCTCTTTGTAGAAGCAGGAAAGTGTCAAAAGTTTGCATAGGCTGATGGGCAGTTTGGCAATCCACCCGAGACCTTTTTTAATGTCTGTATTAGGTTTCGACTGGCGTCTGGTGATCACTAAGTCATTGCCTTGTTAGAGTCAGTCTCTGGTGCTGTCAGTATGTGGCTAGTTGAAAGAAAAAGACTTTTACTGCGATTGTGAGCAGATCAGTTGTAGTTTTTTTTAACTAGCTAAGCCAAATGATGTGGCTCAGCTTTTATTTCGAAAGAAATTCAGCTATAAATCTGAAGTGTTTGTGAGTGGAGGACTGGTCTGTTTCGGGTTTTATAGGTTTTCAGTTTTGTCGGAAGGTCCCTGTGGGGCCCTAACGCATGTCGGGCAAACAAAAAGATTTCACAGCAGGTGAACGCTGTTACTGTTACTGTGAAGTTTTAAAAATTCTTCCACTTTATATAAAATGTCTGTGTGAAATAACAATGTACATTGTCATGTCTTTTATGATGCTTGATTTCTCTCTCTCTCTGTCTCTCTCTCTCTCTGTCTCTCTCTCTCTCTCTCTCTCTCTCTCTCTCAGGCTGAAGGGAGTTGACCAGGCTCCTAAAAAGGCTGAATTTGGTGGAATGTCCCGAACTAGTAAGCTGTCCCTCACTCTTGAGTCCCATCACTGGAAGAAAAGGATCACCTGTCAGGCCTTCAGTAATGTGCTGTCCGAGGGTGTCAACAACTTCTACACTCTGAATGTGCTCTGTGAGTTTTCTGAACACGTTTGAATGTGATTCATGTGATGAATGATGACTGTAGTCAGCTGACAGTCCTGTTAAAACACAATGTCATAATATAGTCTACAAAAAATACTACTAAAATGCATTTGTCATTTTACAAATGGTTTTGTCACCCTCTACACAATAAATAAATACATTTATTTTTTTGTTTATTTATAAACTATGGGATTATTCATCTATTTATTTAGTCATTATAATCCTGTATAATCCTGTTTAATAAACTGTATTTATTCAATCAATCAATCAATAATTTATTTATTTAATTGCCAAATAAATAAATAAATAAATAAATAATTAGTTTATTTATTTATTAATAATGGGATGATTAATTAAATCATTTCTTTATTGATGAATATAATAAAATAAAATAAAATACAAATTATGGGATAAATTGTAATTGATAGCCTTAGTTTTAACATGGGTTTGGTTTGTATAGCTTTCTGTTATTTTGCTCTGCTAAGCATTCTGATCTATGTTTGAATGTATGGAGCCAGAAGAGTCTCAATAAAGATAAATGCACACACTACAGTCACATATGCACACACAGGATTCATAGATGCACACACATGATTCATAAATACACACACAGGATACACAAATGCACACAAAATTCACAGATGCACACAAAAATTTAAAAAGCACAGAAGATTCACAAATGCATACAAAATTCAGAAATGCACACAAAAATCAGAAATACACACACAATTCAGAAATGCAAACAACCTTTACAAATGCACTCAAGATTCACAAATGCACAGAACAAGATTCACAAATGCACAGGACAAGATTCAGAAATGTATTTCTGATGCACACACACATATATCTTGATTTACAAACTGCTTGCGGTCTGTGAACTTCACTGCATTTGTGTGTGAATTTTGAGACTCCCTGACTTGGCTCGACACACAAATGCTTTTTTTTTTAAACAGGGAATGATCAGCAACCAATCAGATATCTGCCTTCTTTTAGCCAATCACAAGAATGCACCCCATGTGGGGGGATTGTTTACTTATAAGCCAATCACATGAACGTGTTCACACAGCAATTGTATTAAATTGTATGAAAATACAGATGTTTAGATTACAATTCAGGTTTATTTTTTATTATTTTTTACAAAATATAAATTAAAAAATGTCTCAATACACATAGCCCAGTGACTGCAGAAAAAAAAGTTAACCATGGATTCATAAATTTGCAATAGGCAATTATTTCATTTTATTGAAATATTTTAATGAAAGTAAAAAAAAAAAAAAATGTTTAAACCTTTTTGAATATTTAAATATATCTAAATATTCTTTTGGATGCAATATAGAAGTCACTTTAATTATAATATTCAGTCCCTACATGAAGAGAGAGTCAGTGGTCCGCTGCGAGAGGAAAGTGGCTCTCTGGCTGCGAAAAGTGGGTCTGCGGCTGTCGTTCGCTTAGGAAAGTGAGTTGATCGCTGCGTGAGGAAAGTGAATCGTTCGCTCAACTTCGTTGCTTGAGGAATCATTCGCTGAGGAAAGTGAGTCGCTCGCTGGGTGAGGAAAGTGAGTCGTTCGCTGCGTGACTCCTGAGGAAAGTGAATCGTTCGCTGAGGAAAGTGAGTCGCTCGCTGGGTGAGGAAAGTGAGTCGTTCGCTGCATGACTCGTGAGGAAAGTGAGTCGCTCGCTGGGTGAGGAAAGTGAGTCGTTCGCTGCGTGACTCGTGAGGAAAGTGAGTCGCTCGCTGGGTGAGGAAAGTGAGTCGTTCGCTGCATGACTCGTGAGGAAAGTGAGTCGCTCGCTGGGTGAGGAAAGTGAGTCGTTCGCTGCGTGACTCGTGAGGAAAGTGAGTCGTTCGCTGCGCAAAGTGGGTCGCTGGCTGCGCAAAGTGAGTCGCCGGCTGTGTGAGGTAACGTAAGTGAGTCGTTCGCTGAGGAAAGTGAGTCGTTCGCTGCGTGAGGAAAGTGAGTTGTTCGCTGATTGGCTTATAAGTAAACAATTCCCCACGTGGGGTGCATTCTTGTGATTGGCTAAACAAGGGGATATCTGATTGGTTGCAGATCATTCCCTGTTTAAAAAAAGGCATTTGTGTGTCGAGCCAAGTCAAGGGAGTCTCAAAATTCACACACAAATGCAGTGAAGTTCACAGACCGCAAGCAGTTTGTAAATCAAGATATATGTGTGTGTGCATCAGAAATACATTTCTGAATCTTGTCCTGTGCATTTGTGAATCTTGAGTGCATTTGTAAATGTTGTTTGCATTTCTGAATTGTGTGTGTATTTCTGAATTTTGTGTGCATTTCTGAATTTTGTATGCATTTGTGAATCTTCTGTGCTTTTTAAATTTTGTGTGTGCATTTGTGAATTTTGTGTGCATTTGTGTATCCTGTGTGTGTATTTATGAATTATGTGTGTGCATGTATGGATCCTGTGTGTGCATATGTGAATGTAGTGTGTGCATTTATCTTTATTGAGATTCTTCTGGCTCCATATATATGAATGAGTCTATACCTGTGTTTAATGTGTATGGTGAGTGTGTGGTGTGATGTGTGCATGTGTGTCTTTGTCTGCAAAATGATTATTGTTTGACTTTGATCTTGTTTTGTCTGATCCAGCCAGCAAACTCTTCAAAGCCTAACACGCTTTGTGAGCGTGACGGAATGTGTGTGTGTGAGTGTGTGTGTGTGTGTGTGTGTGTGTGTGTGTGCACGTTCTTTGTCTGTTTCAGAACCTCCACAGTCTGTGAAATATCTTTCTGTTTAAGAACAGACTATTAATTATCACTTTGCCTGCTTTATTGTCTTATATTAAGATAATATTTCATCTTTCACTTTTTTAGTGTTTGTGAATATATTTGAGCTTTTGTGCGTGTGTGTGTTTGTGTGTTTGTGTATGTGTGTGTGTTTGTAGATGTAAACAAATCGTTTGTGTTACAATCTGCATTTGAATCCTCATTCTCTCTGAAATGGCACAATGTACATTAATGAGACAAAGACATAGAAGCCCCCCAGAGAGATCCACAGCTCAATAAATCATGCGCCTTATTCACAACAGACCAGTGCAGTTCCAGACTTTAGAGAAGAAAACAACTCAAAATCTGTTGCTTGCTAAAAATCAGTTATGAGCGTGATGCAAAATGAACTTTTTGCCATACGAGAACTGAGAAAATTTTACTAGACGTGAATTGTGAAATGTGTGTATGTGTATGTGTATGTGTATGTGTATGTGTATGTGTGTGTGTATGTGTGTGTGTGTGTGTGTGTGTGTGTGTGTGTGTGTTTGGTTGTTTGTGTGTATGCATGTAAAAATTGTAATTAGATTTTTACATAAGTGAAGTGAAGTGAAGTGAAGCAACATACAGCGAAGTATGGTGACCCATACTCAAAATATGTGCTTTGCGTTTAACCATCCAAAGTGCAAACACTCACAGCAGTGAACACAAAAACACACATCGTGAACACACCTGGAGTGTGTAAAAATATTTGGTTTGTGGTTTTAATCAATTAGAAATATTATATGAATTTCAAAATGAAACGTCATGAGTTTATATCTCTAATTAATGGGGTGTTAATGGCAGTGCAGAGTAAGTGTTAGTCTTTAATTACATTTACATTTATGCATTTAGCTGACGCTTTTATCCAAAGCGACTTACAGTGCATTCAGGCTAACAGTTTTTACCTAACATGTGTTCCCTGGGAATCGACCCCACAACCTTGCGCTGCCAACGCAATGCTCTACCACTTAATTAGAGTTGCTACTGTATTTCCTTATTTGTTAGATATGTTGTTTATGTAGAGTACAGTGTGACAAGCACTATTCTTTGTTTAACTGTTGAGTTTATTGTCAAGTTTAGGAATAGGTTTGCTTGCATACTAGCACCTTCCAAATGAATGTTATGTATCTGTGTGTGTCACTGTGTGTAATTCAGTTCCGCCGGAGTTTTCGGATGAGCAGCCGGATCAGGTCCAGGTCACTGAGGATGAAACCGCCAAGCTTCCTGTCAAAGTCTCCGGCAATCCAGATGAAATCACCTGCGAGTGGATTTTTCAGGGCGAGAAGCTTGTGAAAGGTAGCAGACAGCACTACGTACATGACATTACGAACCACGTCGCCCTCATAGGCGCTCTACACACAAACAGACGTGAACACACATTGCCGTATGCTTTCTGAATAAAACATTGAGGGTTTCTGGCACTGCACCTTGGCAGATGTGATCTCGTGCTAATATATGCAGCCTAAATGAGCGTCGCTGTCGCTCTGAATGCAACACAGCGCTTCCGGTTTTCATCTCTGTGTTGAAAGCTTCTCAGCACTCTTGTGTCGAGGTCCTTGTGGTATTCCTTTAAAGAGGTTTCTCTGGGAGAAGGGCTTTAGCGGATAAGCCAGCTGTTTCAGTGTGTATATATGTACAGGATTTGAAAAGTTCCTGTTTGTGGATTTTTATTGTCACAGCTCTGTGATTCACCTGTTCTGTGTGGGTTGTGTCACGTCTGTATGTTTGTGACAGAAAGAGATCCTCGTTATCACTTCGATGACTGGACCCTGGAAATCGTGAACGTTTCTCGGCAGGACGGGGGCGAATACATCATAGAGTGTTCCAACGCTGAGGGGAAGAACCGCACAAAGCTTAAGCTGGATGTACAGTGTGAGGAACTCTAACTCTAAATCTAACTCATCCTAACCAGGCGAAATGTAACAAGCTTTGAATAGCAAATTTCTCCTGCCTGAAAGCTAAATGTTGTAGTAAGAAACAAGTAAAGATCATAACATGCAGGGGAGGTTTAAAATAATTAGTTTGAAAACACACACACACACATAAATTATTTAATAAAGTGACATTATATTTTGCATATTTATATAAAACATATTAATTACTTTAATATTATTGAATAATTCAGGGTTATTAGCCTCAACTATAGCCATAAACAAATTGTACTTAAAATATAAAAAAACTCAAATAAAAAAATATAATTAAAATATAATAATAATAATAATAATAATAATAATAATAATTATTATTATTATTATTATTATTATTATTATTATTAAATATTAGTTGAAAAAATACTATACAATTTTTAAACTTGTATTAATATAAAAATATAATATAAATAATATAATAATATATTTATTTTTAGATATTAATTACTAAATAATAATTTTTAAAAAATCAGCTAGTTGCCATGGCATTTCTAATTTTTGTTTAGTTTAAGTTGAAGTATTAAAATAACTAAAACAACAAAATTAATAAACCTTAAAAAATCTTATTCAAAATATTGACAAAAACTATAGTAGTGTATCAGTGATAATTATCACTATATGTATATATATATTAGGGGTGTAACGGTTCACAAAATTCACGGTTCGGTTCGATACGATACACTGATGTCACGGTTCGGTTCGGTTCGGTTCGATACGTTTTAGATACAGCAAAATGTAAAAACATCTCAACTTTTCAGAATGCCGCAAGCGCACCGCGGGTCATGTGACAAGAACTAACCAATCAGCTTCATCCTTTCCCGTAACAACGTTGAGAGCTCAGCCAAGATGAAGGATCAGCTGATCATAGTTGTATATGGATTGCAATTTTGAAATAAATTTAGTAGCAGAGCTACTGCAAGCGATTTTTAGAGCTGCAAATCCATTTATCCTTCGCTGAAATTTCCGCGTCTCATGGAGAGAGCACGTCATTGTTGCTTAGCAAAGACAGACGCCTCATGAGCGCTTCTGCCCAAGCGCTTTGGAAAGGAGGAGAAAGACGCGCTTAGCGTTTTCCATGCGTTTTTAGGCACGATATGTGAACGGCCCCTAAGGCGCTCGCTCACTCAGCACGCGCTGAAGGCTCGTTGCAAAATGTCGAATGCCTTTAACAGACCAGAAATATAAGATCCTAAAATAACCAACAGGTCTGGTGTTTGGGTTGGATTCCCTGTAAGCTATAGTTTCTAAATGCTGCAGGGATAGTTTGCTGCGTGCATGTTTCTCCTTTTTTTCGTCTTTTCCCAGATAGTACTGACGCATATATCCCAGATATTCCCGCTGGTGTTTTTTTTTTTTTTTTTTTTTTATTCCCGCTGGTGTACCCTGTCATGTTGCAGATGCGACATACCGTTGTTTTTTTATCCACCACTCTCTTGCCATCACCATTATAGCTTAAAGGGAATCCAAAGTTCACCCAAACACCAGACCTGTTGGTTATTGGAGGATCTTCTCATTTCTAGTCTGTTAAACGCATTGGCTATTTTGCAACGAGCCTTCAGCGCGTACTGAGTGAGCGAGCGCCTGCTGAGTAGCCTAACATAAACATATAAGATGGTGTTTTTTTCTTCTTCGGGAGTGTCAGGGGCGTTGCCTGTTACGTTGTTTGGGTTATTGGGCTACCTTGTTGAACGCATATCATTATATTTCTCTCTCTCTCTTTTTTTTTTTTTTTCAAATATAATTAATTACTCCAACGAACCGTTCGGTATACATAATGCGTACCGCGTACCGAACCGAAAGCGTCGTACCGAACGGTTCAATACGAATACGCGTATCGTTACACCCCTAATATATATATATATATATATATATATATATTATTCTTTATATATATATATATATATATATATATATATATAAAGAATAATATATATATATATTAGGGGTGTAACGATACGCGTATTCGTATTGAACCGTTCGGTACGATGCTTTCGGTTCGGTACGCGGTACGCATTATGTATACCGAACGGTTCGTTGGACTAATTCATTATATAAAAAAAAAAAAAAAAAAAAAAAAAAAAAGAGAAATATAATGATATGCGTTCAACAAGGTAGCCCAATAACCCAAACGACGTAACAGGCAACGCCCCTGACACTCCCGAAGAAGAAAAAAACACCAACTTATATGTTTATGTTAGGGTACTACTCAGTCAGGCGCTCGCTCACTCAGTACGCGCTGAAGGCTCGTTGCAAAATGGCCAATGTGTTTAACATACCAGAAAAAAGAAGATCCTCCAGTAACCAACCATTTAGACACCGGTATTATAGCTTACAGGGAATCCAAAGTGCACCCACACCAGACCTGTTGGTTATTTTAGGATCTTATATTTCTGGTCTGTTAAATGCATTAGACATTTTGCAACGAGCCTTCAGCGCGTGCTGAGTGAGCGAGCGCCTTAGGGGCCGTTCACATATAGCGCCTAAAAACGCGTGGAAAACGCTAAGCGCGTCTTTCTCCTCCTTTCCAAAGCGCTCGGGCAGAAGCGCTCATGAGGCGTCTGTCTTTGCTAAGCAACAATGACGTGCTCTCTCCATGAGACGCGGAAATTTCAGCGAATGATAAATGGATTTGCAGCTCTAAAAATCGCTTGCAGTAGCTCTGCTACTAAATTTATTTCAAAATTGCAATCCATATACAACTGTGAACAGCTGTTCCTTCATCTTGGCTGAGCTCTCAACCTTGTTACGGGAAAGGATGAAGCTGATTGGTTAGTTCTTGTCACATGACCCGCGGTGCGCTTGCAGCATTCTGAAAAGTTGAGATGTTTTTACATTTTGCTGTATCTAAAACGTACCGAACCGAACCGAACCGTGACATCAGTGTATCGTATCGAACCGAACCGTGAATTTTGTGAACCGTTACACCCCTAATATATATATATTTAACTTTTGATGTAGCTCTAATATTTTTCTATGTGTAATGACAAAAGAAATCTGTTAGTTTAAGTTTAAGTTTAATAGTGGTCTCAGACCTTTGGACACCATTGTTTATTATAGAAAGCAGGATTTAGTAAAGCAGGACTTGAAACCAATGAGTTTTCACTGTGGGCATGACTAACCAATAAATAGGCACCCAAAATGTCTTGAGACTGTTTACAGTCATGGATGGTTGGGAGACAAACCAACGCTATCTCACGGCCAATTCGTACGTATTTTACAAGGGGGCTTATTCGTACGAATTTGTACAACCTCACTCGTGCGATTTTATACTCGTAAAATACGTACGATTTGGCAACAATCGTACGAAATTGTACGAGTGTGGTCGTACAAATTTGTACGACCACACTCTTACAATTTCGTACGATTGTTGCCAAATCGTACGTATTTTACGTGTTGCACAATTCGTATGAATTTGTACGAATGACCTACACCTAACCCCACCCCTAAACCTAACCGTCACTGGGGTTTAGACAAATCGTATAAAATCGTACGAGTGAGGTTAATAAGCCACCTTTGTGAAAAATTTACGAATTGCCATGAGATCGGGTTGGACAAACTCATATTAGCATGAATGATTACACAGAGTCAACATCTTTACTAACAACTCATGCCACATGAATTGAAGATGTTGACTATTGAATATGTATAAATGCTAATTAATCTAATAAGGATGCATTTTCACAGTACTGTTAGAAGCATCTTTTAAGGTTAAAATGCTTTCAGTCGGGATAGTATGAAATATTTTTTCCTCAGTACAAATAACCACAAAAGTTGTGGCGCAAAATCCATTTATGCTGTTTTCAATATTTGTACCACATATTTATTTGCCTATTCAAACCCACACGCAGATGGAGACACACAAGAAAAAGAGAGGGACACCAAGAGAGAAAAAGAAAGAAAGAGCACTCCCACTTCCTTAATGATTAAATAATAGCACTGCTTCAAATCTAGGCCTGCATGTTCCTCCAAATCCTTCTGCACTAATGGATCTCCACATCCTCATACAATAGCATCTGACAGTGCTAGATATTCATTATGTATGGGCCATTTGAATAGCTTTTACCAATGGTGCTGTTTTCCATGTAGGCCCCCCTCTTTCTGCCTGTTAGGAACAATGCAGAGGAGGATTGTACACGCCAACATGCCAGAGATTAGGCTGGTGGTAATGGCCCACATGGTTGAGGATATGATCCTCCTGGGGGCTGGGATGGAGATAGGGCAGAGTAGTTTGCTATACGTGCCTGAGGCAATCATTTTAGGTCCACTTTTCTAGGAATTTTTAATATAACTTACTTCCCTGTATGTGAGGACAGTCAAAGCAGTGATATTTCATTTTTTTATCATTTAAAAAAAATTATAGTTATAATGTAGTTTCTTTTATAATTATAGTTATTGTATTTATAGTCATAGTCAAAGCATTTTATATCATAATTACATTTTTTATATTTATTTTAATAACAAATGCAGCAGTTTGATTTTTAAAAATGCTTTTGTTTAATTTTGATATTTTATAAATATTCTTAGTCAAAAGATTTTGCTAGCTAATATATATATATATATATAGTTATATATAGTTATATATTTATATAATACTACATTTGCTATTTTTATATTTATATCATAGCAGTGATATTTCATTTATTTATTTATTTTTACTTTTGTTACATTTTTTATTTTGATATTTTATCATTTTTTATGTTTATTTATAGCAAATGCAATATTTTATTTTAAAATATTTTATTTTATGTATATGTTTTAGAAATATGAATGAATTTATTCATAGTCAAAGGATGTTTGATTTTATTTGTTTTTTATATCATTTTTGTATATAAGATAGATAGGTATAATTGGTTTATAATATTTATTTTATATAATATTTTATTTGCACTTAATTTGTTGAGGCATTCACATTGAGATTATTAATGTTTTGTTTTAATGTTTATTTTCTTTTCTTTTTTTCTGTAATTGTGAGAGGTGATGAATAAATGAAGTGTAGGAGTGCATGAAATAAAGAATTGAATTAACAGAAATCTCTAAAGACAAGTACAGTAACATTTGGTGTTTCTGTTTCTGTCTTTGAAATATAGGTTTATTAGAGCTCTGGGAGAAAGAACTTTTATAGCTAAATAGTAATGAATGGCCATGGCTATAAATGTAATTTATTAATAGCAATTCTGTTATTGTATCAGCACGGATGACCTGTGTAGACCTTAGCTGGTCAGTGCAAGCATCTAGAAATGTCAGCTGTAACAGAGTGTGGCAGATACTTCTTGAGGTGGTGTGAATTCTGTAGCCGTTCGAGAGTGTTGTTATTTTGTCTCAGTAAGCATTACTTCTGTTCTAACATGTGCGGCCTGTGCTGTAGCCACAGTGACTTGAAGACTGTTTGCAGCCAGCCATGGAGGAATACATGAGGGTTTGAAATAACAGTAATAGGGACGACATTACAATAGACCTTGACTGTTAAGGTTTTTTCCACTGTCTGTGAATAATTCAAACAGGAAGTGCAGAGGCGCACAGTATCGAGACTTAAACAGAGGCAAGTCTGGCAAGACGTTCATTCTTACATGTATAGCACACATTAAATGAAGAACAAGTATACGCAAATGACGCTATCATTTTGAATGCCATTTTTTATTCCATTTTATGTTTGTTTTATAGTTATAATGTAGTTAAATCATTTTAGATTTTATTTTGATATTTTATAAATAGAATGTTTGTTATTTAGCAAGTGCAGATTGATTAAAATGTTGTTATTCTTTTTGTTTTGTTTTTTATATTATATACTATATTGAGTTTGTATTTATTCATAAACATAGCACAATGTTATTAAATAAAACTGAAAAAATAGAAAAAATATTTTCGTAAATTGAAATAAAGCTAAACGTAGCTATACATATAAGATGAAAAACATAAATTGAAATAAAAAAATAATTCCCATACCAAATAAAAGAAGTTTGCCAAAATGTAGAAAAACTAAAGCTAAATTGAAATATAATAATAAAAATAATAACAAAAGCACATAAGATTACTAAAATGAATGCTGAAAATATGAAATAAAGAAAATTATAGATTGAAAAAAAAAAAAAAATTACATGCCAAATAAAATAAGTTTTCCAAAATTTAGAAAACTAAAGCTAAATTGACATATAATAATCATAATAATGACAAAAGCACATAAAATGACTAAAACTAAAATGATAGCTGAAAATGTGAAATAAAGAAAATTCTAAATCATAATCCTATATAATAAACGATTGAATCACTATTAAACATTATTATTTATGCATTATAGAATTATTTCTACCTTTTTATGTTATAAAAAATATGTGTAATAGTGTTTTTGTTTGACCTCCAGATGCCCCGACTGTGCGTATGAAGTCTGATCCTGTGTATGTGAACTTGGGAGACACTGCAGACTTACTGTGCATCGCTGATGCCAACCCCATCACCTACAGTATGTTTTCCTGGAAGTGGATGGTGAGCGATGTCTTTCTCATTTCTCTTTTGCTTTCTCCCCACTTTCTCTTTTGCTTCTTCTCATCCTTTCCCCACAATATTGTACTTAGTTTTCTCTCCTTTTATCACCTCTATTTATCTCCCACATCTCTCCTCTTTGTCTCTAACTCCCTCTTTCTCTCCGACTTCTCTTCTCTAAGCATGCGTCACAGCTACCCTGTAACAAAGGTGCTATATTTCACCCTTCTAACTACAACAATGTCTCACCTTTATGTTTCATACTCCTGGCCTAAATGGAGAAAAATAGCTTTCATTAAAGCTTCCTTTCCAAAGGCCACATTTCTCAGCGTTAGGGGCCGTTTCCGACCATTTCGGCATCTATAGTGTCCCACGATCTTAGTCGGTATATGGGATTTTTCTAACTTTTTGTTTGTGAGTTTGTGGCTTTTCTATGAGTTCCACAGGATTGTGTGTGTGTTTTGCATTTAGGGTGAAGGGGAAGTCGATGATCTGGGAGAGGAGAGTGAAGATGAAGGAACTGGTTTGTTAACTATTTATGAGGTGACCCGTGACCGGGCAGGTTTTTACAAGTGTACAGCGGACAACGGCGTAGCGCCTCCTGGCAGTGTGGAAGGACAACTCATCGTACGCTGTGAGTACTGCTAGTCACACTATACACTATACATGGGTTAAAAGATATATTAACCAGTAAGTCTGGACTTTTCTTTTGAGAAATTAGATAATTTAGAATATAGGCCCTTTTAGTTTGAGTGAAAATTGATTCAAAATAATGAATATGAGATGATTAAATACTAACAACTTTAAGGATATTTTTGATTAAAAGATTAAACAGACTGCAGTTGTATTCAGTAGTAACTCAAACCATAATCTCTTACAAGATGATAACAAAATAAACACTACCATTAAAAAGTACTACTTTTAATCAGCAAAGACACATTTAGTTTATCTGAGGTGGTAGTAAAGACATGTATGACAATGTGACACATAAATCTACTTCAAATAAATGCTGTTAGATTGAACTTCTGAAGAAATGTCATGTTTGCAAAAAAATAAAAAAAATAAAAAATAAAATAAATATATATATATATATATATATATATATATATATATATATATATATATATATATATATATATATATATATATATATATATATATAAAGCAGCACTACTTTTTCACATTGATAATAATGAGAAATGTTTGTTGAGCAGCAAATCATCATATCAGAATGATTTCTGAGAAACATATGACACTGAAGACTGGAGTAATGATGCAAAAAAAAAAAAAAAATCAGCTTTGCATCATAGGAATAAATTATATTTTAATAAATTGATATTGAAAACAGTTATTTTAAATTGTAGTAATATTTCACAGTGTTGCAGTTGTCATTGTAGTTGTTATTCAAATAAATGCAGCCTTGGTGATCATAAGAGACTTATTTCATACACAGAAACAGTACTGTACTCTATTCAATAAAATAATGCACTGATGATAAGGGATTTGGTCTCAGCCTGTAAATGAGCTCCGGTCTTTTAAACACTTGTTCTATGTTTCTGCAGTTGCTCCAGAGCTTCAGAAGGGGCCGCAGTGGAGGAAGGTGGCCAGCCGAGGGGACGGCAGCAGCGATGCAAATGTGGTTTGTCAGGCACTAGGCGTTCCTCGGGTCCAGTTCACCTGGGCAAAAAATGGATTCCCTTTAGACCTCGGCAACCCCAGGTGATCCACTCTTGTTAATAGTAGCTTCATGGGATAGCATGCTCTACTGCATGTGAATGGGTTTGTTGAAGCTATGTTCATTCGGAAATCAATGTCTTTATACACCTCTCAAAAAGATAACCCAGAATTATAATTTGAGTATATATGATTATGATTTGCTTAATTTAAAAAGAGTATAAATCAATGAGCAGTTCCAATTCGATAGCTCTGTAAGCACTTTGTGTGTTTTTCAAGAGAGAAAGAGAGTTTTTTTTTTCATGTGCAGCAGCCATGATCACATACCTGTGTGTGTGTGGAATGTGTAATGACAGTGTTTAAAGTTTAAGTATGTGTGCATGTGTTTGTTTCATGTGTTTTAGGACTTGTAATGATGGTGTTTGTTAGAGCTTGCAAGGCTGCATTGTATTATTGAAACTCATCAAACATTGTTTGTTTCCTTCTCAACAAGGTTTTTTTTTTTGTTTTTTACTTTTTTAAATATTTTATTTTGTTATTTTTTATTATTGTTTCAGTTTTAACCAATGAACAAAGACTATTGTGATGCTTTTACTTAATGTTTAATTTCAGCCTTAGATATGCTAGCCATCTGTCACAAAATGTAAATTATTAATATTAAATATATTAATAAAATATATTTGTATAAATCTGTATCTGTGTATATCAATATATAACAGATTACACAAAATTATTTAGATAGAAAGATAGATAGATGGATGGATAGAGCTTCTTTTTAGTTTGCATACTGAAGTGTGCCCATACTTTTCTTTTCTTAATAACTATATAGTTACAGATTTGTGGCTTTGCAGATTTTCAGTCCCTTAAGGAAATGGCAAATGCAAATCTTTTTCGACTGTGTTTCAGTACTGAATATCTCATATTAGTGTTTTTGTGACTTTATTTGACAGGTACGAGGAGAAGACGGAGGTTGCAGGGACCGTACACACCAGCATTCTGACAGTCATAAACGTGAGCGCAGCGCTGGACTACGCCATCTTCACCTGCACCGCCCACAACAGCATGGGAGCGGACTCTCTAGACATCCAGCTCCTCAGCACCAGTACGTACAAACAGGAAGTGAGCATTTCAGTGCCACGCTGGAGACCGGCCAGGTCACCTTCTCTTGATCCTTATTGAAAGGCGGACGTGATTAGCATACATGTATGAATAAATAAAAATGTTATAAATGAGAACAAACAGAC
Organism: Carassius auratus; assembly: GCF_003368295.1. NCBI lineage: Eukaryota > Metazoa > Chordata > Actinopteri > Cypriniformes > Cyprinidae > Carassius > Carassius auratus. The sequence continues at coordinate 374,790 of NW_020528783.1, forward strand.
ACAGGCGTACAAAAAATAAATAAAGTAAATAAATAAAAAGTTTTAATTGTAAATAATTTTGATTTATATTCTAAATCTATAATGAGTCTGTAATTTCTAATATCTAATATATACACATATACACAAATATGTGTGTGTGTGTGTGTGTGTGTGTGTGAGTGTGTGTGTGCTGTTTTTCTGTTGCTCTCTCTGTTTCTCTAAGGTCTGTGGTGTGTTTATCATAAAAACCATGAAATACAATCCAATATCAGCTTCTTTTTTTGTCCACATCCCTTTTTACTGCGATGAATATGCAGCGGTGATACATTGTATGTGCTTCTTATCATCAATCGACTGGGAAATGGAAGGATGCTGATTTTTGCTCCCTGCTTTGTGATTTTGGATTGACCCCTTCACCCTCTTCCAAAACTGTGTATTAACTGTGTATTAAGTGTATTATTGACACGCATATTTCTTTCTGACAGAAAAGTAGCCTGTTCATTTTTTTTCTCTCTGTCTCTCTTTTCCACTTAAATAAACATTCTCAGAACAACACAATAAGATACAGGCAGTAGTTGTATTTTTAATGAGCTTGTGTTCTCTCTGTTTCTCTGCGTGTGTCTCAGACCACCCCGATCCCCCATCAGACCTGAAGCTGCTCCGTGTCGACCATAACTCTGTAACTCTGGAATGGATGCCTGGATTTGACGGTGGTTTGACACAGAACTTCCGTGTCAGGTGAAGTTGTCATAAATGCGCTGTGAGGTGTCTAGAACATGTGGTGCGTGTTGTGGGTGTGCTTTATCTCTCAGTATCTAGTGTCACAACACTGCACACATTTCAGTCAGCTGATGTTTAAATGTTTTTATCTAAGTCCATAGCACCATATATGCTTTCCTGATAGGAAAGGGAGGTTTATGTCACAGCTCACAGTAATTCAGTCTGGTCCAGAGGTTTGAGACCATAATGAAAGTGAGAAAATCTAAATCTGACTTAAATAAAATACAATTTAAATAATAATAATAATTTTAAAAAAATTAACAAATCTTTAAAAATACCATTTTATTATTATTATTATTATTATTATTATTATTATTATTATTATTATTATTTAGAATTTGGAAAAATGTAAAATAATTTATTATGTAAAAATAACAAGATATATTTGAAATTCTGTACTCAAGGTGAACACCTTGAATGCAAAATTCTAAATATTTCTTATTAATTTTAAGATTTTATTTATTTATTTATTTTTTTATCATTCTTAAATCATGCTGATCACATAGTCATTTAGTTTTATATAGACTTGTGGAGTTCATGCAGCTCTAGTTTTACTGTCATTAAAGCAAAAGCCTGACAAACCAAATATAATATATTATTAAATTCCTGTTTATATTAAATTAAAATTTTTATGCAAATTACTTCGTGAAAAAATATTTAATAATAGTATATTCTGTACAAAAGTATGAGCTGAAAAAATTAAAAAAAATAAAATAAAAACTGTTTCATTAGTGTTTGGACCCCATTGTGAATAAAAGTGTGATATAAAAAATGTATTAAAAAAATGATATATATAAAAAAAGACATCAATTGAAATTAAAGAAGCTTCAAGTATATTACATTTTAAATTTCTTTACATTTTTAATTCAACTTTTCGTTTAGTTTTTATGTGATAATACATTTGGTAATACAAAAACTTAAAAAACAGAAGCATTTCTATTAAATCTCAGACTTTCAGACTGAACTGTATGAAAGCCAAGTGGTAGCAAGAACGTAACATGAACAAAGAATTAAAGGAAAAAATAAGTTTAATTTAGAAATGTATAAAAACAGTATATAAACATTAGCATCTTTTTGATTGACAGGTACCGGTGGGCGGGATCAGCCAGTTTCATGTATGTGGACGTGTTTCCTCCAACAGCTACTGTGTACACAGTCACAGGCCTTAACCCTTCCACTACATACAACCTTTCAGTCAACGCTATCAATACAATGGGAGAGAGCAGCTATGCAGACAACAACAAAATCCTGAGCGTCACCACTGCCGGTACATTTAGCTCAGCCTGTCTAATAAAGCTTACCGACACATAAACTCAATCATTTGTCATTTGGGTTCCAGCCATGATGGTTTTCTGGTAGGTTCAGACACCGGCTTTACTTTCCACTGATTTGATGAGCCATTCATCAATGCGACCAATCACATCTCATTTGTAATGCAAAGATCACGGCTGAGCCTCATGTCTACCCCAATCAGTGCCACAGTGTGTTTTCTGAATGCATATTTCAGTCTGTATCTTGCCGGGTTTGTGAGTGAGAGGGAGAAAAATCGAGCGATAGAGGGATAGAGACAGAAAACAAAACCATGTGATGTATGATAAATGATGATAAGCTACATTCCCTCTGCAAACATAATGAATTCAGCAATTGTAATGTCATAGCATTTGATTTGCAAAATAAATTAGTCATGAGCACAGGCAGCTGACGGAAAAATACGGAAAACACAATTTAGCTCAGAGTTCATTGATAGCAGAACTAACAAACCTTACTTATTTAACAATTATCAACAATTTTAAGCAAAAGTCTGCCATATATTGCTCACTGTCTAAGAAGAAGCACAAAAGGAGATATTTAAAAAAATGTTCAAGCTTCTCTTTTCCATACAACAAACCCATACAGTGACCGGTGGCTGTCAAGGTCCAAAACAGGAACATAGAAGTCATACAACATCACAAATCATCTATAGTTTTTTTGTTAACTTAAAATATCTTATTTGCATTTAGGCAGTCAAACATGACTGAATGTATTTGTCATGGTACAAGAGAACCATGTTTGCCATCATTTACGCTACCATTCAAAAGTATGGTGTCGGAAAGACTTTTTAATGATTTTGAAAGAAGTCTCTTCATTTATATGATTAAAAGTACAGTAAAATAATGTAATAGTATTAAAATTTAAAATAACTATTTTCTATTTGCATATATATTAAAATTTAATTTATTCCTGTGGCACAAAGAGGAATTTTCTGCATCATTACTCCAGTCACATCAGTGTCACATGATCCTTCAGAATTCATTGCTGATTTGAAAACACTTCTTCTTATTATTATTATACATTTTGAAAACATTTGCGGTGCTATTTATTTATTTATTTATTTATTTATTTTTCAGGATGCTTTGATGAATGGAACATTCAAAAAACAAAAGCATTTATTTGAAATAGAAATGTTTTGTAAAATTATGCCTTCACTGTCACTTTTGATCAAATTAATGGATCCTTATGTAATAAAAATATTTTCTTTGAAAAAAAAAAAACTTGTTAACAGTTTTGTATTATTACAGTGTATATAAAAAAATACTTTTGTATTTGCATGGACATTTCAAAAGCATTTCTACCTGAACTTTCGCTTTAAGGATGAATAACAACTAGCAGCACAGTTCAGTTTGTACAGTCCTCTCTAAAACTCCAATAAAACCATAAATCCTCTGTTTGAACACATACGGCATATATGTTTTAGCTTGAGCAGCATTCAACAATAACTAGACCAAAAAAAAGCGTCAGGTGATTGTGTAGTGTAGGTGCATACTCTGTATTCCACAGTCACCTTATTTTAACTCACTTCAGTCGAGCAGAAGCCATATGTAATTTAATGCAAATGAAAACAGGGACATGTAAGTACAGTCCATTCAAGTGCCTCGTTTTCGTTTGTGTCAAATTAAATATGCCATTTACTCCGACTAAAGTCTTTACACATCACAATGGGTCCATAATGTTTTATTTTACACACTGGTACCTCTGTGCTTTCAGTGGAATTCATTATTTTCCTTTCTACTCTGTATTTGCTGTCCACTCTAATGGACTCAGATATACATAGTACTAGTGTTGATGCAAAGTGTTTTTCAGTTGTTGTTTTTTTTTTTTATTCTTAAATTAGTTTTAAATGCATAGAAAAATGCATAAATCAAATGCAATTTCAGTTTGCAATTTCTGATCTTAGACTCTTAGTTCAGAGCAGAATAAGGTGACTGCACTATGTAACCTCTTCTCTTGCATTAAGTGATTTACCTTCTCTCTCTCTCTCTCTCTCTCTCTCTCTCAGATGCGGAGGAAGCGGATGAAGGGGTCTCCCCAGCAGACCAGGACTCGGCTCTTGCAGGTGCTGCATTTCTTCCTCCAGCTTACTGCAGCTGCTATTTATCAAATGTAGAAAAGGCCTGACACCCCAGAATTCAGATCAATTTCTTAGCTCATACTTCAGTTTCCGTGGCCTTTACCATGCCGTTTCCTGTGCATTCATAAAGCCTTGGAGCTCAATGTTTTCCTCGCTGCAGGTTTGCTCAGGCTATAATCCTCAACTCTTTGGTGCTGTTTAATGGGACAGCGTGGCAGTTATTGACCCTTGAGTCGGGATACAAAATAAACTGACATTAGCTTGCAGCAAATTCGAGGAAGGTCCGATACTATTTTGCATTTTGATTGGGTTTGTGTAGAAAAGATTCATTAGGGTTTTAAATTTCCGTGGATAGTTCCTATGTCATCAGTTTGATTTGGGAATGATAGACTGTGTGAGGCAGTTTGTTTTCTGGGAGAGATTCATCAGCGTCTTTCGTCTGAGTGAATAAACTAGTTATTGTGGTGTTGGAGGTATTTTCACGCGGTGAAGCATGACTCGAGCGTGTCAAATCTGTACCAATCACACGCTCTCAACTACAAAACTGTGACATATAGTATAGCAAATCCAACAAGACGGTGATGCATAGTTGTGCAAATTCAACCCAAGACATCGTGAACACACATAAATGTGTGTGAATTTCAGCACAACTGCCATTAAAATATCTTGTGGCCAACTAACTCAAACTAACATGATTTTGAGCTGTTTTTGCAAATAGCTTTAAGCAACTGGTGTCAGGCTGATTTTATATGAATGTTTGAAATGGATGTTATAATGTAATAATAATAAATTATATAAAATGATACAAAGCTTAATAATAAGAATTTAATCAATAATATGTTTTATTATATATATATATATATATATATATATATATATATATATATATATATATATATATATATATTTATTATTATTATTATTTTTTATATAAAAATTTGAATTAATATCATTGGCTTTATTTACCCTATTCAATGTTAGACACATGAGAAGTACTGTGAAAAAAGGTTTCTAATAATAATAATTGATTAAATATAATATAATAAATAAAATATAATATTTATAAGTATTATTATTTTTTAAAGATGGCTTTCATTACCTCATTCAACACTAAACAAAATAAATAAGGAAAAGCTTTGTGGATTATTATTATTATTATTATTATTATTATTAGCTAATGTTTGTGTATTTAAATAAAATAATTATATTTTATTATTATTAATAATAATAATAATAATGATAATGATATAATGATAATAATAATATTAATTGATACAAGTAATAGTAGTAGGATTTTTATTGTTGTTTTAAATTCAATTTTTTATTATAATTTAAATATTAAATTTTATTATATAAAAATAAATGCTACACTCCCAGTCAGTTAGCCATGAAAAAAAAAAATAAATAAATAAAACTGGAGATGATTTCTTCTATAGATGTTACATGAGGAAAAACACCAAACCCAAAACGTTTTCCTAAATTTCTGTCTTTTACAGCTTGAAGTCAATTAGCGTTGAAATACATTTTGTGGTCCAGACACATTACATGGTTTTTATTCCAAAACTCTTGTTTCTCAACAGGTCGTGGTCTTCCTGTCTATGTGGTGGTGATCTTGGTTGTGGGCGGTCTTCTGTTGTTCCTAAACCCTCTGAGCTGCTTTCTATTCGCCAAATGGAAAAGAGGGAGGAGCCTGAAAGGTAATTGACAGCGTAACTCCTCAGCTTGTCGCCATTTCTACTTCGTGCTGTAGACAGCGTGTCCTAAACTGGTCGACTCGCAGCGACAGCACGCAGTGCAAAAGGGATGAACTGTCTGAATCCTAATATGATTTCTCACTTTTAAATCCACGCTACCTCCTCAGCCATCTGCATCATCCCGCCATCTCTTCTTTCCCCGGCAGCTGTCACTTCCTCCCTTCGTCTCTCCCCTTATCTAACCCCTTTCCCTTTCGTCCTCTGTCATTTTCTCTCTCACTCACCCCATCTGTCTTTTTTTCGCCTCGCCCCTTCCTTCAAACTGTCAGGTGTCTTGTCTCTCCCCTCTCATCTCTCGCTCCCTTTTTTCTTTCTTTTCCTCTCTATTCACGAACCTGTCGTCCTCTCCTCTCGCTTTCGATTTGAACGGCCCTTGTTATCAGTTTATTAAAGCTACTGTCACAACACAATTTGTAAGGAGAAACCAACAATTGAAATGGCGTATGATGAATGTTTCATACGCAAACAATCTTGTGTTCTGTCTGTCTGGCATCCTGGCTTTCATTTTATTTCTGTCGTGTGACCTCTGCCCTGTAACACGCCACTCTCATTTGTTTTTTTGCACTCAGAGGACACCAGGAGCATTTCACAGGAGACTAAAAGCGAGGAGGAGAGGTGAGTCACGTTAGCTCTCTGAATCAAAGCTCTGTTGCAGGTATACCCACTTAGTAAGTTTGCTGATAAAAATGTGAGTGCTAAACTTGTTGCAATGATGCTAGGTTTGCTAGGTGGTTATTTACTGCCGTAAAGTTTAATACTTGGTTATAGAGATTTGTAGTAATGGTGATGTGAGCCTTAGCGAGCCGCGCTAACAAGCAAGACCAGCATGCTGTGACGGTTGAAAGGCATCCTGAACAACTTCTGCCTGTCTGGATGAAGCCTTCAGCTTCCAGTAGCCATAGGAAGCCCTTAAGATGGCATATAGAAATGCTGCTTAGCTTGCATCTCCATAAATAGCCTCCAGAGAAGTGTTCATTTCACCAGCCTACAGGTGAGTCATGAACCCAAAAAAAAGCAGAATAGACAAAAGTCTTGGAGTTTTAATAGGATATTTAAAATGAGAAGTCTAAAGTGTCCATGCAATTATTATTATTATTATTATTATTATTATTATTATTATTATTATTATTATTAATAATAATTTAACTTAAAATGGCATAGGCAGAGCATTTCACTTCTGTAAAAAGACCCAGAATATTCAACAATAAATCGAAGAGAAAAATAAATATTTATTATTAAATGTGTGTATTATTAATTCACTGACATGTAAACATTAAGACATAAAACAGTGATGTGTTAAGGCATAAAATCTAATATGCAAAAGTGAGTCATACACTACATTATATAATATACAATAATATATTTTAAGTTATTTAAAAATGTCATTAATAATAGTTAATCAAAAGCAAATATGAAAGGAATATTAATAAATAATTTAGTTGAGTATATATAAATAATTCACTTATGTAAATACAGTATATATAATATTATATAACATGCACAGTGGGTGATGCATTAGTGTTATTATATATGTATATATTTTGGACAGATTTCGATAGATTTTCAGAGCATCTGTAATTATTGACTACTCCCTGCTTGCAGAAGTTCTTCTCTCTTGTCATGTTTTCTAACTTTCAGGTGCGGTGTGTTGTGAATATGATGCTTCTGTGTTTCTGCAGGTCCACGGTGAGCGGCTCAACCCGCTATGCGAGCAGAGAGCTAATCAACGCCACGGCCCAGCGAACGCTCCTCATTGACAGCAGCTCCGAGCCTGACAGCAGCGTCTATGAGAGCTACGGACGGGTATATCACTGGACACTCACGCAGTCTGTTCAAGCTTCCCCGTGATTTAGAAAAACAAAAACAGATACAAATACATTTTTCCTGTCTTGTACTGAAAAAGATCAGACCTGAGTTCACAAAAATGTTTTATCAGTACTGAAGATGTCCTTTTTCCTCAATAGCAGGAGGGTTCTCATTATTACTACCCAACCGAGGCCTACAGCCCCGCTCTGTTTACTCACCCTGAAGGGCCTGAGGATCATGGTGAGACTACATCTAATGTTTTTATACACTTAATTTTTATAGGTTTAAATCTTGCCTCTTTCAAGTTCTGATCCCCTTCCTAAATAATTTTCTGCCCATCTAGCAAAAAAAAAGTTAGTGTTTATGGCCCATTGCTAAAGTGTTTCTAGGGTTTTTTGAGTGTAAGAGTGTAAGGTTCAGGTCCGTCTTTCATTGGAAACTTTCAAATATGAACAAACCTGAGGATGAATGAGAGTAAGGCCCAATCCCAATTCTATTTCATACCCCTTCCCCTTATCCCTTGAAAAAGAGTGTCAAGGGGTAGGGGAGAAAATATTCCCCTAAGGATTGGGACACCACTACCATGACGTCACACTTCATCATTCGTCGTCTAGCTCTTACAATACACACATGTGTGCTGGTGTGCTGGTGTGCATTAAAGCCTTTAATAATCGTTCTCTATTAATGAGCTGCTTACTGACACACACACATATCAGAAATCGCGCAGCTCACATCCAGGAGAAAATAAACTTGTCAACGCTGCCCCACGACTTTTATTAAATACAGTTTAAATCCTGAAACGCTACATTATATTTTCCAGCGATGAGAGGATACAATCGCTGTTTTTGATTAAACTCACTCTAAAAAGTTAAATGCACAGACACGAATACACGCAACTTCCATTTCTCTCTCTCTCTCTCTCTTTCTCTCTCGAATAGGCAATATTTGAGAAAATGGTTTAGCGATTTCTAATTATTGGGGGGATTAGCCCCCATCAATGTCTACGACTACGGCAGTCATCGTCCTGATCAGACATATGCTGTGGCACTATCATGCAGTCTGTAATGATATGCAGTTAGGAAATATTAGCGATTTTTTGCAAACATTTTTTTGAGTAACATGATCGTTAATATGAACTCACAATTGAATGTAACATAAAGCAAATTATTTATTTTCGTTAAAATCTTTACTCATGCCAAAAAAGCTTACATTTATGTGTCTTTTTGTTCGCTGTAGCAGCCATGTTGCCAAGATAATTCATACCCCTTCGCTTGAAGTGTGGTCCCGAAAAATCTTCGTTTGAATGGCTATGTGGCCCTTCCACTTACCCTTACGCCTCCAACCAAAAGAGAATCAAGACACGGAAAGGGGAAGGGCTAAGGGGTAGAACTGGGATTGGGATTGGACCTAATAGTGATCCTTGTCTTAGTACACATAATTTTCTTAGTTCTTTACTGATTGTGTGAGGGGAGGCATTTTTTATCACATCACATTTCTGTTTTTAAAAGCTCTTTTGTTTTTAGGCAAAGTGAGTATTCAAAATTTGAGCAAACCCCTCCAGTGACAGTTGTTTATGGATTAGTTTGAAGGTACACATTGAAGTATGCATGTGCTGTGTTTCCTTCCCTCCAGATGGCAGACGCGGAACAAATCCTCTCACTCATGACTATGAGGAGGTGAGAGGCTGGGGGACATACGAGGACCTGCAGGGTTTCTCACTGTTGCCCCCTGCTGCCCGATTTCATCCACGAGCACCAGTATCCACCTACTATGAGGTGGGTGAGAAACCAACAACCAGTTGGTTATATTTCGAAAGATACACCTATGCAAGGGATACATATAGAAAAGCTCCATTATGATTGCAGAATTATGGTATTGCAGAACAGTGGTGCAATAGTTTATATATGACAGACTGTCAGTTTGCCGTTTCGCTTCTGTTTATAGTTGTCGTTTATTCCATTTGTCTCCACAGGGAAGGGTATACGGTAAAGCTGATGTGGACGTAACAGGAGGAGTTTATGATTCTATGGTGTACAGACGCAGAAGAGACACAGACTTGCCGTTTGAGCTCAGAGGAGAGCTGGTTTAATGATAGTGAGGCTCTGGTCTAGACCAGCTCTATCCCCAGACCAGTTTGGGTTTATAAAACATTTCCCACTTTTACTTTTCCTATTATTTGTCTAAAATATGTTGACTGTTCTTTTTTTTGCATTTTAATGTCACCATAAATGTTAAGTTGTTAAATAAATATTACATTTGTTTTAAATTTGGTCTATATCAGAAGCTTTTTTGAGATCGGCTGCTGCCATGCTCCCTAGTTATGCTCCCATTTTAGTGGATCATATCTTTTATGCTCCCAGAGGCTGCGTTTATTCGATTAAAAATACAATAAAAATAGTAATATTGTGAAATATTTTTGTCATTTAAAATAACTCTTTTCTATTTGAATATATTTAAAAATGTAATTTATTCCTGTGATGCAAAGATGAATTTTCAGCATCATTACTTCAGTCTTCAGTGACATGTGATCCTTCAGAAGTTCAGAAAGCACTTCCGATGATTGGTAATGTTGCAAATATTTCATTTTTATTTCATTTTATTTTATTTTGATGGAAACTGACATTTTAATTCATTTAATTAGATTTAATTAGATTTTTTTTTTTTTGATGGCTAGAAAGTTAAAAATAAAATAAATAAATAAGTAACTTATTTGAAATAGATACATTTTGTAAATATGCGCGCACACACACACACACATATATATATACATATATACAAGCTGAGCCCTGTAGTGTTTATTTCCACATAAATAAAAGATTTTTTACATTGGCACACATGACCTTTAAAATGTGACCAGGGTCCATTTTTGCATGTTAATATCAATTACAATAGCAATAAGTGGGCAATTACAAGCTAGGCTAGTAATTGCATATTAGGTCATTAATTTGTATCACTGAGGACTTGATTATGTAATTAGTTACCATGTAAAGAGTGCACATTTCAGAGGCCTATAGAATTTAACAAGAACACAAGTGTTATGTAATGCTTCTTTTAAGCGATGAGATACTACCAAACATGCTATTATTTATCCTGAGATTAATGGTTTTTCCTGATGGCATTCATTCCTCTTGGGATTCTTGGAAAGCGTGGAGCTTTGTCCCAAGAGGAAGTCTTTGAATGTGTGAACGGGGATAAAAGTCTTGAATCCTACAGTCTGCGGAAGCCAACAACAATAACAGCCTTCAATGACACACATTTGTATTGTTGTCATGTATATGATCTCACAATCAGAAGGAGTTAAACAGGGACTCTAGGCAAAGGCTACATTTTGTTTTGGCCTGAGACAAAATTGCTGGCTTGGGAAAAATAAAGGATGGCTTAAAAATATTCACCCCTCAAAAAAAAAAATTCACCCTCCATGTCATTCCAAAGGCATAATATTATTATTTTATTATTATTATTATTATTATTATTTTCTGCAATAATCTAGTATCTTTTAGAGAATGTCCATGCTTTCTTTTTCCCAGAAAAGAGTGACTGTTGAGGTCTAAAGACTTAAAATATAGCATACACCCTAAATATAATTCAGTTACTTTGTAAATATCACAATAATAAATAACTAATCATACTTTAATATTTGAGTTGAATATCAAAGTAAATGTCTAAAAGTACCAACAGTAGTTAATTTTATCTAAAATAGTTAGTTTCTCTATTATTATTTAGTTTTTTCACCAAAAAAACAAAAACAAAAAAACACCTATTATTTAACTAACCAATTCTATTTTTAAATGGGGGGTGAAATGCTCGTTTTCACTCAATATCCTGTTAATCTTGAGTACATATAGAGTAGTACTGCATCCTTCATAACTCCAAAAAGTCTTTAGTTTTATTATATTCATAAGAGAAAGATAGTCAGTACCGATTTTTCCCGGAAAAACACGACCGGCTGGAGGCGTGACGTGTGGGGGCGGAGCTAAAGAATCACGAGCGCGAATAGGCTTTTGCGTTGGAAGCTGTGACATTACCGTGAGGGAAAACCCATCATCCAAAACAAACCATGGCTTACAGTCAGATTCAGCCGTTTATTTATGATCCAGAGGCTGAAACTGAATGAAAGCAGCAGCAGCAACGACTCGCTCCGAGCGGGGCTCGAACCCGGGTCTCTGGCATGGGAGGGGACGCACTAACAAGGAGGCAGAGATATTTGAAGCAGTTTTACTCACCGCATGCGGTTCCAACACACGATCGTAACCCTTTTTCGTTGGGATTGCATCATCCTTAAGAAATAAACGATACGCAAATCCGTCGTCAAACTGGGCCTTGTGAACAAGCATCTTCGAAATGCAGGGAACAAACAAAAACACTTGCACAACTCCGTTTATGCTCTGTAAAAATAAACTCCATCCACTGGTCCCTTAATGCTGTTTTTTTTGGTAATCTGTGCAGGGTTGTCTTGCCCTGGCAACCAAAAACACACTTCTTTTGTGACTTTTCGCGACGCTCTCGCTCTGACCAGTGAATCGCTCTGATCAGTGAAATGTCTGTGCTGCTCAGCCTCGCTGTAGGGGAGCGCGCGCTCTTCCGGCAGAAGTGCCCTCAGGACCCATATAAGGAAATTCCGCTCCATCTAACGTCACACAGAGCCATACTCGAAAAAAACTTTCCGAAACTTGTGACAAACCGGAAGGAGTATTTTGGGAACAAAAATACTCCTTCAAACGTACAACTTAATTTTTGAAACTTTGTCCATGTTTAGCATGGGAATCCAACTCTTTAACAGTGTAAAAAACTCAGTATGCATGAAATAGCATTTCACCCCCCCCCCCCTTTAAGATATACTTTTTTTTAGATAATGTTCTAGTTAAATTTCAATTCAAATGCTCGCAAATGGAGAAATTATACTGATCAGTTTCAAGATCTTCAATTATTACTCATTTCATATCAATATTTTCTGTTTTTAACAGCAACTTAAGAAATTGATTATGTTGGACATGATTAACAATCACGCTCAAAGAGAGGGAAATTAGATTTTGCCAGCATGCTTTGATAACAGACTGTATAAGGAACTGTGGGGGGGGGGGGGGGGTTGTCATTTTGGAGACCAAGAGTAAACCAGAAAAATTTAGTACATCATACTTAAAAATATCTTTATTTTGTGCTTTTTTTTTTTTTTATCGTTTCTGATTCTCGACAGCCCATGGTCACTATCGACATTAGTTTTATGGAAAAGAGCAGTTTTTAGATTATTCAAAAGAAACATCTCCTTTGTGTTCCACTGAAAAAGTAAGCTATATGAGTTCAGAATGGTATCAAGGTTTTATCAACTGGCTGAACTGTTCTTTTAAAATTCTTCTTCTGACTCCTTTTCTGGATGCTTTCTATGAAGCTGGAAGTGGATGGCAAGTTACAGGTTGGGACGGATGCCAGTGATTCTACTTGTTTAATTGTAAATCAAAGGTAGTCTATAACCCACTGTCTTCTGCGGCAAAAATGTCTGATATTTTATTGCTGTCGTTTGGCATGCAAACTAACACTGCAATCTCCCTCTCTTTTCCTCCACTGCTTCTTAATGCTGAGCTTCACCTTCATGTCCGTGGAGCCCTGGCCGTGACCTCACCGTGACAGGGAGCAGATGTCCAATGTGAAAACAACTGTTCAGACACCTGGCTAGAAGTAGGCCAATCTCCTCTCCTCTCTTCTGTGTACCCACAATCCACTTGACCTATTGACCGGTTCAGCAGTCATAGTAAACTCCTAAAGCAGCCATGACGTCTGGAGATGATAGGTTATTCCGGTTGCCATAGATACAACACCCTTTTGGACACATTTGAAGATGTCTGCCTCCTTAATACCTGCATTTTTAGTATTTCCATGATATGTAAGAACATCTGGGCATCTTGTTTTTCTGAAAGGTTATGTCTTTGATTGGAATGAAACCATCAGTGATTATGTTTAGCTTTTGGAAGACGTAATCTCACCTTTGATTTTTTCACATTCTCTTCTATTTCTTGTGTAGTATTTCTTAGAGGCATCAAACTCAGTCAGATAAACATGCAACTGCTTCAGCAAACTTATGCAAATGAGTGATGAGGTGTTAATTACATCAGGTATTACTGCAGGGTTTTAAAAGATATGTTATTACATTGAATATTTTTATTGTCTAATTTTCTGCTTAGTATTCATCACACTGTGTGCCATGAATAAAACTGTTCTGTACAGTGGAAGCCAGTATATCAGGGGTCCAACATGCTTTTTGGTGCAGGACAGGGTCATATAGTCCTATATTCAGTTTGGATTTTGATTAAATTTATTAAGTGATTTTATAGTTAAACTGACATCAACTAACCCTCTACAGTTGTTATTCACATTGTGTCACAAATTGTGAAACGCTATGTGCGTGGACTTCTGTTGGATTGTTTCCTATATGGCAGAGGAAAAAAGGCTTGTTCAAAAATATGATGTATAAATATATCTTTCAAAATACTATAATATTTATTTTTAAACATTTTATATGCATTGTGTGTGTGTGTGTGTGTGTTTATATGTATATGCATCTGTGGCTTGTGTTGCTTAAATTATACACTGTTATTCTTGTAACGTAATCTGTGAGCAATTACATTTAGTTTTTTCTCTTAGCTCATCAGGTACAAATTCTGTAAAGTATTTCTTATTTATGAGATGACGTGACCCATACTGAGAATGTGTGCACTGCATTTATCCCATCCAAACTGCACACACACAGCAGTGAACACACACACACCGTGAACACACACAGAGAGTAGTGGACAGGCATTTATGCTGTGGCGCCTGGGGAGCAGTTGGTTGCCACTGAAGCCCCTTTGTAGAATATGGTTCTTTATAAGTAAACAACAGCACAGCAACGGAGACGGGTGCTGCAGTAGATGAGATGATATCAGTCTGTACAAAAAATAAAAGAGGAACCAATCGTACTTCCCCTAATATGTTCACATTCCCTTTTTGAGCTGAATACATGAGATGCTACACACACACAGACAAAAGCACTAAACAGAGCCATCACTCCAACGTCCCTTCTTGAGTTTGTATGTTGTAATCTGTCACAAGATAACAACTCCTTGTACTCAAACTCACCCACACACACATGCTCACAAACACAAACAGACTCAATGAATGTGTGTGTTCTCACGCCAGTGGAACCGCCTCTTCCTTTCTTTTGGATCATCATTTGGCCAGTACAGTGAAATGTGGTTTTGCCGTTGGGCAGATCCTCTCAGATCTCTATTGTTTATCTGTCTAATGAATTTTAGATTTAGAGTGCAGCCACAGTTCGTACTAGCCTAACATATGTTGCCTTAACATTGGGAAATGTAATGTTTAACAAGCTTAGATGTGCTAAACCTCAGTGTATAGTTTGTCCATTTTCTGCTGTGGACATAAACCATGAATCATGTGATCAGATGTATAAGTTTTATAAAATTAGTATGCATCCCTTTGGAATGATTGATTCTGATTGGTCAAACACAAACGGGGAATGTTCTCAAACTGTTCTGGCAAAGTTATTTCTTCTTCGTTTGGAGTTATCTGGTGTTTAATAATGTTCTCAAAAAAGTTAGGAACAAAAATAAATGTTTTATTTCTGCAGTATTGTAGTTGGACGTTCATCTTAAAGGGAAATCTGGCAAATTTATGGTGTTTCTTTGGTGATTTTTGGATGATATAAACTGTTCTGTCTAGGCTAAAATGTATGTTGCTTTATTATTAATTATACTTAAAGATTGGTTTTGAGTGTCAAATGTAGGATTTTAGTTACAAGTCCAGCTCGGTTTTGCTGGTCGTAACTCATCCATCACGTAACTCTCTCAGTTTGGTGGCAGGTTGCTGGCAAACAGCCCTTTACTGTATGCCGTCAGCTCATAAACACTTCAATGCAAACTAGCAACATTTTAAAATGGAATTTGCATGCTTAACTTTTCTATCAAAATTGCCTTTTTACATGGCAGACTGCATGAAAAATAAAGCAACACAAACTAGGGTAACAAGAATTTAGATTGAATTTGTCTGTCTCAAATTACTCTTATTTACTCTTGAGAAAGACTCAAAATGCAGTGCATTAGCAATCCGATTATTGTAGAGTTGGCCATTACGGTGAAAAAAAAAAACAATGTATTCCATTATCACCAATGAAAAAGTTGGTGATGTAGATGCAAATATGGTTATTCTCTGACATTATCCAGGTGCAGGTTTGCAAAAAATACAGTGCAGAATATCTGAATAGCTGTAACATTTCCAAACACACCATTTCATCTTTATTTCCTTGTGTTTTCTTATGTTCAGCCTTTATGTTCATGACATTGTACCACAATCTGAGTGCTTTCTGAAGGAACTTTGAGTGACATATTGTGGTGTTGTACCAGGCTGAAATCATATTTCCAATCACTTTGAATAGTAATAGTATACCTCTCCTCAATAAGCAGGACAATGTAATGTATCATTTGTTTTTTATGGCTTAAAAAATGCAAGAACCACTAATTAGTTTACAATAAAAAGTACAATTAAAAAAGGGATTGAAACTGACAGACTATGGCAGACTAACAGCTGTATTTCCCATGTCTAATCCATCTTTTTTTTGAAAAAAATAAAATAATTCAGGACACTTGACAACCAGAGAGACGTTTCTGCTCACTGAACACCTCAGAAGATTTCAATCAGGTAATTACCTCTAAAACATGCGATAATAACTCAGGCATGTGTTTCAGCCAAACCGGCGTAATCAAAGACTCATCTGGAGAGGAGTTTTCTTTCGCGTTTCTCTCATCAGAAGCAGTGTGATTCGTGCATTGTATCCATTTGCAATGTTTTTATTATATTAATATAAAAAAAACAGTTATGGATTATATTGCTTCACAGATATTCTGTCAGAGCTTTAAAGCAGCTGCAAAAGAATAGTTCATCCATAAATATAAATTGTAGGAAATATAAAAAGTTTATATATGAGTTTTTATGTCGCAATTTAAACATATTCCCAGAATTCCTTGAAACAGTATGAATTGTGAGATAAAAATTATTATTATTACGTTTTTTTTTTTTTTTCTGTGGCAGAAACAAGCATCCATATAATACAGCTTACATTATTTGTTGTGGGAAAAATCTGCACAAATGTTGTAGGAAAAGATCTGGCACTCTGTTATTTATTGCACATTAATGATTGTTCTAATGATCATCTAATCATCTAATGACTTTCTTTTTTTTATGTATGCGATTGCTGGAGTAAAAATTTGACGATTTCATAAATTAAATGTTTAATTAGTAAATGTATTTTATATATATTTAAACAGATTAACAGATCACAGCTGATCCGTGATACATTTAGCATGCATGTGATTCACAGATATATTTGTCAGTGTACGTACACATTCAGGCGATTTTAAACCACAAGAAGCAGCAGCAAAAGAGAACTGGATTAGTTACTCATGCTGATTTCCAAAGCGTGCATGCACATATTAATACCAGGCGCACGAATATCAAGTTGATTCCTCTTTCACATCTCCTTTTATATATATATAAACCCATGCCCCTCCAGCCGGTTCGTGAGAATATTTCCAAAAACATAACCGATCCGTGGTGTAAAAAAGGCTGGAGAGCCAGACAAATTTAAGTCATTATTTATTTAAGACATTCTTTTGAGGTTAGTCTTTTGAATAAATGAATTGATCCAGTGCACAAACCTGACCTTAATGATTCTTTTACAAAAAAAAGAAGAGAAAAAATGCCTGAGCATTTAATTACAGAATGTTCATTTCTGGCGAACTATTGCTTTAAAGAGAAGACATTCCACTCAAATTTAGTTTAATATGAGTTCACAAAGTCTGCAACTGAATCAGTTTAAATGTTAATGCATTTGAATATTTACTGGACAGACACACTCTTCACAAATCATTTTGTGAAGACGCATGCTTCACAAATAATTTTGTTTGTGTTTTCTGTTGTTTTATGGCTAGTTAAAAAAATTAAGAATTTCATAATGATGGGTTTGTCCGATACTGTGATGACCAGCTACAAATAGCTACATTGGTCTTTAACTGCTACTTTTTCTGTCAACTGCAAGGACATGCAATGAAAGAGCAGGGCCATGCGCATGGGGTTGGCCCCTGAGGCTAGAGGCCAATGACCCCTTTGCCCTCATCGGCTGAGGTGCCCCCTATCACCCCAGCTCAAAGCGGTCTGTTCCTTGGAAGGTGGAGACCACAGTCCCCGAAGTTTCGTTGCATTACCAGGTTGATGCATTACGTTCCACAAGTCATTACGTTCCTTGATCCGCTGAATTAGTAAATAGTCTGTAGCCTTGTTTTTAGTTTTTGTTTTTTTCAGTAATGTCTCAGCCTTTTAAAAGTGCTTACAGCTTGAACAAAAGTTGTTGGCACACTTTGTAGACAAAAAAAAAAAAAGCCTTCACAAAAAAAAGAAGACAGCGAGAGAAAGAGCGATAGGAGGCTGCTAAAGGCAGTTCAACATACAATACAATATTTATTTGTAGAGTACATTTAAAAACAACCAAAGTCGACCAAAGTGCTGCAGCGAATAGAATAAAAATCTCAAATCAGATGGATAAAACAAGACTATCAAATTTTGAAAACAAGACTTATAACAACAGTTGAACCAACGATCAAAGGGTATTGAAAGCTAGAGAGAAAAAATATGTCTTTAGAACAGACTTAAAAGCAGAAATAGAGGGGGCTACTCTGATATGAAGAGGTTGACTATTCCAGAGTTTCTGACCTGCAGTCGCAAAAATATGATCGCCTCGTTTTTTAGGTCTACATCTAGACACGGTGAGTAGACCGAGATCAGAAGATCTCAGTGTTCTATGACAAATGGTACTAAAAAATATGCTTTATTGTAAAAAAAAAAAAAAATGTTCGCACCAGGTTAAGAGTAAGTTGACCCGAGTTGTGTCAGTGGGTAAGATGCACCATCTGGGTGTAAAATGACCATCTGATGAATCTGATTCAAACCTATGTGAAATAAATAATAATTAAAAAAGTTATTTAATAATTTCCTTTTACAGAAAGTCATAGTGTCTTTTGTTAAAGTAAACTTTAACAACAAAACCAACCAAATGAAGTTTAAATTTCAACATTTAATTGTTTGCATCTCTGAAACAATATGTTGAACACCAAAGTTATAGCCTTCCTGAAAACAGACTAAACAGAGAGTTTGCTAGCTGTTAATGACTACCGATGGAAAGATATTTTTATTTATTTATTATTTATTTTCATAGCAATATCTGGCAACACTGCCAGAACTTAAACTGATAGCAATCTAAAGAGCCCACAGAGATGGTATCTCTGACAGGATACCACATATGGCAAGGCAAACACCAAAAAAAAAACACACACATCACAATATTATCTGTCAGAAATTTTATCAATACTATCAAAACAGTTGCATATAACACTAGTAAAAAGTATGTTATGTCTATGTTATTTCATATTGTAGTTCAAAAAGTCATGCTAACAACATCCATAAGGACACTAGACAAAGTTATCATATATATAGCAATGATTATTAATTAATGCTATATACATAACACCAATAGGCCTATGTACTGGAAAAAAAATAGATAATATTTAACTGATACAATTATATACCCCTAACCTAAAGTAATGGCGCAATGCTCATTCCTCCAAAACAGAGAAAACATATTTCACAAACATCTACATATCTGTCTCTGTTTAGTGTAATGAGTGGGGTTATTGTAACACAATTCCCACCCAGAACACACTCATTTCCAAACACTGGCTACGGCCATGGTGCCTTCCATTCCCCCAATGCGTTTCTCCTTATCACAGTCTGGCAGAAATGATGGGTGGTTCCAAAATACATGGTCACATGACAGTAAAAGTGTACAGTTGCCAAGATGCAGGGGTGGGTAAACTTACGCACTGGCTCAACTTACCCCACTCTCCCCTACTTCCATTGAAGATGCGACAGAAGCAGCCTACTCTAATCAAAACATCTACAATAAAGTCAGTTATTACAGAGTGTGCTGTCTTCTCTTTTAACTGTATATTTCTATCGTATTAACAAGAACCCACACTCCTTGTGCCCCTTTGTTTGTTTTGGGCCATTGCCCCTCAAAATATCTGTACACAGCCCTGCTCGAGGCTAAGTGGTGCTCCATAATGGCCTTGTTAAAACTCTTAATTATGCTAGGTAGTGCTAAAGTAAAAAAAAAAAAAAAAACTGGATCTTGGTAAAATATCACGTTTCCTGGCTTCCTGAACTACTTTTAGTGGACTGACATAAGGAGACTAATGTAAGAACTAAATAACTTGCAAATGTTTCCCAAATCTCAAAGTATTAAAATATCAATTAATCCTACGCTGTTCAGAAATTTTTGCATGGTGAAGGATAAAACTGTTGAAAAAATGCTATAGACTTAACGCTAAAAAAGTAAAGGCCCATAAAGGCATAATGCATCATTTGCATAATTTGCATCAAGTTTTTCCCAACCTGTATACATTTCTTACAGCTGTTTAACACACACACACACAAAAAAAACATATTCTGAAGAATGTACTGTACAGTATTGTTCAAAATAATAGCAGTACAATGTGACTAACCAGAATAATCAAGGTTTTTAGTATATTTTTTATTGCTACGTGGCAAACAAGTTACCAGTAGGTTCAGTAGATTGTCAGAAAACAAACAAGACCCAACATTCATGATATGCACGCTCTTAAGGCTGTGCAATTGGGCAATTAGTTGAAAGGGGTGTGTTCAAAAAAATAGCAGTGTCTACTTTTGACTGTACAAACTCAAAACTATTTTGTACAAACATTTTTTTTTTTCTGGGATTTAGCAATCCTGTGAATCACTAAACTAATATTTAGTTGTATGACCACAGTTTTTTAAAACTGCTTGACATCTGTGTGGCATGGAGTCAACCAACTTGTGGCACCTCTCAGCTGTTATTCCACTCCATGATTCTTTAACAACATTCCACAATTCATTCACATTTCTTGGTTTTGCTTCAGAAACAGCATTTTTGATATCACCCCACAAGTTCTCAATTGGATTAAGGTCTGGAGATTGGGCTGGCCACTCCATAACATTAATTTTGTTGGTTTGGAACCAAGACTTTGCCCGTTTACTAGTGTGTTTTGGGTCATTGTCTTGTTGAAACAACCATTTCAAGGGCATGTCCTCTTCAGCATAGGGCAACATGACCTCTTCAAGTATTTTAACATATGCAAACTGATCCATGATCCCTGGTATGCGATAAATAGGCCCAACACCATAGTAGAAGAAACATGCCCATATCATGATGCTTGCACCTCCATGCTTCACTGTCTTCACTGTGTACTGTGGCTTGAATTCAGAGTTTGGGGGTCGTCTCACAAACTGCCTGTGGCCCTTGGACCCAAAAAGAACAATTTTACTCTCATCAGTCCACAAAATGTTCCTCCATTTCTCTTTAGGCCAGTTGATGTGTTCTTTGGCAAATTGTAACCTCTTCTGCACATGCCTTTTTTTTAACAGAGGGACTTTGCGGGGGATTCTTGAAAATAGATTAGCTTCACACAGACGTCTTCTAACTGTCACAGTACTTACAGGTAACTCCAGACTGTCTTTGATCATCCTGGAGGTGATCATTGGCTGAGCCTTTGCCATTCTGGTTATTCTTCTATCCATTTTGATGGTTGTCTTCCGTTTTCTTCCACGTCTCTCTGGTTTTGCTCTCCATTTTAAGGCATTGGAGATCATTTTAGCTGAACAGCCTATCATTTTTTGCACCTCTTTATAGGTTTTCCCCTCTCTAATCAACTTTTTAATCAAAGTACGCTGTTCTTCTGAACAATGTCTTGAACGACCCATTTTCCTCAGCTTTCAAATGCATGTTCAACAAGTGTTGGCTTCATCCTTAAATAGGGGCCACCTGATTCACACCTGTTTCTTCACAAAATTGATGACCTAAGTGATTGAATGCCACACTGCTATTTTTTTGAACACACCCCTTTCAACTAATTCAACTAATTGCCCAATTGCACAGCCTTAAGAGCGTGCATATCATGAATGCTGGGTCTCATTTGTTTTCTGAGAATCTACTGAACCTACTGGTAACTTGTTTGCCACGTAGCAATAAAAAAATATACGAAAAACCTTGATTATTCTGGTTAGTCACATTGTACTGCTATTATTTTGAACAATACTGTATGTAGCCTAGCATTCTTTAACACCAATAATGTTTAAAGATAGCTATATTATCTTTAAAGAAACTGAAAATATTGTGACAAATTGTAGCATTTTGTAAAAAGAGGAGAGGAAGGAATCTTGGGTTTGCGGGGTCAGCTTTGAGAACGTGACATGGGGACGGGGCGGTCTGCCTCCTCTTTGTTGAATTCTGGCAATCTTCTGTTGTTCATTGTTGCAGAACAGACGGTAATGTGGGGGACAAAGCAGTGGTCTATTGATACCACAGGTTAAGTTGACCGTGCTTTACAACTACTATTGAATCAGAGGGACAGATAAGGATGTTGATCATTCGAGAATTGTGAAATTGAATTTATTTCTCAAGGAATGTTGGAGTATGTAAGAGGAGGAGGGTTTTCAGAGATCCTGTGATGTTCATTACAGATCTTTTTAGAAGGCTAAACAATGGTTCAGTACTTTTGTGATTGTAGTCTAACCTAATTTTAGGACTAGGAGGCCTTGCTTTCATGACAACCTCTGGAACATGGTGTTCTGCTTCGTTACCACATTTGTGGGTTACATGGTTTCCTTCCTTCTGTTTTCAGAGAAGTCTACATAGTAGTGTTTACAGTGTGTCACTTATCTAAACCATTTGAAGGAGAACTATGCACGGCATGAGAGAAAATTCACAAGATAAGATGTCTTAAATATCTCACCAATGCAGCGAAGTGATTGGATGATGGGCAAATGACTTTAAGTCTGCTTCTTCAAAACAGCGTTCAAATGATGAAGATAGGAACGTTTGTCATCAAAAGTCCCTTAAAAAACAAACAAAAAATGCTAGTACTCATAGGGAAACTAATATATTTCTGCCCTTCTGAAAGCGTCTCCTACTGTCAAAGAATGGATTTCCATTTTCAATCATCCCGTCTTCTGTTTTTGTTCAGATCAATGAGAAAATCCACCCATATTTTTTTACGCAGCATCACACAGAGTTATAAATGTGAACTGGTGGATCAACAAGAAGATAATGCATTGTAATAATTATTAGGAATTAAATGAGAAACACCTGGGGGGTAAAAGTCCGTTTTTACATTTCCCTAGTTAATTGTGAGGCAAGTTTGCATCTGATCTGGTTGCTAAGGTGTTCTGGGTGGTTCAAGTGTTAGTTAGTCTCTAAGACTAAATATGACTCATTTCCCTCCTGCATACAGGCCTGTGGTATTTTTTTTTTTAACCGACTAATAAAATCAACTTGACCTAGCACTATTTATTTTTGACATTAATATATATATATATATATATATATATATATATATATATATATATATATATATATATATATTGTATTATACAAATAATAAAATATAAAATAATTAATACATAATACATAAAAAGATATTAAAATGCAATCAAATAACACTTCTCTCGGTTATGTGTTGCACATACACAAATACAGACCCGACACAAAGAGCTGCTCAGACAATGAGTTACAGTGCTGATACACAGAATGTGAGAGAGCCTGGCATTAACATAGTTTGAATTGTAGACAATAGCTGATGTGACGGGCATAAAAGAGGACTGGCAGATGTGGACACGAGTGAGGGGCCTCAGCACCAGTGAGAAGGACTGAGCGTGAGAGGAAGTTCAACGTTAGGGCGTGGTGCACTAACCAACAGTTATATCAGACCGGCAGATGCTGTGCTCTGTTTGACTCCGATTGGATGTGGTACGCAAGATCAAAATGAACAGCAAGGTAAGTGAAATCAAATAATGAATATATGTGCTTAGTTTTGGAGTTTCTGAGCTTGAGTGATACACAGATGCTACAAGGTAAGCAGATGTAGAGATAGAGAGGAACATGATATGCTTAGCAAGAGGCACACGTGCTTCAAGCATGTGAGATCACTGTGGACCAGCCTATTCGTTCATCTGATCCATCGATCATGGAAGACCCAGAGGACCATCTGTCTTTACAAACAAGTAAACACAGTCACTCACCTGCAGAAGAAGATGAAGTACACAGCCACAGTTCAATACATGCTTGCCCTCGCATGAATCAAAGTGGCTACTTCTAATGAAAAAGTTCTTATAGAGGCCACAAAATAAAATAGAAAGGAAGAAATAAATGTAAATAATAATAATACATTTTTATTTATTCACGTCAAATGGTCAGCTGGGTGTATTAAACCTATTTTTATTATTATTATTTATTTTGCAATGAGGCAAATGTATTAGTGCATTTAATTTTTTTTTAGATTTGACATGAAAAACACAGGCACAATTTATATATATATATTTTATGAAAGCTTATAAGGTTGCATTCAAACTATTATTTTAATAGTTAATGCCATGTTCTATAAAGTTTGAAATGTTACTTTAAAAGCTGTAGCCAGTATGAATATATAATTGCATAGATCCGTTGAGACATTAAATTATGTTCATACCCCGCTTTATGACTCAGTTGTCTCTGCATTAAAATGTGTTAAACAAGACAGGAATGAGGGGCTTGATCAAATTTTTCAACAAATTGAATGTGTAGTAGTAACACGTGGCAGCAGTTCACAATTACAGGAAGTGATGTGAAGCAAGACTCACATGAATTGTAACTCACATGAAGCTATTCATACAGCATTTATGTAGAGATCACTTAAAAAAAATGTGTTGATTGTTATTGATACCATTTCTGTCTTTGATTATTAGAAAAACTTCTCCCTACTTATCAACAAGACAAATATAACATTTCACTATTAGTTCTGAAATTGGCACAACTTACCCCACACGGGACATAGTTTAGCCCACATTTTTAAAGAAAAAAAAAAAAAAACTTTTATTGAGCAAGAACACTAAAATTGATCACAAGTGACATTAAAGACTTTTGCATTTTTGCGTGACACCGAAGACTCAAGCAATGGCTGTTAGAAATTCAGCATTGCATCATAGGAATAAATTACATTTTAAAATATGTTCAAATACAAGACAGTTGTTTTAAATTGTAATAATATTTCAAAATTTTGCTGATTTTTATTGTATAACTGATCAAATAATGAGAGCTTTGGTGAGCATAAAAGACTTCCAAATCTTACAGACCCCAAACTTTTGGAAAGGTAAAATAAAATAAAATGCTTTTATTTTATAATCCGTGGCTTGCCAAGGGGTTGACACAGTTTACCCAGTGACGCATCATACCCACACTCCCTGACACCCTAAGACTCTGCTTTCATTGGTTCATATTTAAAGCCATGAGCTTTGGCCAAGTCTGCGGCAGTCAATTCTTTCACACATTCAAAACCGCTTTATTTTTGGTCCTGCAGTTGTTTGATTATACTAATGGAGAGCTTGGTGCCTGTAATGCCAGCCTGTCATCTGATGTGTCATAATCCAGTGTTTGTGTTATGTACTTGCTCATGTCAACCCCTCCCCGCAGAAACACTGGCAGCCTTCTGTTGTTGGCCTTTTATTGGCGTACATTTCCAAAACAACCGCAACTGATTGGCTAATGATAATGTTGGGAAATGTCAAAACATTTCATCTCAAAATGCTTTCATTACACAGGCAGATTGTTTACAGTAGCAAGAGAGAACCGTAAAGCACCATGACACATGCATGCTTGCTAAATATTTAACATGAACTCTGAAATGAAACTACTTACAATATTCTACCATTCAGAAGTTTAGGGTTGTTATGCTCACCCATGCTACATTTATTTGATCAAAAATACAATAAAAACAGTAAAATTGTGAAATATTATTTCAATTTGAAATAACTGTTTTCTATGTTAATATATTGTAAAATGTAATTTATTCCTGTGATGCAAATCTGAATTTTCAGCATCATTATTCCAGTCTTCAGTTCACATAAGCCTTCAGAAATCATTCTAATATACTTATTTGCTGCTCAAGAAACATTTATTATTATTATCATTATTATCAAAATTGGGGGGGAAAAATGTGTTGATTTTTATTTACTTTTCACTATATATTAGTCATTTCCGAATAGAAAAAATAAAGAAAAAATCCTCCAATTTTACAAACGTCACATTATGGAAGTACAATGGGTTCACATTACTTTAAAGTTGCAATAGCATAGAATACTTAAATAACAGCAATGCTTTGTGGGAAAATCTCAAAGCAATTTTCTACAGTCACCTTTTTCCACAGTCAAGGAGAAGTGTTTTTAACCTGGTTGTGTACTTGTGTTTATGGGTGTTTTCTCTTTTTCAGATCTTATTACGGGGGGCCGCCTTTTTTCTGTTACTCGTCTTCAGAAGTGAGTTATCATGATTCTTCTCCTCTCTCTTTCACACATGCACACACACCATCTTTTATGACATTACACGTATACATCACAACCATTTGTCAGCATAATCTGATAATGCATTTTTTTTATAAAATCCTACATTACCCAAAACCACAAATGACCAGTGGGTCTAATCTTTTTCAGATGAATACTTCCAATAAAAGATTGATTTATAGTCGTTCTGCAATAATCACAGTGTTTGCCAGTAGAATTGCTCAGTCTCATGTGGCCATTCATCTTGTGAAGGGATTCATTGGACAAACTGCACATAGCCGGAAAATGCACACAAATATGCCGCGACCCATCTCTGTAAGACCACAATTAGTCCTTGTTCTGTGGCAGGGTCTATGAGAGGCCTGCCTTCATTACAAACCGCTGCACTCTACATCACCACACTGTTATTATGTCTGCCTCAGAATACATTTGCATTCATCTGCTGCTTGTGTGTGTGGAAACTCGAACTCTGAAGCCGGCCCGGATCACTGAATGTGTTCTTCAAACACTCATAAGTCATAATGGTGTCAGAAGGAGATTGTTGGTAATGCTCTATAAAAAAAAAAAAAAATTCAGATGCTCTAGTAACAATCTCAAATATGTGTCTCTGCAGCCTTAATGGAAGTATCAATTTAATATTCTCTCTCTCTCCTTCTGTAGTTTTATTTGACACTTTGTGATTTGTGGATGAATACAAAATGGTATTAGATAGTCTAAATGCCTTTAAAGGGGACATAACACACAGTTTCAGCCATAACACACAGTTTATGATGACATTTCTGTAAATGTTCGGGACAATGGCTTTTTTTTTTGCAGCAATTCCTGGTTAGGCAAAATTACTAATATTACTATCAGTTATTATTGCATGAATAATTTAATTGCACAAGTTAGCCTAATTCATGTACCCCCCCACACACACACAGAAAAAAAAAAAAAAAAAACCCTTCTGTAGCGTCCAACCTTTCATTCTTCAGACGTATTTAACATAAAAACAGCTCTTTGCGCTTTGTTACTTTTAATATAATGCAAATGTTCAGCTTTCTGTACATTTTATCATGAAATAAAAACAATAAATGTGTTTTTTAGGCTCTTTAATGTGTTGTGAGAGATCGCTGTATTTGACTCAGCTCAAGAAGCATGTGAATCAATTAGACCTATTACATGATTAAACATTAATTACATTGTACTTTATCTTTCATGCATTCTGCTGTGCATTCATGTTTATTTCATGATACAACTGTATTAAAAAGGGAAAAGCACATATATTGATTGCAATTCATGATAAAATGTGCACATTTTGAACACAAAAAGCATTAATAAAACATTAAATATTATTTCCTATCTGCTTTTTAACTTTATTCATGCAATTCACTACTTTATTTTCAAAATATTACATCAATTAATCTTGTCTTGCTATGACTTTATTCTTGTATTTTGACTTTATTCTCAAAACAGGCCTACCACTTCCAGTAATTGTATTATTATTATGTGGCACCAACACGCTTCAAATATAGATGATAAATAAAACATTTATAGCCTAATTTATGTGTTGGCATTTACACACAAATTAACAAATTACAAAACAAATATATTCATTAGTCTAGATTAGAAGCTCAGAAAATGCAAAAAAAAAGAAACAAAAACAAAAGGCAAGTTTTTATTACCGTTTTTGCATCTGCCCCCTCACACTAGTTGTCACACACTGCACGAGCTGACAACAACTCTGCTAAAAAGTTGTTTTTCAAAAAAAACTTGTGCTGCAAGCTGTTTGCATGATGATCTGTTCTGGAAAATATATCTCCATTTCTTGTGTCCAAACTTTTCTTAAAGCCATGTTGCTGCTGCTGTTTTCCTTCCGCTATATAGTGTTTATATGTGTGTGTTTGTGTGTGTGTGTGGATGTGGTGTCTATATTAATATTAATACAAACTGCATTTCTTGCTGTAACTTTGAAATCAATCAATTTTTGGGCCTTAAATTGCGTAAAATATTTCTATCAATTGCCCATTTTAAGCAGGTGTTTGCTCATACCGTTTTCTGGTAATGGTTTTTTTATATGCTATAAATAATTTTACAAGATAGCCATCAGCTTTCAAAGATTTTTGAAAAATAGCCTAGGCACATTGTTGAAAATACCCCTGGGAAATCAATATCCCAAGATCTTGAACTGTATCCCAGAAAATATACTTTTTCAGCAACTCCAAAATATATGAGATGTGATCAGCATCCAAAAGATCCCACATAATACCTAAAGAGACCTGAAGAGCAGAAGATTTCTCCACCCAAACTCTCCATCTTCGTGAAGAAGTTTTCTAACCACAGCCGAAATGTTTCTGTGTTTCTGTCTTATACAGGTTTTGCAGCTGAGAACGTGACAGAAACAGAGACCCCAGCACCAATGACGAGCCCCACACCTCCGTTTAATAACACTGAACACACAGACGAGGGTAAGGGTAGGAATTTGATTTCCTTTTTTACATTTTTATTTCCCAGCATAACCACATAACCATCCCAGGATTGCCTGTTAAGTTTTATATTATAGTCAGTATATGTTTACTCTATACTTCCAATTTGTTTGCGGTTTTGAATCGAAGTGTTTCCAATACAGCTGAGTTACAGGTCCAATACAGAAGGAATTGATTTTTGTGGCATAATAAACTGGCAATATTTGTTTTGGTTTATATCTGTAGTACAATTCAATCACGAAAGTGTTTGCCTCGTTCCTTCAGATAACCTGAAAACAACAGAGGTGACAATGAGCCCAGAAGAAGAGGATTCTAACCTCACCCTAACTGCAGCAAACACTGAAGACTCTACAGAATCCCCTTTGCCATCCTCGGTGACCTCCAAAAAGACGTCTGCCGCACACCGTAAGCCCTGATTCTGACCGAAATGCAACTTTGGTTTTGGTGAAAGGACTTCCAGTGTGGGATTGTGGGATTGGGGGAGGGTAACAGAGCTCAGGATTGCATGAATAGCTGAGAGGCTTCCTCTTTACTCATGCAATTTATATCAAGCGCACACATAATTAGCAGGTAATTAGAAAATGTTCAAGGCTCTTTCCATGCTGAGAGGCTTAAAGATAATGCAGCATTTCAGTGGGATTGAGGAGCACTGTCGCGGCGAGCTGATATGCTTTATGAAGAATCAACCAACCATATATCCTGGGAGAGCAGTGCCATTGAAATATGCAAAAATTGAATTTGAAAGACAGGGCCGGACAGAGAATGAGTGCTGCTGGAATTTAATTAGAAGCTATTACGGACAAATCCATAGGATTGCGATAAGAAGCAGCATCTGCTTTTCACTCGGAAAGTCTTTGCTGTCAACCTACATTATGGACAAAAACGGGATTCAAAAGATCACTCCTATTCATAACTCTGTGAATTTGAGAAAAAGAATGTACATGCTACACTGTAAAAAAATTCTTGTTGTTTTTACAAAAACTTTTTGGCAGCTGTGGTTGCCAGAATAATTTTGTAAAAATACAGAAAACTGTAAACACATTTACGTCAAAAACTGTTAATTTTACAATATAAAGCTGTAATTTACAAACAAGAAAATGTGAATATAAACCAGTAAATTCAACAACACACAAAATTAAATCTGTTTTGTACCTTGAAAATACTGACAACCACCATAATAATAAAGATGGTACTGGATAAGAGAAAGCCACATGAAGTATCAAAGCTCATCACAAGTAGCTTCACCACAAGCAGAAGTATATATTAACATATAGAAGGTGCACATTTATGGAAATACAAAACACCATCATGGTAACACACGTGATACTTAAATAATGCAAAAAACTTTCATTAAGCAACAGAAGATGTAACATAAAGCTCAAATGTACATAACTGATAACAAGAACTATTTAAAAACATGATTATTTAAACAAAATACTTTCAAACGTGGAGTGTCACGCAGGGAATTCTGGGAATATCAGTTTACAGTTTTAGACTGTAAATTATACATTGATTTGTTCTTTTTTTACTTCTAAAAGCTGTATAATTAACAGAATTTTACTGTAAATTTACATTAAATGCTTTGTTAGATCTTTTACAGTTTTTCCCTGTATATAGTACGGGAACTTACTGTTAACCTATTATCAGTTTTTTTCCGTAGCGTTTTTACAAAATTTTACAGTTAAAATTACACTTATTTTTTACAGTGTAGATTAGGTTTCTCTCTGTCTTTTTCCTTGACCTCACTTCCCTCTCATTTTCTCATTGAAGCGACCCTTAACACCACCACCTCCAGAATTGAGGCCGCCAGACCTGTAAAGTGGGGTAAAACTCTCTCATCTTCCTCTTTTTTTCTTTTCTTTTTTTTTTTTTTTTTACATAAATGTGACCCTAGATCACAAAACATTTCTTAAGTCACTGGGGTATATTTTTTGCAATAGCCAAAAAACATTGTATGGGTCAAAATTATCGATTTTCTTTTATGGCAAAAATCATTAAGATATGAAGTAAAGATATTTTGTAAATTTCCTACTGTAAATATAATTTACAGTTTTATTTTATTTTATTTTATTTGCTCCCTCATATTCCAGATGTTCAAATAGTTGTATATCAGCCAAATATTGTCTGATCCTAATAAACCATACATCATGTATATGTGTGTGTGTGTGTGTGTGTGTGTGTGTGTGTATATATATATTTCATTACATTTCACTGATTTTCTTTCAATTTAACCCATCAAATCTTAAAGTCATTTGCATAAACTGCATTTTATTAACACAACTCTGATTGAATCGTAGAAAATTAGTGTTGGAGATCATGTGATGTGGATAAGTGAAAGATTGTTTCTTCTCATTAGATGCAGCAGGCTCATGAATCCATCACCATGATCACACACACCCACACATATTCTGCTGGCTTATTTAGAATATTATGAAAATGATAGAGTCTATTACATTTTATAGGCATGTGGACTGTTTTTAGGTCTTGTTTATGATGTCAACATCTCTCTAAATTTTGCAATTTCCTCAACAGACAAGAAATGGGACGAACCGTTTAATTACAGTAAGTATTTGTTTAATCATTCCTTCATTAATAGTTCTCACTGATGCAGACTTCACGATTACTGCTAGAACAAACCTCTAACCCAAAGTATTGTATATCATCTGTAACTCGTGCCGCACTGTTTGTTCTACAGATATGGATGATACTTACTGATACTTGTTTGTGCTACAATTTTTTCAAGTGACTGGACTTATAGATTCTCACTTAATGGATGATAAAACAATAGCAGCAATAGCAGAAAAATCCAATAGCAGTGTTATTCAAATAACATTATTATTATTATTGAGTAATTATAGTTGAGTTGACCCCAAAATAAACATGTGCTTAAAATGTACTCACCCTCAGGCCTTCCAACTTATACATGAGTTTGTTTCTTCATTGGAAGAGATTTGGAGAATTGTAGCATTATATAATTTGTGAATGGGTGCCGTCAGAATGAGAGCCCAAATGGCTGATAAAAACATCAAAATAAACAAATACATCAAAACTTTTTTAACTTTGTTGCTGGCAAAAAATACATGATCGATAATAAATCTTCCTCCAGTGTAAAAATGTATCCCGTTGATGTCTCACATCAAAATCCACGGACATGTTTGTTTAGAACTAGACTGTAAACTTGGACTGTTTTCACTTGTAAACAGTGTTTGATCGGTGCAAATTTCTCTCCTGATTCAGATGTTATTACTTTTTTTTATTATTGGATTAAGCACTACTATGAATGAAAAGTTTTATTTTAGCCATATAAGCAACCGTTAAAAACATCTTAGTGTTGAATTTATTTACAAGCCTGCAGTTTTATTGATGGACTGGAGTTATGTGGATTATGGTGGTGTTTTTGTCAGCTGTTTGCACTCTCATTCTCACGGCACCCATTCACTGCAGAGCATCCATTGTGATATAATGCTAAATTTCTCCAAATCTGATCTGATGAAGAAACAAACTCATATACATCTGGATAACCTGAGGGTAAGTATATGTTCAGCAAATTTATGGTTGAACTATTTCTTTAAAGCGTTTCCCTTAACAATAACATTAAAAGACCACATATTTGTAAACCTTGAGCACAAAACCAGCCTTAAGTCGCTGGGGTATATTTGAAGCAATAGCCAAAAATACATTGTATGGAGAAGAATTATCAATTTTTCTTTTATGCCAAAAATGTCACAGTGTCTGGGTTGTTGTTCCCCGGGGTTCCACTAGATGTCCTCCTTCTCACGGTGCCTGTCCCAGATCACTTCCTGTTCCCTTATATGGTCACCTTCCTCCTTGTTACCTGATTGATTGTTCACCCCACCTGTCTCCTGTTTCCCAATTATCCTTCTGTGTATAAATACCCAGTCTGTCTTAGTCTATGTCACGGAGTCCTTGTCTGATGTCATTGTGTTTCAGGTCCATCAGTCTTGCTTTGTCTTACCCTATGTGTCTCATTCTCTCGTTCCACCAGACTTCCTCTACCTTTCCGTTCTTCCGAGTTCCCCGTTTCATCCGGTTCCCTTTTTGTTTGATTTGTCTCTCATGACTGTTTATTTTGTATTTACCCCTCTGTTTAAATAAAACCCTTACCTGCATTTGGATCTACCCTCTCTTTGTGTTTTTCCCCAATACCTTTCGTGACAGAAGGACTCCGTCATGCCTAGATCCAGCGGTGTGGGATTTCGAATCGGTTCCCCAGCCACCATGGAGGAACGGAGGGGGAGATACCAGAACTTAATCACCCTTCATCAAGAGGGAAGTGAGGTGGGTGGCCTGGCGCAATTGTTTTGGACTATGGCAGTCGGGCTAGGTTACAATGATGCAGCACTAAAGGATTTATTTAATAATTGCCTGGATGATCCTTTACCTTCATGGGAGATGAAGGGGTTAGAGATACTGGACTTTTGGGGGTTTACCAATTACCTGCACCATCGTGCCCAGTGGGATGCAACAACCACACCAGAGTGTCCAGACAAGGCTGCCAGCTCAGCCCCACAGCACAAGATGGGCGCCAGCCCAACCCCACAGCACAGGATGGCCGCCAACCCAGCCCCACAGCCCAAGATGGCCACCAGCCCAGCCCCACAGCCCAAGATGGCCGCCAACCTAGCGTCACAGCCCAAGATGGCCGCCAGCCCAGCACCACAGCACAAGATGGCCGACTCAACGCCACCGACTCCCCATCGTAGAGGGCGGAGGAGGAGACAGGCAGCTGCTGTTCCCGAGGCGGAGCCCGATGCAGTGCCCGAGGCGGTGCCCGATGCTGTTTCCGAGGCGGTGCCCGATGCTGTTTCCGAGGCGGTGCCCGATGCAGTTCCCGAGGCGGTGCCCGAGGCGGTGCCCGATGCTGTTTCCGAGGCGGTGCCCTATGCAGTTCCCGAGGCGAAGCCCGATTGCAGTTCCCGAGGCGGTGCCCGATGCAGTTCCCGAGGCGGTGCCCGATGCAGTTCCCGAGGCGGTGCCCGATGCAGTTCCCGAGGCGGTGCCCGATGCAGTTTCCCGAGGCGGTGCTCGATGCAGTTCCCGAGGCGGTGCCCGATGCAGTTTCCGAGGCGGTGCCCGATGCAGTTCCCGAGGCGGTGCCCGATGCAGTTCCCGAGGCGGTGCCCGATGCTGTTCCCGAGGCCGAGGTCGTTCCCGAGGCGAAGCCCGATGCAGTTCCCGAGGCGGTGCCCGATGCTGTTCCCGAGGCGGTGCCCGATGCTGTTCCCGAGGCGGTGCCCGATGCAGTTCCCGAGGCGGAGCCCGATGCAGTTCCCGAGGCGGAGCCCGATGCAGTTCCCGAGGCGGTGCCCGATGCTGTTTCCGAGGCGGTGCCCGATGCAGTTCCCGAGGCGGAGCCCGATGCAGTTCCCGAGGCGGTGCCCGATGCAGTTCCCGAGGCGGTGCCCGATGCAGTTCCCGATGCGGTTCCCGAGGCGGTGCCCTATGCAGTTCCCGAGGCGGTGCCCTATGCAGTGCCCGAGGCGGTGCCCTATGCAGTGCCCGAGGCGGTGCCCGATGCAGTGCCCGAGGCGGTGCCCGATGCTGTTTCCGAGGCGGTGCCCGATGCAGTTCCCGAGGCGGTGCCCGAGGCGGTGCCCGATGCTGTTTCCGAGGCGGTGCCCTATGCAGTTCCCGAGGCGGAGCCCGATGCAGTTCCCGAGGCGGAGCCCGATGCTGTTCCCGAGGCGGAGCCCGATGCTTGTTCCCGAGGCGGAGCCCGATGCTGTTCCCGAGGCGGAGCCCGATGCAGTTCCCGAGGCGGTGCCCGATGCTGTTCCCGAGGCCGATGCAGTTCCCGAGGCGGTGCCCGATGCTGTTCCCGAGGCCGAGGTCGTTCCCGAGGCGGTGCCCGATGCTGTTCCCGAGGCGGTGCCCGATGCAGTTCCCGAGGCGGAGCCCGATGCAGTTCCCGAGGCGGAGCCCGATGCAGTTCCCGAGGCGGAGCCCGATGCAGTTCCCGAGGCGGTGCCCGATGCAGTTCCCGAGGCGGAGCCCGATGCAGTTCCCGAGGCGGAGCCCGATGCAGTTCCCGAGGCGGAGCCCGATGCAGTTCCCGAGGCGGTGCCCGATGCAGTTCCCGAGGCGGTGCCCGATGCTGTTTCCGAGGCGGTGCCCTATGCAGTTCCGAGGCGGTGCCCTATGCAGTTCCCGAGGCGGTGCCCGATGCAGTGCCCGAGGCGGTGCCCGATGCTGTTTCCGAGGCGGTGCCCGATGCAGTTCCCGAGGCGGAGCCCGATGCTGTTCCCGAGGCGAAGCCCGATGCAGTTCCCGAGGCGAAGCCCGATGCAGTTCCCGATGCTGTTCCGAGGCGGTGCCCGATGCAGTTCCCGAGGCGGTGCCCGATGCAGTTCCCGAGGCGGTGCCCGATGCAGTTCCCGAGGCGGTGCCCGATGCAGTTCCCGAGGCGGTGCCCGATGCAGTTCCCGAGGCGGTGCCCGATGCAGTTCCCGAGGCGGTGCCCGATGCTGTTCCCGAGGCGGTGCCCGATGCAGTTCCCGAGGCGGTGCCCGATGCAGTTCCCGAGGCGGTGCCCGATGCAGTTCCCGAGGCGGTGCCCGATGCTGTTCCCGAGGCGAAGCCCGATGCAGTTCCCGAGGCGAAGCCCGATGCAGTTCCCGATGCTGTTTCCGAGGCGGTGCCCGATGCAGTTCCGAGGCGGTGCCCGATGCAGTTCCCGAGGCGGTGCCCGATGCAGTTCCCGAGGCGGTGCCCGATGCAGTTCCCGAGGCGGTGCCCGATGCAGTTCCCGAGGCGGTGCCCGATGCTGTTCCGAGGCGGTGCCCGATGCAGTTCCCGAGGCGGTGCCCGATGCAGTTCCCGAGGCGGTGCCCCGATGCAGTTCCCGAGGCGGTGCCCGATGCAGTTCCCGAGGCGGTGCCCGATGCAGTTCCCGAGGCGGTGCCCGATGCAGTTCCCGAGGCGGTGCCCGATGCAGTTCCCGAGGCGGTGCCCGATGCAGTTCCCGAGGCGGTGCCCGATGCTGTTCCCGAGGCGGTGCCCGATGCAGTTCCCGAGGCGGTGCCCGATGCAGTTCCCGAGGCGGAGCCCGATGCAGTTCCCGAGGCGGAGCCCGATGCAGTTCCCGAGGCGGTGCCCGATGCAGTTCCCGAGGCGGAGCCCGATGCTGTTCCCGAGGCGGAGCCCGATGCTGTTCCCGAGGCGGTGCCCTATGCAGTTCCCGAGGCGGAGCCCGATGCAGTTCCCGAGGCGGAGCCCGATGCAGTTCCCGAGGCGGTGCCCGATGCAGTTCCCGAGGCGGAGCCCGATGCTGTTCCCGAGGCGGAGCCCGATGCTGTTCCCGAGGCGGAGCCCGATGCAGTTCCCGAGGCCGAGGTCGTTCCCGAGGCGGTGCCCGATGCTGTTCCCGAGGCGGAGCCCGATGCTGTTCCCGAGGCGGAGCCCGATGCTGTTCCCGAGGCGGAGCCCGATGCTGTTCCCGAGGCGGTGACCACAAGGCCGTGGTGGTCTTCGGCTCCGCCCTGGGAGACTCTGGCGGTGACCACGAGGACGTGGTGGTCATCCGCTCCGCCCTGGGGGACTCTGGCGGTGACCACGAGGACGTGGTGGTCGTCCGCTCCACCCTGGGGGACTCTGGTGATGACCATGAGGACGTGGTGGTCTTCTGCTCCGACCTGGTGGACTCCGGCCTCGACCACAGAGACGTGGTGGTCTTCCACTCCGCCCTGGAGGGTTCTGGCCTTGACCACACGGCTGTGGTGGTCATCTGCTCCGTCCTAGTGGACGCCTCAACATGTCCTTCATGGACTTATGTTTTGTGTTTTTTGAGTTCTGTTTCTGTCTGTTCTCTTTAGTTTAGTCTGGCCCTCCGTCCCTCCCCCTGTACCTCCTCCGGTCCTCCTCCCTCCTGATCTCCCGGTTTTATGTATCATTTCTGGTGTTTGTCCCCCATGTGTTCCTTTTCTGGCCCTCCGTCCCTCCCCCTGAGCCTCCACCTGTCCGCCTCCCTCCTGGTCTCTGTGTCATGTTTTGTCTTTAAGCGTCTGGTAGCCGCTCCGTAGAGGGGGGGTACTGTCACAGTGTCTGGGTTGTTGTTCCCCGGGGTTCCACTAGATGTCCTCCTTCTCACGGTGCCTGTCCCAGATCACTTCCTGTTCCCTTATATGGTCACCTTCCTCCTTGTTACCTGATTGATTGTTCACCCCACCTGTCTCCTGTTTCCCAATTATCCTTCTGTGTATAAATACCCAGTCTGTCTTAGTCTATGTCACGGAGTCCTTGTCTGATGTCATTGTGTTTCAGGTCCATCAGTCTTGCTTTGTCTTACCCTATGTGTCTCATTCTCTCGTTCCACCAGACTTCCTCTACCTTTCCGTTCTTCCGAGTTCCCCGTTTCATCCGGTTCCCTTTTTGTTTGATTTGTCTCTCATGACTGTTTATTTTGTATTTACCCCTCTGTTTAAATGAAACCCTTACCTGCATTTGGATCTACCCTCTCTTTGTGTTTTTCCCCAATACCTTTCGTGACAAAAAATCCTTAGGATATTATGTAAAGATCATGTTCCGTGAAGATATTTTGTAAATATTATCCAAAACCTATTTTTTTAATTAGTAATATGGATGGCTAAGAACATCTGGACAACTTTCAAAGTGATTTTCTCAGTGTTAAGATTTTTAAATCTAAAATATAATTTTTTTTAGAAATGGATCTTTATAACTGGTTTTGTGGTCCATGGACTCATTTGGTGATCTTGTGGAACTCATTACTAATTAATTGTCTGCTGATTTCTCTGGTACAGCAGCGTACGAGCCGCTGTCAGTGCATTCAACCACAAAGACTGGAGGAACTCAATCTCCCTGTCAGTGGAAAGTATTGTGTTTATAAGAAGCACAGAGGTGCCGAGCTCGGGAGCACTATTACTGTCTCAAGAGCTGTAGTTGAAAGCTTATGACCTGGCGACAGCTGCTGCTTCAATCACTTCCTATTGTTAGGGCAGCTACAAGAAATCTGATGTTCAGGAAATAGCCTCATTAGCAGTGACCCGTAGATGCTTCTGTTCTACATTCAATCCCCAGGAACTAAGTTTATAAGTGCATGAATATGTTTCAGAGTTTCATCAGTTAATGGTGTTTAATGGCGGTTCGCTGTTACTTCAAAGCATGTGTGTGTGTGTGAGAGAGAGAGAGAGGGGGGGGGGGTTACCTGCTTTGTGTGTACTGAATGCTGCATGTCATAAAGTTCAAGGAATTGTTTATAAAATTGACTTTTGTTGCTACTCTTGCTGTGAAGAACACTCGATGATTGAAATTCTTTTGTGACATCCACACACAAGCATGAAATTAAAATTAATGTCACTTTATGTATGTTTCCAGACTGCTGGACTGGATTCTTCTGTTAGTGTGTTCTGCATCATGTTTAATGCATGACATGACATAAGTTTATTGTTTTATTTATTTATTTCAGATTACTCCAGTCTACGTCATGTAGGGTTAACCATCGCCGCAGTTCTCTTTGTGATGGGAATCATGGTGCTTGGTTGTAAGTAAACCCATTTTCAAGTCTCAGTCCAGTCAAAAATAAATGGACAAAAGCTATCACTGGGGAGGTACCTTTTCAAAAGGTACACTTTTGTTCCTTTTAGGTTCTAATATGTTCACTTTAATTAATCATATGTAACATTAAGGTTCCAAAATGGACCTTTTATGTACAAGCGACAGCTTTTGTTCCTTTTATAAACCATTACAATTTAAATCCCCAAACCTCTCTCCTCTCTTTTTTATTCTTTCTCCATCTGTAAGGTGGCAAAGTGAAACGAATCCCACGGTGTCATATTGGCAAAGGAAGGTGAGAAAAAAACTGTTTACCATGAGAGTATTCTTGTCAGACAGTCACATACTACCAAACAGTATATAGTATACACTTTGCATTATGCAAATGTTGCCAAAATGTTCAGTACATATGCAAAAGATCCCAATGTGTAGAATACTATATCCCCATAACGTATGAAGTTGACATTTTTAACCTCTTTCTTGATTCATTATTTGATTGGACTGACCAAATGTAATATTTTCATGTTTTTGTAATTGTATATAGTGTATAAACAGTATATAATTGACTAATACTACATTCTGAATAACAGGCTAAAGTAGTAGGTGGTACACCATGTAAACTACACTTCTCTATTAATACGTTTTTGTGTAAGCTGTACTGTAAACTGATCATTTAGACAAATCGATAGTTAATTTGAGAACATTTGCATACTGTGCTTAGTTTACATGCTCTTTACTGCTTTAAAAGTGGTATGCTCTTTCATACATATTCATTGTGTACTTTTTTAATGCATGTAGCGATCAGATGCCTAATAACGTTTTGCCTCTTTCTGATGTGTCTTTATAATCATTATGGACTTCATTGTGTTTATATGCCATTAGGGCTTTTATATTGATTGTTCTAAAACACATGACTTCATTCTTTCCACATATAATGAATGCGAAGAGTTAAACTTGAATGTGCTTATTATACACCTGTCAGTGCCATCTGATAATGAAAATACACAACCATTGCATGGAGAGAATGTCAACTGAATTGACTTGTGCAAGAGAGAAAACAAAACAGTATATAATTTTAGTAATATAAGAGAAGAATAATAACACTTCTCTATGAAAAGAGCCTTTTCAAATGATCTCGGCTATTAAGGCAAAAAGGCATAATTTTCTTTCTCTGCAAAATATTAACAAGCGGTAACGCTTTACCTGGAGAGAAAGCAGTTGTTGACTTGGCTTTACCTCACACAGAGCTGCTGTGAAAACCCTGCTGGAGGCTTTAACAGCTGATTTATACTATATTTAATGGAATATTTAATGCCCTGTGGCAATAAGCTGACTTATTAAATAAGGTGTCCATATTTTAGTTTTCCAGAATGAGGACTGTGGGTGCAAGGTCTATATCCCAAATATCAACCATTTAAATTGTCATTTCCAAACCTAAAATATATATTTTACAATCAATTTTATGTATATTGATCATAAACACAGCTAAAAAAAAGCTTCCAACCAGAGGCACTCCTTCACAAAACTTAACATCATAGTTTCATCATATACTGTAGAATACAAAATGTTCCAATACAAGTATTTCAGGCAAATTTTACTTATTCAACATTTCAAACCTTTAACCCATGGGGGAGAATCAACCAATTGGCAAAAGTAGGCAAAAGTAGCCCAATACCATGAAAAACAAAATGTTTGTGGGAGCAGGCGGAATGGACACAAAAAATCTCGGGAGTGAAATATACTGTACATGTTGCAGGAGCGGATGATCATGGTCAAAAATTCAGCAGCATTAAGAAAACAGTCCCTCGCAGGGCTCTAATTCAAAAATGCACACGGTGAATGGTGACTGTAGACTGCAAAAGCCGAATCCTGAACATTTTTGTCGATTAGAAATCCCGGCCAAACGCTTTTTTTTTTTTTACTCCGAAAGGGGACATGTCCGGTAAAGAGAGGATACATGGTAACATCACCTTACTGTATATTAAAAGTTTAGAAAA
Organism: Carassius auratus; assembly: GCF_003368295.1. NCBI lineage: Eukaryota > Metazoa > Chordata > Actinopteri > Cypriniformes > Cyprinidae > Carassius > Carassius auratus. Next base: position 414,952 of record NW_020528783.1, read on the forward strand.
AAATTATAAAACTTTTACTTACCTTCAGGCCATTCAAGATGTACAGTACCTGTAAGTGAGTTTGGTTCTTCATCAAAACAGATTTGGAAAAAAAAAAATAGCATTACATCACTTCTCTGCAGTGAATGGGTGCCGTCAGAATGAGAGTCCATCACAATAATCATTCCCCACAAATCCAGTTCGTCAATTAACATCTTGTGAAATGAACAGGTGCATGTTTGTAAGAAACAAATCCATCATTAAGGCATTTTGACTTTAAACTGTCACTTATGGCCAAAATACATAACCCATAATAGCACTACTTCCAGTATAAAAAAAATCCATCATCTGTTGTCCTCTCACATTTAAAGCTGCGGTAGGGAACTTTTGACGCTCTAGCGGTTAATAAACAGAATTGCTTGCGTCTTGCGGAAGAACATCGTAGCCGGAACTACTTCTCTCTGTTTATGTCTATGAAGAATCACAAAGGCACTGGGTTACTCCGCCGCGGTACCCCCGAAGCAATCTTAAATAGTCCGAATATAAACACTTATTATAGGTGCACCCTAGTGACTCAAGACAGGCTAAAAACACGGTTTGGAAAATGGATTCATGGTCGCTTATTATATACATTTTGTCATACTTTGAACACATAAAAAAGTTACGGACCGGCAGCTCTGATTGGTTATTTCTTACCGGGAGCGGATGAATTTCTGCAAATGGCAATAGGAGCACTGGGAGGAGCTTGATTTTTTCACAGATTATCTGTCTCATATTCTACTGTCAGGACATAATGACAGGTTTAACAAATATGTAAAAAAATATATTTTTACAAAAGTTACCAACTGCAGCTTTAAATCTACCAACATATTTATTTACAACTGGTTTCACTTATTTATGCGTCACTTGTGGATTATTGAGATCTGTTTTCATCAACTGTTTGGATTATCATTCTGACGGCACCCATTCACTGCAGAGCATCCATTGGTTAGCAAGTGATGGAATGCTAAATATCTTGAAATCTGAAAAAACAAACTAATCTACCGTACATCTTGGATAGCCTGAGGGTGAGTACATTTCCTGCAAATGTTCATTTTTTGGGGTAAATTATTCCTTTAGGGACATTTCCACAAGATGTTACCGGTGAGAAAACCTGCTCACAAAATATGATTGATTGTGGTTAGAAATTACTCATTCTAAATTCTATTTATTCTAAAATAAATGTTATCCTTACTATGAATCACATTGCATTGCTGCTCGTTTTAATAAAGTTAAACTCTGGAAATGTTGACAAACTTTTGCCTACATAGAAAACTAGTTCATTGCCAAAATGGCCTCCAGGTAAACTGATTTACTTGAATGGAACCTTTTTTTTTTTTTTGAGAAAGTGCAAAACTAACAAATTCTCTCTCTCTCTCTCTTTCTCTCTCTCTCTTCTTTCTTTCTCTCTACAACTTCTTTCTAACATTATTTTATTTTATTTTTCTGGGTGCATAGTTCATACGAGGTGACCAGAAGTTAACACTTTCCCGGCATTGATCAGCTGGCCCAGCAAATAAACAGAAGAACAGCAGAACACCCAGTCAGTCTGTTTCCACAGCGGTTACAGACTTACATTTCCCCTTGTGAGAACAACATCATAAGGACAAGATGGAGAGTTTGTGTGTGTGTGTGTGTGTGGAGTGAGCGTGTTCATTATTTCAAACTGATCTCCAGGATTGTCACAGAGGCGCCGGGGAATAAGATGTGTGCTATCGTGCTGCACTAAACGCCAGCAGTAACACACCGGCTGGGACTTTGGCAGATCCCAACGTAATCACGCATCACAGACACAAAATCCCTTTCATCCTCTGCTCTCCTGCACCAAACTGCTTGGTTTAAGCGTCAAACTTTGTACAATACAGGCCTGTACTTGTGTTTTATTATTATTATTATTCAATACTTTGCATCCTCAGATGTGTCAATCTTTGTGTAGCTCACAAGCGCCCTCAAGAGGCCTTCAGACACATTATTATGAGATCTCCCAAGAGGAGAAGAATAAAAACAATTTGCCTGAGTCTGTTTAGTGATTCATGTTTCTGATTCTTTAAATTTATTCTTTAATAAATAAATAAAATACAGCTTTATCAGTGTATACCGCCTGGGTTTAGACTAAGTGGAGTTTCATATTATTATCTTGCATAAGCTGGGCTGTCAACAGTGGAAAATGAGTATATGCTGTTGTCAGAGGAAAAATGAAAATATCAAGACCATCTATTGGTGACATTTACCATTAGCATATCTCAGCTGGAAAATTGTGCAAGGTGTTTATGTTACTATTCTATAATTAACCCAAAAATGCAAATTCTGTCATAAAAAAGGCAGATTTTATTTTTATTGCATAGCAGAACGTCCAAGATGCTCTTTTGTAAACAGCAAAAACTGAATGGTTGATAATGATAACTAAGCTAAAATTAAATGAGTAAATAATTAAAACTTCATTTAAATAAAGGTGAAATTTAAAAAGATTAAATGAAGAAACATGTTTATGTTTAAAAAAATACTTTTAATTAAACTTAAACTTAGAAAACTGAAATGTTGCTTTGGTAACTAATTAAAATCATAAGTACAAAAACTGAAATAAAAATACATTTAAAATGTGAATGTTGAAAGGCAAATATTTTAAGAAATAAATATATTACATTTTAAGAAATAAAATTATAGAAAGAACAAAACATAAAAAATAGTTAAAAATATAAAAGTTATTCAAATTATTAAATAATACTAAAATAACATTGATGGCAAGCACAAAAAAAAACTACCTTAAATTAAATTTTATTTGATTCAATAATTAAGAATTATAACAATTAATTATTAAATGCCTTATTTTACATGTATTATTAAAAAAAAACACATTTTTCAAAGGAAATTGTTTCATTCACAATAGCCACCATGCTAATGGAGCAGATATCACCCATTGTGTTGATGATGATGAATCAAACTGTGCATCTAGTCCTTTTATGATCTCTATATTAATTCCACCCAAATCAGATACATATAATACTAGCAAAGTTGTTTAGAACCATAATGTTTATTTATGTGTAATTCAACAAATAGATGACAGGTTGTCTTATAAAATATATACAGCAACAGGCATTAAAATTTAAACTTCAGTAGAAATCACACAAATGTCCATTAATTACGGCGACGGTTATCATAAAGAATCGAGTCTGTGCACTACCAATGCTCCAGACTCTATTCTTGTGCACTGGGAGTGTATAGTACATTATCAAACTGCTGGTCAAATGTAGTCAGAGAGATGAATGTATGGATCATTGAAAATAAGCCGTACAGTATCAACTACCAAGCGGTGCTACAAAAGAGTTCAAAGGAAAAACATTACTGATGACATTTAAAAAAGAAAACTCATAAACGTTTCATAAAACTATTTGAAGTATACATTTTTGCTGACAGAGCATATTACATAACATAAAAGAAAATAAGCTCTGATGTCGATTCTTATCTCCAAAGATTGTTGAGCAATCTACATCAAGCATTTTCCACTCTGTTCTAAATTCAACCACTAAGAGAAACCGGTAACAGAACTGAAACGTGCATCTATGTGAACAATTGTTCAAAAAACAATCGCTGATTTTTACAGTGTAAAGTCCCATAAGCAACCTGCCCCAAAAAACCCATGAGACATTTTTTTATAAAACTTGACGGTTTATAAAAAACCTCTATTCAAAAGAGGGAGGAAAATGTCAAAATGATGTGAAACTGGCTTTCAGAATGACTCAAATGAGCTGATTATTTATTGTTTTTTCCCCTGTTTTTTCCAATTGCAGTCATCTGAAATGTTATTGTCTACACTATTGTCTAGAAAAGTATTTCCCAGAATTAGCAAATCTTGATTAATAATTCACACCTATGTCTATGTCAATGTTTTTGGACCCAAAGGTTCTTCCTAATATCTTCTTCTGTGCTAGACAGAAGAAAGTAAGTCATATAGATCTGGAATATTATTGGGTTAAAGTTAATGGGTTACAAAAGGTTCATTTTTGTGTGCACTGCCCCTTTAGCAAGATAGTAAGAAAGAACAGAAAACATAGTCTCAGCAGTGTTAAAAGTGTTTGCTAGCCTGCCGTCTTTGTGTAAATTCAGAGTAAAGAGCAGAGAAGCTCTGAGTCTTGAGACTCCGGCTAAAAGGGGTTGATTGATTTCCATTTTAATCAAAAAAAAAAGAAGAAAAGAAAGTGGAAGAAAAAAGATGAGAAAGAGGAGGATAGAAGTAAGCAGCTTATAGTGTCTCAGTTTCAATCGATTGATGGATACATTGGAGTCCAAAAGTCCACAGTAAAGATCTGGCATTCAAAATCTGAAAATATACTTTTTAAAAAAGCTGCATTTTTACTACATTCACTACTAAGAAATTGCTGGTATATTTCACAAATAGCCTATTTAAAAAGAGACGTCAAGTAACACATTATAGGGCTTTTCACACTGCACTTAACCACGGGAATTACTGTTGTTATAAACGTTATAAATTAGGTTCACACTTGTAATTTAGAAGGCGGTTCGACAACACTTTTGCAGTGTTAACCTCACATTGCAGTGCCAGAATGTAACTGCTAGATGCTTAGCAATACACACCCAGTCGCTTTCCTCATTGACTTGATTTGGACCCTCATTGGAAACACGCATATCAAATCGTTGTTTTCATTGAATGGAAAACTGTTTAATGTGATTGAAA